>NC_052315.1:26582598-26905291 GCF_016432855.1 Salvelinus namaycush
GGGGGCCAGTGTGGGGGCAGGTTTGGGTTGTAACCAAGCAATAACACACCTGATTCAACTAATCATGTCTTGATTGAAGTCTATGATTAGTTGAATCAGGTCTGTACTGGTCGGCAAAGAACAAAAGTCCACATTGATCTCCGTGGATACGATTGGATACCCCCCTGTTATGAGTGCTACTTACATGATGAATAGTAAGGATCCGAATTAGGCCAGTATATGTTAGAAATGTCTAAACTTAGATTTTAGTGGGCTTAATAGGTATATTTACATATTCAAAGCTTCCTTAGGCATCTCACCATACATTTGCCTGTAGTTACTGAACTCAACCTACAGGAGGTTTGTTTGTTGTGATTGAATGGGGGAAACAGCTGCGGGCAAAGTTCTGACAGGTGGGTGTTTCTTGGGTGTGTCCTTGCCAGCCGCAAGACACACCCACATCAAACCACACCCCCAAGCTAACTCACGTTTGGCTTCTGTCATGGCCGCCAGCATTTCTTGAAGAGCAGGCCAAAAGACAAGGCCAAATCAAAGGGTGCAGTTCCCCTTTAATTGTTGTTCAGAAATGATTTGATATTGAGATAAAACGGCTGCATTGGACCTTTCACTTCTTAAAAATATAGACTCTTAGCTTTAATTTCACACAAAATTTGATGTGGTCCTATGAACTGCACATGTTGGTGCTCATGGGTCCTTCTACATGGAAATGGCCAACATGAACACACAATCTCTTTTTCTGATATGGAGACAGTCGGCTCAGAGAAAGAAAGCTTGAGTTATGTGTTCTACACCGAGATGGTGGACACTATGGTATACTGTGGATGTTTTAGGATGACAGACAAGACACTAGTGGTGTGTGTGCATGCATATGTTTGTGTGTGTGTGTGAGAGAGAGAGAGAGAGAGAGAGGGAGAGAGAGAGAGAGAGAGAGAGAGAGAGAAAGAGAGAGAGAGAGAGAGAGAGAGAGAGAGAGAGAGAGAGAGAGAGAGAGAGAGAGAGAGAGAGAGAGAGAGAGAGGCTGGACCACAAATGGAGGCTACCTCAAACAACAGAGCTTGCTAATGAGCAGAACAGAGAACCATGGCGACTAATACAGATAGGCTGAGGAGATGTTTGACAAACATATCTCAAACCTCTCCTACTGTTCTTACTGTTTTCACTAACAAATGAGGGCTGGGCGATATATCATATTAATTCGATTAATTCAAATGTATGTTTTAGCGCAATGTTCCAAATGCCTGTGTCGCAAGAATCTAGGTTTTTATTTGTTTTTTTGTATTTATGAGCGTTCTGTGTCTTTTTGGTCTTGCCTCTTTCGCTCCTTCTGTGCTGTGCACCTTCCCACTCACACACAGACACCAAGCCCCTCCCCCTGCCACTCACAAAAACAACGACGAAAGATAACTTCTTCCTTTCTGACAACAAGCAGTTTAAACTCACTATTTGCATTTGCGGTTTAGTCCAACAGAATCTGTCATATGGACATCGAACCCTTAAAGATATTAATTTACTGTAATAGATGAGAACATAACCTTTCTAACCATACCCTTTTTATATCTCAACTCCCAAAATGTAGAACAGAGCAGGTCCTACTAAAACGAGAGCATCAATGACCATGATTGTGGAAAATGAATGCTCAGTTTCTGCCGGACCTGGCATTGCGGTACAATGTACCGCTAGCAGCATTTTTGCCACAGACTGTTCTGTGCTAGCGTTCTAGTCTGTGTTTTATAAATGTGCATGAGCATAAAAAGACGCATTTATATAAGGAATTGCCAACTCGTTCTCATTCTGAGAAATAAGCATCTTCTTATCCAGGTAGGCCGCTTGATTTCAATATCTAAACAAAGTCAACAGGCTACACAGTTGGAGACGGACAAGAAGGTATGTTCATAACAGTTAAACTGTTCTACCTTCTTAGCAAGCAAATAGATCCAAGTTGGCTAGACTTTAAATATAAAGATTAGCTGGCTACTCACTAGCTCGTGGGATTGTTAATTTTCTATAATGCCTGCTACAATAAGTGTCATTATTAGTGGATGTGCATTGTGCACGATTCTGTTTAAATTTGTAACAAAAAGGCATTTTCATAGACAGATTTGAAAGCCAGATCAGTGATTATAGCAAAAAAGCATGTTAAACTAATTTGATGAATGAATTCAATTCTTAGTGGGTCTTATAGTTGTGGAAATCGCTTAAAACTAAAAGTATCGTTCCTGTATCGTATCAGACGCCATTTATCTAGATGCGTATCGAATTGTGCTTTGAAGGAGAGGAACATCTCAGTGTGCAAAGCTGCCATCAAGGCAAAGGGTAGCTATTTGAAGAATCTTTGATTTGTTTAACACCTTTCTGCTTACTACATGATTACATATGTGTTATTTCATAGTTGTGATGTCTCACTATTATTCTACAATGTAGAAAATAGTAAACATAAAGAAAAACCCTTGAATGAGTAGGTGTTCTAAAACTTTTGACCGGGATTGTATATCTTTAAGCTTTCTTATATCTCTCAGATATACAGTGCCTTCAGAAAGTATTCACACCCCTTTACCTTTTCCACATTTTGTTGTGTTAGTCTGAATAAAAAATATATATATTTTATGTCACTGATCTACACACATAATGTATTTTCGAAAAGCTGAAATGTCTTGAGTCAATAAGTATTCAACCCTTTTGTTATTGCAAGGCTAAATAAGTTCAGGAGTAAAAATGTGCTTAACAAATCACGTAGTAAGTTGCATGGAATCATTCTGTGTTCAATTATAGTGGTTTACCCCAAAATCATAACTACCCCATCTCTGTACCCCACACATACAATTATTTGTAAGGTCCCTCAATCGAGGCCTAGTTAAATAAAGGTTAAATAAAAAATACAAATATTGAGTACTGAATTTCAAGCACAGATTCAGCCACAAAGACCAGGAAGGTTTTTCAATGCCTCGCAAATAAGGACACCGATTGGTAGAAAAAAGCAGACACTGAATATCCCTTTGAGCATGGTGAAGTTATTAATTAGGCTTTGGATGGTCCTTCCTAACTCAGTTGCCAAAATTGCCCGGAGAAACAGCTCAGGGATTTCACCATGAGGCCAATTGTAACGATCGTCCTGGAAAGAAGGTGACCAAAGCGCAGCGTGGTACGTGTTCATGATATTTAATAAAGCTGAACACTAGAACAAAAAATAACAAAGCGAGTGAACGAAACGAAACAGTTCTGTCTGGTGCAGACACACAAAACAGAAAATAACTACCCACAACAAACAGGTGGAAAAAGGCTACCTAAGTATGGTTCTCAATCAGAGACAACGATAGACAGCTGCCTCTGATTGAGAACCACAACCGGCCAAACACACAGAAAAGAAAACATAGAACACCAGACATAGAATGCCCACCCCAACTCACGCCCTGACCAAACCAAAATAGAGACATAAAAAGGATCTCTAAGGTCAGGGCGTGACACCAATGGTGATTTTAAAACAGCTACAGGGTTTAAATGGTTATGATGTGAGAAAACTGAGGATGGATCAACAACATTGTAGTTACTCCACAATACTAACCTAAATGACAGAGTGAAAAGAAAGAAACCTGTACAGAATAAAAATATTCCAAAACATGCATACTGTTTGCAACAAGACACTTAAGTAATACTGCAAATAATTTGGCTAACAAATTCACTTTTTGTCCTGAATACATAGCGTTACGTTTGGGGCAAATCCAACTGAACACATCACTGAGTACCACTCTTCATATTTTCCAGCATAGTGGTGGCTGCATCATGTTATGGGTATGCTTGTCATCGGCAAGGACTAGGGAGTTCTTCCAACAGACACTGGGAGACAAATTCACCTTTCAGCAGGACATTAACCTAAAATACAAGGCCAATTCTACACTGAAGTTGCTTACCAAGACAACATTGAATGTTCTTGAGTCGCCTAATTACAGTTTTGACTTAAATCAGCTTGAAAATCTATGGCAAGACTTGAAAATGGTTTTCTAGCAATAATCAACAACCAACTTGATAGAGCTTGAATAATAAAAAAATAAATAATGGGCAAATATTGTATATATCCAGGAGTGCAAAGCTCTTAGAGACTTAAATGATGACCAATCTGGCTCTCCGCATGCGCATGTTGATTTTGTCTATCCCCACTAGACACGTTCATGACACACAGGTTAAAATACCAAAACCAACTGTGAACCAACTATATTCATTTGGGGAGAGGTCAAAACACATATGAAACATTCATGGACATTTAGCTTGCTGTTGCTAGCTAATTTGTCCTGGGAGATAAAGATTTGGTTACCTTACCTGAAATCTATTTGCTTGATCTTTGTAGAATTTTGACCCATTTTGAGTCACACAAAATTGTGTGCTCTCTACTCTGACAATTAATCCACAGATAAAAGGGGTAACCTAATTAGCTTTTAGTTAGTTCTTTTTTATTTCTTTTTAATAGGGGGTAGATCAGCTTTAATATCGCAGATAGATTGTGGCTTCTATCAATGTAATTGTCTGCATTATTTATATATTTTTTTGTAAATATATACACTACCGTTCAAAAGTTTGGGGTCACTTAGAAATGTTCTTGTTTTTAAAAGAAAAGCAAATTTTTTGTCAAATTAAAATAACATCAAATTGATCAGAAATACAGTGTAGACATTGTAAATGTTGTAAATGACAATTGTACAGTGGTTCCTCCTTTAAAAGTTGCGTCATGCTGGGGCACAACTTGCGTGCTGCCGCAGCATTCTGTGGCACGTCATTTAATTCTCAGCCATTTTTTCTGTTACTGTAACGGTAGTCATATTCCTCCTCCTCGGACGAGGAGAGGCAAGACGGATCGGACCAATACGCAGAGTGGTTAGTGTTCATAATGATTTAATATAACGAAAACTGAACACTGAATTACAAAACAAATAAACGAAGTGCAGAAAACCTATACAGTACCGTGTGGTGAAAACACAAACACGGAAACAAACACCCACAAAACACACGTGAAACCCAGTCTGCCTAAGTATGATTCTCAATCAGGGACAACGATTGACAGCTGCCTCTGATTGAGAATCATACCAGGCCGAACACAAAAATCCCAACATAGAAAATCAACCATAGACAAACCCACCCAACTCACGCCCTGACCAACTAAAAGAAATACAAGACAAAGGAAAACAGGTCAGGAACGTGACAGAACCCCCCCCTTAAGGTGCGAACTCCGGGCGCACCACCATAAACTCTAAGGGAGGGTCTGGGTGGGCGTCTGTCCACGGTGGCGGCTCTGGCGCTGGTCATGGTCCCCACCCCACCATATTCAATCCCCGCTTCCGTGACCTCCTCCCAATGGCCACCCTCCATATACGCAGCACCGGACTAAGGGGCAGCTCCGGACTGAGGGGCAGCTCCGGACTGAGGGGCAGCACCGGACTGAGGGGCAGCACCGGACTGAGGGGCAGCTCCGGACTGAGGGGCAGCTCCGGACTGAGGGGCAGCACCGGACTGAGGGGCGGATCCTGGCTGGCTGGCTCTGGCGGATCCTGGCTGGCTGGCTCTGGCGGATCCTGGCTGGCTGGCTCTGGCGGATCCTGGCTGGCTGGCTCTGGCGGATCCTGGCTGGCTGGCTCTGGCGGATCCTGGCTGGCTGACGGCTCTGGCGGATCCTGGCTGGCTGACGGCTCTGGCTGCTCATGGCTGGCTGACGGCTCTGGCTGCTCATGGCTGGCTGACGGCTCTGGCTGCTCATGGCTGGCTGACGGCTCTGGCTGCTCATGGCTGGCTGACGGCTCTGGCTGCTCATGGCTGGCTGATGGCTCTGGCTGCTCATGGCTGGCGGAAGGCTCTGGCTGCTCCTGTCTGGCGGAAGGCTCTGGCTGCTCCTGTCTAGCGGAAGGCTCTGGCTGCTCCTGTCTGGCGGAAGGCTCTGGCTGCTCCTGTCTGGCGGACGGCTCTGGCTGCTCCTGTCTGGCGGACGGCTCTGGCTGCTCCTGTCTGGCGGACGGCTCTGGCTGCTCCTGTCTGGCGGACGGCTCTGGCTGCTCCTGTCTGGCGGACGGCTCTGGCTGCTCCTGTCTGGCGGACGGCTCTGACGGCTCGGGACAGACGGGCAGCTCTGACGGCTCGGGACAGACGGGCAGCTCTGACGGCTCGGGACAGACGGGCAGCTCTGACGGCTCGGGACAGACGGACAGCTCTGACGGCTCGGGACAGACCGACATCTCTGACGGCTCGGGACAGACGGACAGCTCTGACGGCTCGGGACAGACGGGCAGCTCTGACGGCTCAGGACAGACGGACAGCTCTGAAGGCTCGGGACAGACGGGCAGCTCAGATGACGCTGGGCAGGCAGGCAGCTCATACAGCGCTGGGCAGGCAGGCAGCTCATACAGCGCTGGGCAGGCAGGCAGTTCTGGGCAGACTGGCAGTGCAGGCGGCTCTGGGCAGACGGGTACACCTGTAGGGAGGAGACGGAGAGACAGCCTGGTGCGTGGGGCTGCCACAGGACCCACCAGGCTGGAGAGACCTACAGGAGGCTTGATGTTAAGAAGAGGCACCTGAAGGACCGGGCTGTGGGGGAGCACTGGAGCTCTGGTGCGCAGCCTTGGCACCACTCCCCCAGGCTGGAATACTACTCCAGCCCGTACCCTCCAGAGTGCAGGCACAGGTTGAACCGGGCTGTGGATGAGCACTGGAGATCTAGTGCCTACTACGCGCACCTCTCCCTTAGGCTCCACTCCCACATTTGCCCGGTACGAGCGGAGCGTAGGCATAGGACGCACTGCACCCTCCCAGCTCCCCGGAGACACAGCACGCAGAGCCGGCGCAGGATACCCTGGACCGAAACTGCGTACCGGAGACCAGACCCGCTGAGCAGGCACAATACGCCCCGGCTGGATGCCCACACTCACATGACACTTTCGGGGGGCTGCCCTATAGCGCACCGGGCTATGGGCACGCACTGGCGACACCGTGCGCTTAACCGCATAACACGGTGCCTGACCAGTAACGCGTTGCTTATGATAAGCACGAGGAGTGCGCTCAGGTCTGCTACCTGGCTTAGCCACACTCCTCTCTAGCCTCCCCCCCAAAAAATTCTGGGGTTGCCTCTCGTACCTGTCGCGCTGCCGTGCTGCCTCCTCATATCGCCGCCACTCAGCTTTCGCTTCCTCCAGCTCAGCTTTGGGGCGGCGATACTCCCCAGCCTGTGCCCAGGGTCCTTCACCGTTCAAAATCTCCTCCCATGTCCAGGAGTCCTGGGATTTCTGCTGCTGCTGTCGCTGCCCTTTTCCACTCCGCTTGGTCCTTTGGTGGTGGGTGTTTCTGTAACGGTAGTCATATTCCTCCTCCTCGGACGAGGAGAGGCAAGACGGATCGGACCAATACGCAGAGTGGTTAGTGTTCATAATGATTTAATATAACGAAAACTGAACACTGAATTACAAAACAAATAAACGAAGTGCAGAAAACCTATACAGTACCGTGTGGTGAAAACACAAACACGGAAACAAACACCCACAAAACACACGTGAAACCCAGTCTGCCTAAGTATGATTCTCAATCAGGGACAACGATTGACAGCTGCCTCTGATTGAGAATCATACCAGGCCGAACACAAAAATCCCAACATAGAAAATCAACCATAGACAAACCAACCCAACTCACGCCCTGACCAACTAAAATAAATACAAGACAAAGGAAAACAGGTCAGGAACGTGACAGTTACTGCAAGTTATTGCTAGTTTGACTAGCATCTTTGAGAAGCATTTGATAGTATTCTGTATTGGCATTACCAGAGAATTTAAAACCTTTTTTGTAATAACAGAGTATATGGGATTGATTTTAAGAAATTTGGCTTAATTAATTTGTTTAATATTATGGTGTTTCTATTCAGAGAAAAACGAAACCCTCAGAGTTTCTATGGTGCTGTACAACGTGACGTTGGGAGTAGGCTACAGGATCGGAGGATTCTAAATGGTTTGCCTTCATTAGACAACTTTGTTCCAATATTTCTGTAAATCAGTGATATTTATTCCCATAGTAATTCGTTATGGATCCATAACTAAACAACATCTGCAGTTTGAAAGAGTATTTTTTATCATTATTTTTTTAACGAAATGTGTTTATTTGTTTGTTAGGCTACTGTGCAGTCTACAATACATACTGTAGTAAACATGAGAAAGTGCAAGAGGGAGACCAGGGTTCAAATCCCTGTTGGGGAGGAAGGAGTAGGCTGTCCTTGTAAATAAGAATGTGTTCTTAACTGGTTCCATATGTGTTATTTCATAGTTTGCCTTCATTAGGCATTACTCAACACTAGTGAGACTCATTTCGCCCATGGTAGGCCTACAGTATATCGAGAAAAAAATAATAATAATTATGACGTGACTCTGCCAATTATTACATTTAGAGGATTGGAGGACTCTAAATTAACATCTAAGGGGCATTTTCCATTAGATATTCTCACAGATCCTAAGCAGTTTTTATATAATTCTAAATGAATTAATAATAATAATCACTTTGTAACAGTAACAATATTTTGGAAATTTCGTTTTCATTTAACTTAGAGTGAGAAAAAGGCAAAAAAGCAGACATCACTTGCTTATATTCAGTCAACACATATCTCAAGAATATCATGGCATATTTGAACAAGTAATTCATTATGGATCCAGAACTAAATAAATATCAGAATTTTGAAATAGTATTTTTAGATATTTTATTAACGAAACATAGCATACAGTACATACTGTAGTAAACATGGGAAAGTGCCTACTTCCTTACATAAGGGAGAGCAGGCCATGTCCAGACTTTCTCGGTGAACTCAAGTACTCATTAACTCTGTCTTTAATGCTTTTTCGGGTTGCATCAGTCATGGACGGAAACTTCTGAGACACAGTATTAATGATGAACACCCGGAGGTTCACTGGTAAGCCACATTTGCCTCGGGAACCATTCCAGTTTGTATTCTGTGCCCACTCGTGTTATCTCTCTTCGGTTACACATCTCCACCTGACTCTCCGCCAATGCCACCTGACTCTCCGCTAATGAGGAGTGACTCTCCGCCAATACCACCTGGCTCTCCGCTAATGAGGAGTGACTCTCCGCCAATGCCACCTGACTCTCCGCTAATGAGGAGTGACTCTCCGCCAATGCCACCTGACTCTCCGCTAATGAGGAGTGACTCTCCGCCAATGCCACCTGACTCTCCGCTAATGAGGAGTGACTCTCCGCCAATACCACCTGGCTCTGGACCTTCTGTTGGACTCCCTTCAATGACTCGATCTCGGTCTTCAAAGTTTGAATCTCACCCATGAGCACCTTCATCAGATGAGCAGAATGGTACCGCCCAGAGCCCCCATCGATTACAGTGGCCTATGATAGAAACGGTAGATCAATTAAGAATTAAAAGTGACTCCAACACACAAATGCTGCCTACACATTGATAAGCTATATATGTTCTCTTTTTTATATAAAATGCTCTGAAACCAAAATACCTTTAGTTTTGGTGATCCTCTCAGCTCCGGCTCATTTTCAAGTCCTCTGGTGGTTACAGTCCTAACCCTGGAACGGGTAGCACCATAGAAAGAAGCTGGTGGTTACAGTCCTAACCCTGGAACGGGTAGCACCATAGAAAGAAGCTGGTGGTTACAGTCCTAACCCTGGAACGGGTAGCACCATAGAAAGAAGCTGGTGGTTACAGTCCTAACCCTGGAACGGGTAGCACCATAGAAAGAAGCTGGTGGTTACAGTCCTAACCCTGGAACGGGTAGCACCATAGAAAGAAGCTGGTGGTTACAGTCCTAACCCTGGAACGGGTAGCACCATAGAAAGAAGCTGGTGGTTACAGTCCTAACCCTGGAACGGGTAGCACCATAGAAAGGAGCTGGTGGTTACAGTCCTAACCCTGGAACGTGTAGCACCATAGAAAGAAGCTGGTGGTTACAGTCCTAACCCTGGAACGGGTAGCACCATAGAAAGAAGCTGGTGGTTACAGTCCTAACCCTGGAACGGGTAGCACCATAGAAAGAAGCTGGTGGTTACAGTCCTAACCCTGGAACGAGTAGCACCATGGAAAGAAGCTGGTGGTTACAGTCCTAACCCTGGAACGGGTAGCACCATTGAAAGAAGCTGGTGGTTACAGTCCTAACCCTGGAACGGGTAGCACCATAGAAAGAAGCTGGTGGTTACAGTCCTAACCCTGGAACGGGTAGCACCATAGAAAGAAGCTGGTGGTTACAGTCCTAACCCTGGAACGTGTAGCACCATAGAAAGAAGCTGGTGGTTACAGTCCTAACCCTGGAACGGGTAGCACCATAGAAAGAAGCTGGTGGTTACAGTCCTAACCCTGGAACGTGTAGCACCATAGAAAGAGGCTGGTGGTTACAGTCCTAACCCTGGAACGGGTAGCACCATAGAAAGAAGCTGGTGGTTACAGTCCTAACCCTGGAACGGGTAGCACCATAGAAAGAAGCTGGTGGTTACAGTCCTAACCCTGGAACGGGTAGCACCATAGAAAGAAGCTGGTGGTTACAGTCCTAACCCTGGAACGTGTAGCACCATAGAAAGAAGCTGGTGGTTACAGTCCTAACCCTGGAATGGGTAGCACCATAGAAAGAAGCTGGTGGTTACAGTCCTAACCCTGGAACGGGTAGCACCATAGAAAGAAGCTGGTGGTTACAGTCCTAACCCTGGAACGGGTAGCACCATGGAAAGAAGCTGGTGGTTACAGTCCTAACCCTGGAACGGGTAGCACCATAGAAAGAAGCTGGTGGTTACAGTCCTAACCCTGGAACGGGTAGCACCATAGAAAGAAGCTGGTGGTTACAGTCCTAACCCTGGAACGGGTAGCACCATAGAAAGAAGCTGGTGGTTACAGTCCTAACCCTGGAACGGGTAGCACCATAGAAAGAAGCTGGTGGTTACAGTCCTAACCCTGGAACGGGTAGCACCATAGAAAGAAGCTGGTGGTTACAGTCCTAACCCTGGAACGGGTAGCACCATAGAAAGAAGCTGGTGGTTACAGTCCTAACCCTGGAACGGGTAGCACCATAGAAAGAAGCTGGTGGTTACAGTCCTAACCCTGGAACGTGTAGCACCATAGAAAGAAGCTGGTGGTTACAGTCCTAACCCTGGAACGGGTAGCACCATGGAAAGAAGCTGGTGGTTACAGTCCTAACCCTGGAACGGGTAGCACCATAGAAAGAAGCTGGTGGTTACAGTCCTAACCCTGGAACGTGTAGCACCATAGAAAGAAGCTGGTGGTTACAGTCCTAACCCTGGAACGGGTAGCACCATAGAAAGAAGCTGGTGGTTACAGTCCTAACCCTGGAACGGGTAGCACCATAGAAAGAAGCTGGTGGTTACAGTCCTAACCCTGGAACGGGTAGCACCATAGAAAGAAGCTGGTTTGATGAAAACTATGTCCATTCCGTCTGTTCTCTTTGGCCGCAATGTGATTTTTACATTTTTATTAACAGCTCGTTTTGGAATAGTAACTGTGTTTAGGGTGTAGTTTTGTGCGGGGTGAGGAAAGGCATGACTTTCAGGTTACAATAGGCTATAAGTATACAGCAGATTGCAGATTGTCCTCACTATGATTATACTGTAGCACCATGACCAGGATCTCTATTCATTTAAGTGAGCAGATTAGGCCTTCAGGAGGAATGGAAAATATACTGGAGACATTTAAAAAATACTGGTAGATTTGGGGATTTTGGTCACGGACAGTGCTATTCGCAAACACTATCATCAGATGCCTGTTTAGCGCCGAACTCGAATGCCCAGGAAAAAGATTTTTTTTATTTTTTTTATTTCACCTTTATTTAACCAGGTAGGCTAGTTGAGAACAAGTTCTCATTTGCAACTGCGACCTGGCCAAGATAAAGCATAGCAGTGTGAACAGACAACAACACAGAGTTACACATGGAGTAAACAATAAACAAGTCAATAACATGGTAGAAAAAAAGAGAATCTATATGCAATGTGTGCAAAAGGCATGAGGAGGTAGGCAATAAATCGAATAATTACAATTTAGCAGATTAACACTGGAGTGATAAATCATCAGATGATCATGTGCAAGTAGAGATACTGGTGTGCAAAAGAGCAGAAAAGTAAATAAATAAAAGCAGTATGGGGGGTGAGGTAGGTAAATTGGGTGGGCTATATACCGATGGACTATGTACAGCTGCAGCGATCGGTTAGCTGCTCGGATAGCAGATGTTTAAAGTTGTTGAGGGAGATAAAAGTCTCCAACTTCAGAGATTTTTGCAATTCGTTCCAGTCGCAGGCAGCAGAGAACTGGAAGGAAAGGCGTCCAAATGAGGTTTTGGCTTTAGGGATGATCAGTGAGATACACCTGCTGGAGCGCGTGCTACGGGTGGGTGTAGCCATCGTGACCAGTGAACTGAGATAAGGCAGCACTTTACCTAGCATAGCCTTGTAGATGACCTGGAGCCAGTGGGTCTGACGACGAACATGTAGCGAGGGCCAGCCGACTAGGGCATACAGGTCGCAGTGGTGGGTCGTATAAGGTGCTTTAGTAACAAAACGGATGGCACTGTGATAAACTGCATCCAGTTTGCTGAGTAGAGTATTGGAAGCTATTTTGTAGATGACATCGCCGAAGTCGAGGATCGGTAGGATAGTCAGTTTTACTAGGGTAAGTTTGACGGCGTGAGTGAAGGAGGCTTTGTTGCGAAATAGAAAGCCGACTCTAGATTTGATTTTGGATTGGAGATGTTTGATATGAGTCTGGAAGGAGAGTTTGCAGTCTAGCCAGACACCTAGGTACTTATAGATGTCCACATATTCTAGGTCGGAACCGTCCAGGGTGGTGATGCTAGTCGGGCATGCGGGTGCAGGCAGCGAACGGTTGAAAAGCATGCATTTGGTTTTACTAGCGTTTAAGAGCAGTTGGAGGCCACGGAAGGAGTGTTGTATGGCATTGAAGCTCGTTTGGAGGTTAGATAGCACAGTGTCCAAGGAAGGGCCAGAAGTATACAGAATGGTGTCGTCTGCGTAGAGGTGGATCAGGGAATCGCCCGCAGCAAGAGCAACATCATTGATATATACAGAGAAAAGAGCCGGCCCGAGAATTGAACCCTGTGGTACCCCCATAGAGACTGCCAGAGGACCGGACAACATGCCCTCCGATTTGACACACTGAACTCTGTCTGCAAAGTAGTTGGTGAACCAGTCAAGGCAGTCATTACAAAAACCGAGGCTACTGAGTCTGCGGATAAGAATGTGGTGATTGACAGAGTCGAAAGCCTTGGCCAGGTCGATGAAGACGGCTGCACAGTACTGTCTTTTATCGATGGCGGTTATGATATCGTTTAGTACCTTGAGCGTGGCTGAGGTGCACCCGTGACCGGCTCGGAAACCGGATTGCACAGCGGAGAAGGTACGGTGGGATTCGAGATGGTCAGTGATCTGTTTGTTGACTTGGCTTTCGAAGACCTTAGATAGGCAGGGCAGGATGGATATAGGTCTGTAACAGTTTGGGTCCAGGGTGTCTCCCCCTTTGAAGAGGGGGATGACCGCGGCAGCTTTCCAATCCTTGGGGATTTCAGATGATACGAAGGAGAGTTTGAACAGGCTGGTAATCGGGGGTGCGACAATGACGGCGGACAGTTTCAGAAATAGGGGGTCCAGATTGTCAAGCCCAGCTGATTTGTATGGGTCCAGGTTTTCCAGCTCTTTCAGAACATCTGCTATCTGGATTTGGGTAAAGGAGAAGCTGGGGAGGCTTGGGCGAGTAGCAGCGGGGGGGGCGGGGCTGTTTGCCAAGGTTGGAGTCGCCAGGAGGAAGGCGGTTGGAGTCGCCAGGAGGAAGGCATGGCCAGCCGTTGAGAAATGCTTGTTGAAGTTTTCGATTATCACGGATTTATCGGTGGTGACCGTGTTACCTAGCCTCAGTGCAGTGGGCAGCTGGGAGGAGGTGCTCTTGTTCTCCATGGATTTTACAGTATCCCAGAACTTTTTGGAGTTAGAGCTACAGGATGCAAATTTCTGCTTGAAAAAGCTGGCCTTTGCTTTCCTGACTGACTGCGTGTATTGGTTCCTGACTTCCCTGAACAGTTGCATATCGCGGGGGCTCTTCGATGCTATTGCAGTTCGCCACAGGATGTTTTTGTGCTGGTCGAGGGCAGTCAGGTCTGGAGTGAACCAAGGGCTATATCTGTTCTTAGTTCTGCATTTTTTGAACGGAGCATGCTTGTCTAATATGGTGAGGAAGTAACTTTTAAAGAATGACCAGGCATCCTCAACTGACGGGATGAGGTCAATATCCTTCCAGGGTACCCGGGCCAGGTCGAGTAGAAAGGCCTGCTCGCAGAAGTGTTTTAGGGAGCGTTTGACAGTGATGAGGGGTGGTCGTTTGACCGCGGACCCGTAGCGGATACAGGCAATGAGGCAGTGATCGCTGAGATCTTGATTGAAGACAGCAGAGGTGTATTTGGAGGGCAAGTTGGTCAGGATAATGTCTATTAGGGTGCCCATGTTTACGGATTTAGGGTTGTACCTGGTGGGTTCCTTGATGATTTGTGTGAGATTGAGGGCATCTAGCTTAGATTGTAGGACTGCCGGGGTGTTAAGCATATCCCAGTTTAGGTCACCTAACAGAACAAACTCTGAAGCTAGATGGGGAGCGATCAATTCACAGATGGTGTCCAGGGCACAGCTGGGAGCTGAGGGGGGTCGGTAGCAGGCGGCAACAGTGAGAGACTTATTTCTGGAGAGATTAATTTTTAAAATTAGAAGTTCGAACTGTTTGGGTATAGACCTGGAAAGTATGACAGAACTTTGCAGGCTATCTCTGCAGTAGATTGCAACTCCTCCCCCTTTGGCAGTTCTATCTTGACGGAAAGTGTTATAGTTGGGTATGGAAATCTCAGAATTTTTGGTGGCCTTCCTAAGCCAGGATTCAGACACGGCAAGGACATCAGGGTTGGCAGAGTGTGCTAAAGCGGTGAGTAAGACAAACTTAGGGAGGAGGCTTCTGATGTTGACATGCATGAGGCCAAGGCTTTTTCGATCACAGAAGTCAACAAATGAGGGTGCCTGGGGACATGCAGGGCCTGGGTTTACCTCCACATCACCCGAGGAACAGAGGAGTAGTAGGATGAGGGTGCGGCTAAAGGCTATCAAAACTGGTCGCCTAGAGCGTTGGGGACAAGGAATAAAAGGAGCAGATTTATGGGCGTGGTAGAATAGATTCTGGGCATAATGTGCAGACAGGGGTATGGTGGGGCACGGGTACAGCGGAGGCAAGCCCAGGCACTGGGTGATGATAAGAGAGGTTGTATCTCTGGACATGCTGGTCTCAATGGGTGAGGTCACTGCATGTGTGGGAGGTGGGACAAAGGAGGTATCAGAGGTACGGAGAGTGGAGCTACGGGGTCCATTGCAAACCAAAACAATGATAACTAGCCTGAACAACAGTATACAAGGCATATTGATATTTGAGAGAGACATACAGTAAGGCATAAAGTGATTGCAGGTCTTGATTGGGAGAGCTAGCTAAAACAACAGGTGAGATAACAGCAGCTAGTCAGCTAACACAGCAACAGCATGTAAAAATGGCGACGACTAGGCAGAGAGGGTCGGATTAACTACACACAGAGCCTGAGTTAAAACACAGAGCCGACAGATAAAACACAAATAAACAGAATGGAGTACCGTGAATTAATGGACAGTCCGGCAGGCATCAGCTATGTAGCCAAGTGATCATAGTGTCCAGGGGGCAGCCGTAGATGGAGCAGGGAAGCCGCCACTACACTAGCATGCGGCGTTTAAAGTTAGTAGCCCGGGGGGTGGTCTGCTCAGACGGAGGGGGTCTGCTCAGACGGATGCCGGTTGAGGGCACAGCGGATGGGGTATTCGTCTGCAGACCAGACGTGGTCGTGTCGACAGATAATCCAAGCCGGATGGCGATGGCGAAAGAGAGGTTGTAATTGTAGAATTGTGTTTGCTAACTGGTGCTAGCTTCGTGGCAGTGGCGCTAGCTGCGCTAGCTGCAAGCTAGTTGTGAGGATCAGAAGTAGTGGCTCAGGGATTACGGCAGGAATCCGGCGTTGTTGTCGAGAGACAGTCCGATGCTGGTAAATTGGTGAGTAATATCCAGGCTAATAACAGGGCTGGTGTCTGTGCAGAAGGTAAAAGCTGCTAGCAGCGGCTAAAAATGACTAAATAGCTTGTAGCTGATTAGCTGGTTAGCTACTGGGGGTTCTTGAATGTGTTCCAAAGTTAAAAAATAATAGCGATTCCGTATCACATTGGGTGAGGTAGGTTACCGGAAGGTATAATCGAATAAAAAATCGAAAAGAGATAGATTTTTTTTTTTTTTAATATATACAAGAAATACGAAAAATACAAACGTACATGAGAGGACGAAACAAAACACGTCTACACTGCTACGCCATCTTGGAAAAGTGAACAGGTACAGTAGGCTACAATACTTTAATGAACCCTAATAATGCTAAAAATAATGCTTAAATCAACTTCTGGTTTTTACTGTATGCTGCACATTTTCACATTTTAAAATAATTATCAGAACATTAACCATGTGTGTTCGCTTGCTTTGTACTGTTCTGTAGTTTCGACCCAATGATTCGTCTGACAAACACAGAACTTTGCGTCCTGCAGGCCCAGGCATGGATCAAAGCTGGCGAGACATTCAATAATGTCATCTTCACAGACGAATCAACCGTGTGTCACATGAGTTGACGCTGGAGAGATGAAGCAGGTACGGGGAGTCAAACATTTAATAAAGAACGGACATGGAACGAGACAGGAACAGCGTCAGCATACAAGAAAACAAAGACAAAAAACAATCAATGCAGAAGCGGGGAACAGAGCTGGGGAACTGACAAATATAGGGGAGGTAATAACAGGTGATGAGTGAGTCCAGGTGAGTCCAATATCACTGATGCAGGTGACGAGGGAAGGCAGGCGTGCGTAATGGATGATAGGAGTGCGTGATGCAGGGCAGCCTGGTGCCATCAAGCGCCAGGGGGGGAAGAGCGGGAGCAGACGTGACAGTACCCCCGACTCTAGGGGGTTCCACCCGGCGTCCCACCTGGGCGAACCGGGCCGAGACATGGGCGCTGGGCAAGCTGGGTTGGGGCGTGGAAGCCCAACGAACCGGCAGGAGTGTGAGAGCCTGGCGAGCCGGCTGAGGCAAGGAAGCCCGACGATCCGGCTGAGGCAAGACACCTGTCGATCCCACTGCAGAGAGGGAGCCCGAAGATCCGGTGGAGTGTGACGTGGGATGGGAAGCCGCCGAGTCAACCGAGGCAAGGAAACCTCTCGAGCCAGCCAGGGCGTGAAAGCCGGATGGGCTGGCTGAGGCACCCCCGGTTCCATCGGCGGCGGAATCCACCCCGACGTCACCAACAAAACAAAAAAAAAACTCCTGGACTGGCTGGGCGAACAAGAACTGACAATCTGGCTGAGGCCCATGTGGGATGGGCGCCATCCGAGCCAACCGGAGCAAGGAAACCTCTCAAGCCAGCTAGGACGTGGGATGTAGCCTCGCTACTTCTATAGCCTGGCTACTGTATACAGCCTGTCTTTTTACTGTTGTTTTATTTCTTTACCTACCTATTGTTCACCAAATACCTTTTTTGCACTATTGGTTAGAGCCTGTAAGTAAGCATTTCACTGGAAGGTCTACACCTGTTGTATTCAGCGTACGTGACAAATAAACTTTGATTTGATTTGAAGCCCGAGGAGCTGGCTAGGCACCCCTGGTTCCATCTGTGGTTTTTGGGGATTAGCTAGCACGCTAGATAGTTTTCTAACCAGGGCCGTTTCTAGCTCTTTGGGGGCCCTAAGAGAGATTTGGTTGCCCCCCCATTTTAGTGACCCCCTCTTGACGGTGGAGAGTGTCACGACCGTCAAAAGGAGGAGACCAAGGTGCAGCGTGGTATACGTATATTCGACTTTATTACAAGAATGAACACTGAACCAAAATAACAAAACGAACCGTGAAGCTATACAAATGAGTGCTGACAGGCAACTACACATAGACAAGAACCCACAAATACCCAAGGAAAATGGCTACCTAAATATGGTCCCCAATCAGAGACAACGATAAACAGCTGCCTCTGATTGGGAACCATAATCAGGCCACCATAGACTTACAAATACCTAGACCTACTAAAACCCCTAGACTTACAAAACCCCTAGACAATACAAAACTAGCATACCCACCCAAGTCACACCCTGACCTAACCAAAATAATAAAGAAAACAGGGCGTGACAGAGAGAAACATTCTTGCAATTCTATACATTTTGCCATGGGGCGTAGAGAAAATTTTGCAGTTTTATAACAAATTTCATGCAATTCTACTCATTTTGCCATGGGGCAGGGAGAAGGGAAAAAAACTGTTTTACAGCTTATTTCCTACCATTTCCTACCAAATATCCTTAAATGTTACACATTTTGTAATGACATATGCCATGTTAATATGACTAACATATTAGTGAGAATGATTAATGGGGCCACCTGGAGGTCAGTATTAGGCAAGTTTAGATATCTGGCTAGACTAACTACCAATCGAAAAATAGTTCGCTGGCGTGGCTAATTGAGTGACTGTCACTAGCCATGTCAGCTAACAATTTTTAGATTGGTAGTTAGTCTAGCCAGATATCTAAAGAGAAACAATGCTGATGCGCAACCAAATTTTGAAATTGAACCTGGCGTATTCTACAATTCTTACTCTCAATAGTAAGTTGAGTTCCTATTTTTTTTAAATAATAATAATAAATAAATAAAATGTACTGGTTGGAGAGCCCACTAGAGGCCAGGGGCCCTAAACAGCCGCTTATGTCGCTTATGCCTGGAACCCTGTTTCTAACATTGACTAGCTAGCTACATAAAGCTGGCAAATAGCAATGCTATGGTTGCTACACACTAGCACAGACATTGGTCTTGTCTTCCCTGAACCTTGTTCTCGTGGTAACCGTACCCCAAGGATATTACGTGAGACATACCCAGCATGTTATAAGGCAGTGGTCACCAAACTTTTCTGAGTCAAGATCACTTCCAAAAGTAAGCCGAGATCTACCGCTCAGATTATTTTTTTAAACATGACTTAAAAAAACAAGCCTATGCAACATGAACCTTATTGCCCTGCCAATGTTGTTCTTCTCACATAATATTTCAAAATTGTAGGTATGTGATCACATTGGTAATAGATCATGTGTTGTATTACTTGAGGCACAGTTAAGTGAGCATAATAATTTGCTTTTATTTTATTTTACTGGACTGATGGCCTGCATATGATGGTCAGCCTGAGGGAAGGGAGGGAGGGATAGGAGGGAGCAGCAGGGAGACTGCCTCTCACCCGACTCATCGTCCCTCCGCTCTCCATCCGCTGAGAAAAGGGGAACACAGTCTTCCTGCCTCATGCATAAATTCATGTTTTTACTCTACGGCCAGAGAAAGTGAAATATTCCTTGATATTAAAAAAGACTCAAGCCACTAATGTTAACAACGCAAGCTTTGCTATACTCATTCATTGCAGCTGCAGTGCTGGAATTAAGCATTTGGCCTATTGCTCGAGGAAACTGTGGAGACACGGTGATCTGAGCTATCTGATTGGCCAGATAGGTGTACAGGTGTACTTGATTTGCTCTATACCTTCGGACATGAAATGGTTCAAAATGGGAACACTCCAGGTGCTAGGGCTGCTAAATCAAGTGCACCTATCGCCAACAAAACTAAACAAAAAACAAAAAAAATAGGAATGCTAGGCTTTATTGTTGTTGTTTTTTACAGAAACGTTTGGTGATCGACTACGAATGTCTCGGAGATCGACCAGTCGATTGCGATTGACCGGTTGATAACCACTGTTATAAGGTTAGCTAGCTAGCTACTTGTGTCAACAAACCTATGAGTAAGGTTAGTTAATTTTAAATGTAAACACTCGCTAACTTAATGTTAGCAAGTACTATTATTGCTAGCTGTATAACGCAACATCTAGCTAGGTAGCTAGGCCTAGCTATAGGCTATAGGCCTAAACTATAGAAATCATTATAATGATAACTAGTATTAGTAGGTTAATGTAGAGTGTCTATGCTAAATTGTCATACATTCTTCTTCTCTACCACAGATTCCCATAAAAAAAATTGTAAACATTTTATTTAACCTTCATTTAACTTGGCAAGTCAGTTAAGAACAAATTCTTATTTACAATGACGGCCTACCCCAGACGACGCTGGGCCAATTATGCGCCGCCCTATGGGACTCCCAATCACGGCCGGATGTGATTCAGCCTGGATTCGAACCAGGTACTGTAGTGACGCCTCTTGCACTGAGCCCAAGTTCTCAGACTCCAGGATGGGAAAATGCTTAGAAGAAAGAAACAGATGAAGACAGAGACGTTGTTGATTTCCATTGTTACTTGTAATGTTAAAAAGGAGATAAAAAGAAGGGCTGTGCCCGAATAAAAAAAATCTTCGACCGAGAGTCGTCTATTCTTTCGTTCAATCGATTGGTCAAAACTTTCAAATGTGTATTTTTCCATATATAGACACACCCTAGGTTTGAATAAAATCAACTATATGTAGGCTGCTGAGCTTGTTAAATGCTTTAAGACATGCAAATTACTAAAGAGGGCGCTAGAGATCAAAAACCAGAAGAAAAAAACCTGTTCCCACCCTCCTCCTCCTGCTGCCCGCTGCTGCTGGCCTTCGCAGATTCTGCCTTTAAGCTCCTGAAGTTACCGGTAATAGGCCACACCAGCGTTCGGCAACCTTTTCCATTTGGAATACCAAGTTATCTTAACATTTCTACTGATCTGTGTGCCAGTTATGATTTTCATATGCACATTTTCATGGAACAGTTTTATTTAATTTATAATAAGGTCTTCATATCTCAAAGTCAATGTAATGTGGTTAAACAAAACTCTATCTAAATGAAAATGAAAATGATACAAATATAAAAATAACTTCTATTTCCATTGCCAGTATGTAAAAATAGCCTAAATAAAGCCAACAAATAAAAATATTGCAGCCTGCAAATATCCTGATAAAAATAAATATCTTATAAATCACATTGGCTACGCATGGCCTGTCTGCAAGGAACTTGAAACATTGTATCAACTATTAACTTGGTCAGCCCCAAAGCTCATGCTAGCAAACTTTCAACATTGTATAAAATATTCTTGGCCCTCAGAGTTTCCTGCCCCAGTGAGCTCCAGACAAGCAGACACAGCTGTAGGCTATTTGCGCAAGGGATAAGAAGTAATCAGGAAGGCCAATGTTATGACGTTTCCACCCGACCAGAGTATAACATTTTTCCCCCTTTCATGCTGAGTAGTTATCGAAAGGGAGAGAGCTGTAAAGATTTTTCAAATTGGCTACGTTCAGGAACTATTGTCATTCTCAATGGATGTAAAAGCAGACTTTGTTTACTTACAGTTTGAGGCGAAGAAAAAAGCTTAGGCCAAGTTGTATGTGTAATCAAGTGCGTGTCCTTACTCAAGATTGACAGAAGCCCAAATTGACAACTTGTAAATGGAATTAAATAAACCCCCCAAAAATTCTCCATGGCCTCTGCTATCGATTAGTCCACTCAGACAGGCGTGAATCAGACAGATGTCTCGTGTGCCATCATTTTTTTAATATAGCCTATATTTGCCACTGCTTGACTAAAACAATCTCGGTCGACCAACAGCCTATTGACCAAACAATCGACCAGTCGACTAAATGGGGTCAGCCCTAATATTTTTACATGTTGCAATAAAGTTGACTAAAGTAGAAGCTCATCTTTTGTTTGTAGGTATTTTCACTTGGGAATGAGTAGTAAGTAATTATATGGTAATTATAAAGGTAACTAACTATAAACTTATTTTAAATAGCTAAATCCTGTGTAACAACTAGCGATAGCATTGTACTTATGCAGATATGTAGTCTGTGGTCTATTAGTGTGTTTACCTTACCACTTGGGTGGCGCTTTCAGGAACCTGATGATTGGATTGTCAGGATGGCTAACATACAGTAAGTACTATGTAGGTACACAATAATTACAAGAAAGTGTTCCTCAAGATACACTTCAATTTAACTAGCTAAATCCTGTATAAAATATTGTAATTACATTGTGCTTATGCAGAAATCACATGTACTCTGTGATGTACTAGTGTGTTATTTTCTCACTTGTATGGTGCTTCTAGAAGCCTCAAAATTAGGTCCAGGTTGTCAGGAATAGTAATCCACTATGTAGGTAACATACCATGTAGATACACATGAATTACTAGTTGTTTTGAGTAAAGTATAATGCCATCCACTTGGTATAAGTTTATAGTGAATCCCATTCCCAAATCTTCAAAACATTTATTATAGAGGCATACTAAGTATGGTAAGTACAGTCTATAAATTACAGTATAGTCATTTATCCTTAATACGGACCACCCATCCCGGATCCGGGATCATTCTCATCAGAAACGCTGACTAGCATAGCCTAGCCTAGCGCCACAGGGATATCATATAATATAATTTCATGAAATCACAAGTCCAATACAGCAAATGAAAGATAAACATCTTGTGAATCCAGCCAACATGTCCGATTTTTAAAATGTTTTACAGCGAAAACACAACATATATTTATGTTAGCTCACCACAATAGCCCAACACACAACGTCATTTTTTCACCGCAAAGATAGCTTTCACAAAACCCACAAATAGAGATAAAATGAATCACTAACCTTTGAACAACTTCATCAGATGACAGTCTTATGACAACATGTTATACAATACATTTATGTTTTGTTCGAAAATGTGCATATTTATAGCTACAAATCGTGGTTTTACATGGTCACAAATGGCACCAAAACAGCCAGAATAATTACAGAGAGCAAAGTGAAATACAGAAATACTCATCATAAATCTTTTGTGAAAAATACATGTTGTACACATAATTAAAGATAAACATCTTGTGAATCCAGCCAACATGTTCGATTTTTTAAATGTTTTACAGCGAAAGCACAACATATATTTATGTTAGCTCACCACAATAGCCCAAAACACAACGCCATTTTTTCACCGTAAAGATACAGTATATCACAAAAGTGAGTACACCCCTCACATTTTTGTAAATATTTGAGTATATCTTTTCATGTGACAATGCTGAAGAAATAACACTGTGCTACAATGTAAAGTAGTGAGTGTACAGCTTGTATAACAGTGTAAATTTGCTGTCCCCTCAAAATAACTCAACACACAGCCATGAATGTCTAAACCGCTGGCAACAAAAGTGAGTACACCCCTAAGTGAAAATGTCCAAATTGGGCCCAATTAGCCATTTTCCCTCCCCGGTGTCATGTGACTCGTTAGTGTTACAGGGTCTCAGGTGTGAATGGGGAGCAGGTGTGTTAAATGTGGTGTCATCCCTCTCACACTCCCTCATACTGGCTGGTCACTGGAAGTTCAACATGGCACCTCATGGCAAAGAACTCTCTGAGGATCTGAAAAAAAGAATTGTTGCTCTACATAAAGATGGCCTGGGCTATAAGAAGATTGCCAAGACCCTGAAACTGAGCTGCAGCATGGTGGCAAAGACCATACAGCGGTTTAACTGGACAGGTTCCACTCAGAACAGGCCTCGCCATGGTCGACCAAAGAAGTTGAGTGCACGTGCTCAGCGTCATATCCAGAGGTTGTCTTTGGGAAATAGACGTATGAGTGCTGCCAGCATTGCTGCAGAGGTTGAAGGGGTGGGGGGTCAGTCTGTCAGTGCTCAGACCATACGCCGTACACTGCATCAAATTGGTCTGCATGGCTGTCGTCCCAGAAGGAAGCCTCTTCTAAAGATGATGCACAAGAAAGCCCGCAAACAGTTTGCTGAAGACAAGCAGACTAAGGACATGGATTACTGGAACCATGTCCTGTGGTCTGATGAGACCAAGATAAACTTATTTGGTTCAGATGGTGTCAAGCGTGTGTGGCGGCAACCAGGTGAGGAGTACAAAGACAAGTGTGTCTTACCTACAGTCAAGCATGGTGGTGGGAGTGTCATGGTCTGGGGCTGCATGAGTGCTGCCGGCACTGGGGAGCTACAGTTCATTGAGGGAACCATGAATGCCAACATGTACTGTGACATACTGAAGCAGAGCATGATCCCCTCCCTTCGGAGACTGGGCCGCAGGGCAGTATTCCAACATGATAACGACCCCAAACACACCTACAAGACGACCACTGCCTTGCTGAGGGTAAAGGTGATGGACTGGCCAAGCATGTCTCCAGACCTAAACCCTATTGAGCATCTGTGGGGCATCCTCAAACGGAAAGTGGAGGAGTGCAAGGTCTCTAACATCCACCAGCTCCGTGATGTCGTCATGGAGGAGTGGAAGAGGACTCCAGTGGCAACCTGTGAAGCTCTGCTGAACTCCATGCCCAAGAGGGTTAAGGCAGTGCTGGAAAATGATGGTGGCCACACAAAATATTGACACTTTGGGCCCAATTTGGACATTTTCACTTAGGGGTGTACTCACTTTTGTTGACAGCGGTTTAGACATTCATGGTTGTGTGTTGAGTTATTTTGAGGGGACAGCAAATTTACACTGTTATACAAGCTGTACACTCACTACTTTACATTGTAGCAAAGTGTCATTTCTTCAGTGTTGTCACATGAAAAGATATACTAAAATATTTACAAAAATGTGAGGGGTGTACTCACTTTTGTGACATACTGTAGCTTTCACAAAACCCACAAATAGAGATAAAATTCATCACTAACCTTTGAACAACTTCATCAGATGACAGTCTTATGACATCATGTTATACAATACATTTATGTTTTGTTTGAAAATGTGCATATTTATAGCTACAAATCGTGGTTTTACATTGCCGCCATGGTCACAAATGGCACCAAAATGTCCAGAGAAATTTTAGACAGCCACGTAATCTAACAGAAAAACTCATCATAAACTTTGCTGAAAAATACATGTTGCACATATAATTAAAGATACACTGGTTCTTAATGCAACCGCTGTGTTATATTTAAAAAAAATAACTTTAGTACAAAGCACAGCATGCAATAATCTGAGACAGCGCTCAGCCATTCTCCGCCATGTTGGAGTCCAAAGAGTCAACAAAAATACGAAATAACATCATAAATATTCCCTTACCTTTGATGAACTTTCATCAGAATGCAGTGCCAGGAATCCTAGTTCCACAATAAATCGTTGTTTTGTTTTAGAATGTCCATTTCTTCTGTCGAATTAGCAACTTTGGCTAGCATGTGTAGCTCACGTGTCCATGAAGATTTTACGCATGAACGAAAAATTCAAAAAGTGATAATAAAAGTCGAATAAACTGGTCAAACTCAGTTGAGGATCCATCTTTAGGATGTTTTTCACATATTTATCCAATAACGTCCCAGACGGAGCATTTCTTCGTGTCTACCTAACGCATTGCAGATAACGATATGACAAACCTAAGTGCGTAGCCAAATACTGCCAATATGGCTGACCTCTCACTCCAACGACTCCCATCCGGTCCCACAGAAGGCTAGACACTTCATTCCACGTTCTACTTCCTGTTGACATCTAGTGGAAGGCGTATGAAGTGCATACATATCCATAAATACAAGACAATTGAATAGGCAATGCCTTTCACAGAGACCCATTTCAGAATTTTCACTTCCTGTTTGGAAGTTTGCCTGCAAAATGAGTTCTGTTTTACTCACAGATATAATTCAAACAGTTTTAGAAACTTCAGAGTGTTTTCTATCCAATAGTAATAATAGTATGCATATCATATGATCTAGGACAGAGTACGAGGTCGTTTAAATTGGGCACAATTTTATCCAGAAGTGAAAAGGGCGCCCCCTATTTCCAAGAGGTTAACAGTAAATTAATTACCTTTTTGGAGGATCAAAACATTCTGGTGGAAGAAGAAATTGTGTTTTGTAAATCCAGAGCATGTATCGATCATATCTTCTCGGCCTGCACAATAGTCAGAAATAGACTACAGGAAAATAAGCCTACTTTTGCATGTTTCATTGATTTCCAGAAAGCTTTTGATTTTGTAAATAGGGATCTTTTAGCCTATAGTTTGATAAAGACAGGGGTTGATTGGACATTTTATCACGCAATCCAGTCCCTCTACCAAGCACCAACTGCCTGTGTGTGAGTTAATGAATTTCGTACAGATTGGTTTCCCACACCCTCGGGTGTAAAACAAGAAAGAAAATGTTATTGGTGCAAAAGATGGAGACTCATGATCAATCAGAAAATAACACAGATTATGCATTTTCGAAAACCAGGTACTAAGAAAAGTGTTTTTCAGTTTTGTTTTGGTGAAGAAATGATTGAGTTTACTAGCAATTATAAATATTTAGGTCTTTATTTTGATGAACATATGACCTTTATATACGTCACATCTGCCCTGGCCGACTCAGCAAGTAGAGCTCTTTTTTTTACCTTTACTTAACTAGGCAAATCAGTTAAGAACAAATTCTTATTTACAATGACGGCCTACCCCAGCCAAACCCGAAAAACACTGGGCCAATTGTGCACCGCCCTATGGGACTCCCAACTCGAATCAGGGACTGCTCTGACGCCTCTTGCACTGAGATGCAGTGCCTTAGTTGGATATGCCAATTGCCAGAATAGCCAGCAAAGTTTTTCAATGGCAATTTCAATAAAATTATATTTAAAAAACAGATTAAAAAACACCTTATGGAACAGCGGGGACTGTGAAGCAACACAAACATTGGCACAGACACATGCATACAAACACACACACACACACACACAATAACATACGCACTATACATATTGGCCAGTCTGAGATAACTCTGCCTAGAAGGCCAGCATCCCGGAGTTGCCTCTTCACTGTTGACGTTGAGACTGGTGTTTTGCGGGTACTATTTAATGAAGCTGCCAGTTGAGGACTTGTGAGGCATCTGTTTCTCACTAGACACTCTAATGTACTTGTACTCTTGCTCAGTTGTGCACCGGGGCCTCCCACTCCTCTTTCTATTCTTGTTAGAGGCAGTTTGCGCTGTTCTGTGAAGGGAGTAGTACACAGCGTTGTACCAGATCTCCAGCTCTTGGCAATTTCTCGCATGGAATAGCCTTCATTTTTCAGAAAAAGAATAGACTGACGAGTTTCAGAAGAAAGTTCTTTGTTTCTGGCTATTTTGGGCCTGTAATTGAACCCACAAATGCTGATGCTCCAGATACTCAACTAGTCTAAAGAAGGCCAGTTTTATTGCTTCTTTATCAGCACAACAGTTTTCAGCTGTGCTAACATAATTGCAAAAGGGTTTCTAATGATCAATTAGCCTTTAAAATTATAAACTTGGATTAGTTAACACAACGTGCCATTGGAACACAGGAGTGATGGTTGCTGATAATGGGCCTCTGTACGCCTATGTAGATATTCCATTAAAAAATCTGCCGTTTCCAGCTACAATAGTCATTTACAACATTAACAATGTCTACACTGTATTTCTGATCAATTTTATGTTATTTTAATGGACAAAAAAAAATGCTTTTCTTTAAAAAACAAGGACATTTCTAAGTGACTCCAAACTTTTGAACGGTAGTGTATGTAAATAAGGTATTTCTGTTTTTTTTGTTTTATACATTTGAAAAAAATTCTAAAACCTGTTTTTGCTTTGTCATTATGGGGTATTGTGTGTAGATTGCTGAGGATCATAATTTTTGCAAAAAATACCTTGCTTTTTCAGTGTATGCTCATGTACTTATGTGTGTCACGTTCCTGACCTGTTTTCTGTTGTTTTGTATGTGTTTGACGGTCAGGGCGTGAGTTTGGGTGGGTAGTCTATGTTATGTGTTTCTGTGTTGGTTTAAGGGTGACCTGATATGGCTCTCAATTAGAGGCAGGTGGTTTTCATTTCCTCTGATTGAGAGCCATATTAAGGTAGGTGTTTTCACTTTGATTGTTGTGGGTGGTTGTTTCCTGTGTCAGTGTTTGTTGCACCATACGGGACTGTATCGTGAGTTCGTTTTGTTTGTAGTCAGTACTTGTTCGTTCGTTCTTCGTTGTCTGTAAGTTCGTAGTCCAGGTCTGTCTACTTCGTTTGTTGTTTTTGTTTCTATTCAAGTGTTCTTCGTGTTTTCGGTTTTTTGTTAAATAAATATTATGTCTAACTCCAACGCTGCATTTTGGTCCTCAAATCCCTACTCCTCCTCTTCGTCTGAAGAGGAGGAGGACACCCGTTACAATGTGGCTGCCATCCAAATAGTGTTGCACTTCTGTTGTAATAGTGTTGCACTCATATTTTCTGCCTAATGTGTTGCACTAATGTATATTCTGTGAAGAAAAACTATAGTTGCATGTCCCTGATCACTCTATTCAACAACAAAAAACCCAACCCTGTCAATACACAACTGGACTCACCTGCTCCCGCTTTCTCCCACTGTGCCATTTACAAACAAACACGTGACTTGCTCAACTGTTCTGGGGAACTACTTCAGCTTCATAATGTAAAATTATTTGACAGGTGAAATGAAAAACGTAATCTGCTTCATCTCCTAACCATTGCATATGCAGGTACAGGTACTGCAGGTACAGTGCCTTCGGAAAGTATTCAGACCCCTTGAAAATGTCTACATTTTGTTACGTTACAGCCTTATTCTAAAATGTATTAAATAATCATATTTCGAATGTTTAGGCCTATCATATAAAGAATGTAGCCTGCTACAATTACCAATGTATTGCTTAAAGTTAATCTAGCATGGAGAAAAATAGGCTGGCTACACCGAGAAAAGTACCAGAGAAAAGTAGGTACATATCAGTCAGAGCGCTGTCTGCTGAGAGAATGCAGTTTGTGAATTCTCATTAGAATTTAAAAGTGCAACTGAAACACAAAATTAGTCTGATGCCGAGCAGAAATTCCAATAAGCATTTTAGATCTACGTTTACAAAATGCAGCAAGATATTTTCTTATGCATTTGATCTTTTTTTAAGTGGCTGAATTAATAAGGTGACGGGGCATCATATTGTGTTAGCTTTCTGCTGTGTTTGAGAAGTGCTATCTTGATTTCCTTGCGTTTTTTTCTTTACTCCATTCTCGGCCCATCTACTCCTCCCCCTCTTCTCCGAGCTTAGCAGGCAGGCCCATTGCCCTAGCGACTCTACACAGAAACAGCTGTAGACATGCTGCTGGAGAGCCAGTACTGTTCTTCCTTCAGACAAGCGTGCGTCAAAACTTTGTTCATTTGCACAACGTCTCTCGTTCAAATACGCTTGTAAATGTCCGAACTCACCAAGAATTACATTTGGTATCACCTACCTATACTTGGTATCACCCATCTATACTTGTATAACTTCATGAGCTGGATTGCCTGTCTTTTGCAATTTGTTTATTTTCGTTTGCGCTCGTTAGCATATTTAGCTAGCAGCCTCTATGGAAATTCGCTATTACTTGTGCTAATGTTGTTAGCATTTTTGCATTTTTGGCACCCCCTTGTGTACCAAGCCGGTAATACCTAAAATCTCGGGATTAGAGAAGGATGGTATGACGATATGAAAATCTGGATACCGCCCAACCCTATCACCTAGTAATTAAATTGTACTTATGCAGATAGTACATGTACTCCGTGGTGTACTAGTGGGTTTATCCTCCCACTTCAATGGCAAGGAGGTTCAGGTTGTCATTATGGGCAACATACACATTATTTATAAGTATTTTTTTATATATATAATCTTGGATGACACCCGTATGGTAGACACCAGTCAGTGAGGTTGACCTATATCTGATCTGCTTTTGAAACTCAACCAAGTTAACCAAGATGGCACACTTTTGGGGGGCAACGGCTAGCAACAACACTGAGTGGAGATTTTGTAGAGTGCGCATTCATGGGTTGGTAATTAGAGCCTATCCAACCTTTCTAATCTTGGACAGCCAGCGCATCTGTCCACAAGAGATTACAACCTTGCAACAGTTGTTACTGAATCGGATGTTGCTGATAGGAAACAAAACTCTAAATTGGTGAATGTAGTGGAAACTTGCCTATTTGTAACAAGCATTTTAATTTGGAATTACAGACTGCAATTACCACTAGTTATGAGTTATTACAACTAACTATAACACTGTAATGAGGACCCCTTAAAATGACAGTCATCATAACATTCATCTGAATTCTTAATTAGTTGAATATCTGAAATGGCATGATTGATTTATTAATTGATTGATTAAAGGCAAGAAAGGGTGTTGGCTATAAGGCAGGCAAATAAAAATTGCAGTGTGAAGTTCCCACCCAATTATTTGCTCAGCCTACATAAATGTGTTTGAGAAAAATGTAATTTAATCTTTAACATTCATCAATTACAATAGGCTCCAAAAGTATTGGGACAGTGACACCTTTTTTGTTGTTTTGGCTATGTACTCCAGCACTTCAAATCAAATCAAATTTTATTTGTCACATACACATGGTTAGCAGATGTTAATGCGAGTGTAGCGAAATGCTTGTGCTTCTAGTTCCGACAATGCAGTAATAACCAACAAGTAATCTAACCTAACAATTCCACAACTACTACCTTATACACACAAGTGTAAAGGGATAAAGAATATGTACATAAAGATATATGAATGAGTGATGGTACAGAACGGCATAGGCAAGATGCAGTAGATGGTATAGAGTACAGTATATACATATGAGATGAGTAATGTAGGGTATATAAACATAAAGTGGCATAGTTTAAAGTGGCTAGTGATACATGTATTACATAAAGATGGCAAGATGCAGTAGATGATATAGAGTACAGTATATACATATACATATGAGATGAGTAATATAGGGTATGTAAACATTATATTAAGTGGCATTGTTTAAAGTGGCTAGTGATACATTTGAATTGATACAATGACTATGGGGTTAAACTGCACTCTGTCAGCTTTAATTTGAGGGTATTGTCATCCATATTGGGTGAACTGTTTAGAAATTATAGCACTTTGTGTACATAGTCCCCCCATTTTAGGGGACCCAAAGTATTGGGTCAAATGTACTTATATGTGTATTAAAGTAGTCAAAAGTTTAGTATTTGGTTCCATATTCCTAGCAAGCAATGATTAAATCAAGCTTGTGATTCTACCAAATTGCTGGATGCATTTGCTGTTTGTTTTGGTTGTGTTTCAGATTATTTTGTGCCCAATAGAAACTAATGGTCAATAATGTCATTTTGGAGTCATTTTTATTGTAAAGAAGAATAGAATATGTTTCCCAAGACATGCTAACCTCTCACCATTACAATAACAAGCGAGGTTAGCATTTTTGGGGGGGGGGTATGATATTGCGTCTGTAACTTTCTCACTCATCATTATTCACAATTCATTCAGGATTATCCGTAATCATGGTAGCATCCACATGAATGTAGAGGTGTTAATAAACATATTATATTCTTATTTACAATAAAAGTGACTCCAAAATTGCACAATACATTATTTACCATTGACTTTTATTGGACAGAAAAGAATCTGAAACTAGCTTGATGTAATCATTGCCTGCTAGGAATGCTTTAATACACATATAAGTGAATTTGACCCAATACTATGTACAAAAAGTGCTGACATTTCTAAACGGGTCACGATATGGTAAAAAAAAATCTCAAATGAAATCTAACAGTCTGCATTTAAACCTCATAGGGATTGTATCATTTCAAATCCAAAGTGCTAGAGTACAGGGTCAAAACAACAAAACATGTGTCACTGTCACAATACTTTCGGAGCTCACTGTAGCCTGTACCACTTGGGTTGACTTCACAAAATCAACTCATTTGCCATCAAACGTTAAAACCAGCAGATATCTCCCACAAAAGCTCTCCAGTCTTAATATACCCCGGTTACATTTATAGCCTTTAACATTAATATTTCTCTAAATTATGAAGCAGTTTGCTTGCCCGCCACGAGATCAGACATTGAAGGGACAGGAGACATATCTGGGAGATAAAACATGCCGAATTGAGAGAGGTATATTCTCAGAACTGGTCATTGCACGGTTTATTAATTTACAGACTGACACAAGCTGTCAGTGAAAGCTAACGTGCATTAGCTGTATAGGCAAAACAGGTTCCGATTTCAGCACCATTTTTGTGAACAGCTCATCGATATTTTCCCTTAACCCGCAACGCTGTCGGTTTAAGTCAATAAGCTCTTCTCACCAGAAAAGGTAAAACATATTTGGAAATGTCGAGGACCAAATAAACCTTTCTCAAGCTACTACTGTGTGTGTGTGTGTGTGTGTGTGTGTGTGTGTGTGTGTGTGTGTGTGTGTGTGTGTGTGTGTGTGTGTGTGTGTGTGTGTGTGTGTGTGTGTGTGTGTGTGTGTGTGTGTGTGTTAAGCCTTTCATGAGTATACATCACACACATTCAATGCAAATAATTATTAGACCGTGGCACCTACTTCATCTGTTTCACGATGGTACTTTTTCCTGACTCCCCAGCCCCTGAAGGGATGAAAAGAGACAAGGGGGTATAAAGTAACGTTACATCAATGTTGTGGTTTTAATTTATATTCATAGTCTAACCAGAAAGCAGGTGTGTGATTTGGACACTTCAGACTATGGACAAGCAACCAGGAAGCCGATCGACCGGGTCCGGCCACCCCTCCTTTCGAAGAATCTTACCGAGAAGGAGTAGTTTTACGTCTTTCGCGGCTGTGACTCCATCTTCTTTGAGGTTTTTCTCGATAGCCTTGCTCCTGTCCAAAGCCGCTCTCTCCTCGGCGCTCAGTGTACATCCCATGGCTACACAACCTCTGATCTTCTTGATATCCAAAGTAACGGTTGGCGAGGACCGAAATATACGAGCAATTATTTCCCCCCTATTTCTTCCTTATCCGTCTCTAGGCTGACTCGCTCTCGTTCTCCCTCTCTCGCTCGCGCTCTACCGATGACTGGTTAAAGCATGAAAAAATTCGCCACGACAACGTTTGACACTTGTTTGAAAAAAAGGACTTGTCTTCGTATCTTGCGCTCACACAGTCTCTTTGTCAGTGTGGTTGTGCTTGGTCCTCGGGCGGGGAAACTCTACTGGGCGGCGGCAACAGCTACGAGCGCTCGCATCGTTTAGCTTGCCACTCACAATGAACGGAGGAAGGAGAGTGCGTTTGGATCCGCACTACACTCTTGCTGACGTCAGGACCAAAGCGAGCATGCTCGAGCAACCATCCTGGTGGCAGAGTACCGTTATACTACCTGTTTGACAGTCTCAAGTCAAAATAATTGTATTTATTCAACAGGGGTTTCGTTTTCGGATGGGGATTTCTGTAACAGAGCAGGTAGATTTCCAGTTGTCAGATTTCCTCTGATAGCCTACGCAAAAGCCGCAAGCCAGGTTGTCTGTTAGATGTTGGGCTAGGTGTGATCTTATTAAATCATAACTGGTTTGCAATTAACTTATTATGCAAATAGCACACAGTTTATCTAATTATTGGTCCATCATCATCATCATAAAAACATCATTAGGCCTATCCTCTTTGATATACATTTTTAACTGATTCTTTTCAGGAAAAATAGCTAACTTCCTGCATTTCAACACATGGTGTGATTGGGCACGTAGAAAAATGTGCTGTTTAATAATGCTATTTTACACATTTTGTCATGGGGATGAGAGAATAGTTTGCTGTTTTAAAGCTAATTTCCTGCTACTTAACACATTTTGCTTTGAGGCTGAGAGAAAATGTTCCAGTTTTAAATCTCACTTTTAAAAGTGCATATTCTGTTAACTCTTACACAAATAATGTTTTTGACTCATCCTATACTCCCGAGTTGCACAGCAGTCTAAGGCACTGCATCTCAGCGCAAGAGGTGTCACTACAGTCCCTGGTTTGAATCCACGCTGTATCACACCCGGCCGTGATTGGGAGTCCCATAGGGCGGCGCACAATTGGCTCAGCGTTGTCCTGGTTTGGCCGGGGGAGGCAGTCATTGGAAATAAGAATTTGTTATTTTGTTCCTAACTGATTTGCCTAGTTAAATAAAGGAAAATAATATATACTTGTATTTGTGGCCAAAGCATGAAGTGGAAAAAAAATAACCTTAAAAAATGCTTGCTATTTCCTCATAGAGGATGATGTCTGAGAGCTGGCTAATGAGCGGTCTACTCGCATTAGTATTATTCCAACACAGAAATGCTGCTTTTGATATGCGTAATAAACTTTTTTTTTAAGGAAAACACTGGACAGTTACTTTAAAGGTCGGCAATAAAGCAAAAATAACATCTTTAACTGTATAACTGATGTTCCATTATACCGTTCCATTATACATTATTTAATGCTTAAAAAATGGATGAATAAAAGATTTGGCTACAGAAGTGCCATTTCCTACCGATCTCTACAGCTTCCGTCCCAAACAAAAACCCAGTGAAATGAAGTCAACATATACCGGCGGACTTACTGGCTAGCTACAAGTGGCTAGTTTAGCTAATTAACTAGCTACGTCAGCTGCAGCGCACATTACCAGAATTACAACTCATTTCCTGCAATTCCACAGATTTTGCCAATGCTTATGAATGATTTGTATTTTATTTTAAATAAATTATTTGGGGGGAGGAATCAACCTGTTCTGAATATTGAGGGGACATGTCTCCACATCCCCAGTGGCAATTTCGCCAATGATCAACATATTTTGCATACAGTGTACAGTCGTGGCCAAAAGTTTTGAGAATGACACAAATATACATTTTCACAAAGTCTGCTGCCTCAGTTTGTATGATGACAATGTGCATGTACTCCAGAATGTTGTGAAGAGTGATCAAATGAATTGCAATTAATTGCAAAGTCCCTCTTTGCCATGCAAATGAACTGAATCCCCCAAAAACATTTCCACTGCATTTCAGCCCTCCCACAAAAGGACCAGCTGACATCATGTCAGTGATTCTCTCGTTAACACAGGTGTGAGTGTTGACGAGGACAAGGCTGGAGATCACTGTCATGCTGATTGAGTTCGAATAACAGACTGGAAGCTTCAAAAGGAGGGTGGTGCTTGGAATCATTGTTCTTCCTCTGTCAATCATGGTTACCTGCAAGGAAACACGTGCCGTCATCATTGCTTTGCACAAAAAGGGCTTCACAGGCAAGGATATTGCTGCCAGTAAGATTGCACCTAAATCATCCATTTATCGGATCATCAAGAACTTCAAGGAGAGCGGTTCAATTGTTGTGAAGAAGGCTTCAGGGCGCCCAAGAAAGTCCAGCAAGCGCCAGGACCATCTCCTAAAGTTGATTCAGCTGCGGGATCGGGGCATCACCAGTACAGAGCTTGCTCAGGAATGGCAGCAGGCAGGTGTGAGTGCATCTGCACGCACAGTGAGGCAAAGACTTTTGGAGGGTGGCCTGGTGTCAAGAAGGGCAGCAAAGAAGCCACTTCTCTCCAGGAAAAACATCAGGGACAGACTGATATTCTGCAAAAGGTACAGGGATTGGACTGCTGAGGACTGGGGTAAAGTCATTTTCTCTGATGAATCCCCTTTCCGATTGTTTGGGGCATCCGGAAAAAAGCTTGTCCGGAGAAGACAAGGTGAGCGCTACCATCAGTCCTGTGTCATGCCAACAGTGAAGCATCCTGAGACCATTCATGTGTGGGGTTGCTTCTCAGCCAAGGGAGTGGGCTCAATCACAATTTTGCCTCAGAACACAGCCATGAATAAAGAATGGTACCAACACATCCTCTGAGAGCAACTTCTCCCAACCATCCAGGAACTGTTTGGTGACGAACAATGCCTTTTCCAGCATGATGGAGCACCTTGCCATATGGCAAAAGTGATAACTAAGTGGCTCGGGGAACAAAACATCGATATTTTGGGTCCATGGCCAGGAAACTCCCCAGACCTTAATCCCATTGAGAATTTGTGGTCAATCCTCAAGATGCAGGTGGACAAACAAAAACTCACAAATTCTGACAAACTCCAAGCATTGATTATGCAAGAATGGGCTACCATCAGTCAGGATGTGGCCCAGAAGTTAATTGACAGCATGCCAGGGCGGATTGCAGAGGTCTTGAAAAAGAAGGATCAACACTGCAAATATTGACTCTTTGCATCAACTTCATGTAATTGTCAATAAAAGCCTTTGACACTTATGAAATGCTTGTAATTATACTTCAGTATTCCATAGTAACATCTGACAAAAATATCTAAAGACACTGAAGCAGCAAACTTTGTGAAAATTAATATTCTTGTCATTCTCAAAAGTTTTGGCCACGACTGTAGTCAATCAATCAATCAAATGTATTTATAAAGCCCTTTTTACATCAGCAGATCAGCAGATCAGATCAGCAGAAACCCAGCCTAAAACTACAAACAGCAAGCAATGCAGTAGAAGTAGTACAGTAGAAGCATAGTGGCTAGGAAAAACTCCCCAGAAAAGCAGGGACCTAGAAAGAAACCTAGAGTGGAATCAGGCTCTGAGGGGTGGCCAGTCCTCTTCTGGCTGTCCCGGGTGGAGATTATAACAATACATGACCATTAAAGCCAGATTTTTCTCCAAGATGTTCAAACATTTATATATGACCAGCAGGGTTACATAATAATCACAGTGGTTGTAGACGTGCAACAGGTCAGTACATCATGAGTAAATGTCACTTGGCTTTTCATAGCCGGGCATTCAGAGGTTGAAACAGCAGGTGTGGTAGAGAGAGTTGAAAACAGCAGGTCTGGGACAAGGTAGCACGTCCGGTGAACAGGTCAGGGTTCCATAGCTGCAGTCGGTTCATTCATTGATTTATTTGTTGTGACAATTAAGTCATTTTACAAGACTATTGAATGTGTCACATGATAGCCATTATTCAATACAGTGGCATGAAATTCATTATTTAGGGCTGTCACCCAGTGCACATGAAGCCAGTTGGCCTGCTGTGCAGTGTGCCATAACCAGCCTCTTCAAAGGCTGTATGTGCAGGGCAGATCCTTGCAGATCGCCCATAGTGCTCCTTACAGCACACACAGTCATCTGAATGACTGAAAATAACTTACTATAGTGGCCTCCTATATTACTCTAGTCTAGTGCCCTCCTTTATCATTACGTCTCTGAAGAAGGACACCTGTGCTCACTACATACTACAATTTGCTAGTTCTCATATGGCAAATTTAGCCATAGATTTCTGGTCTATGTTCTCCAGTGTAACATTGAGTGTTCCTTTCATGATAATAGACAGAACTGAAACAACACATAAGCGGCTGTGGGATGATTGTGGATGTCCGCCCACACACCATTACATAGAAGTCAGCCAGCACTTGTCTTCTGTCAGCCTATGCAGATTACAATGCATTCAATCATATCAGTACATCCGCTTAACAATGACATACGCACAAATACAGTCACACAAGCATTCTTAATTATAAACATGTCAGGTTCTCTTTTATACTCTCTCTTTCTGAAACAGATGTTTCCTTTCCCATTACCTTATTTTCATGTAATTGAATTTAATCCCCTTTGATCATTCAGGGATTTCAGCTGCTATTTCATGGTGATCTCAACAATTGGCTGACCTATAACCTGCTCTGCGGTCCTGTGGAACAAATTAGCAGGTGATAGGTCCATGGGAGATGAAATAAAGGCTTTGTCTATTGTATGGCTTTCTTTATACACTATTACTGAAGTTACCATTAACAACCTCAATATTTCTATGGAACACCATTCATTTTTGTGTGGATATTGCAGATAATATGCTGATGACAGCATCTTCCATAAATCAATTACTAGATGCTATTAAGATTACTGTCAGAAAAAATTAAAATGAGCAGTCATTCTAAGATATGATTTTATAATAAACTGTGAAACGTGATGGATATGGGGTTCCAAGGTCGGAGAGTAGATGATGAGTAGATTAGTGAAGGGGTATGATTACTAAAAAATCATGTTGGCTGTGAGTGAATGCCAGTAATCTTCCTCTATAAATTATAAACAACAATTAGCAAGAGAAAGAGTTCTTGTGAAAAATCCCCCTCTCAAAAATCACTTATCTAAGTAACAAGCTGTGATAATATATTTGCTTCTGTTGTACAATGAATACATATGATATGATGCAAGGTTCCCAGGAACCGTGCAAGAGGCAGCCATGAGGGAGCTAAACAACACTGGATGAAACTGATTCAGTCCATTAGATGGAAAGTATTCTTTATTCTAATATGATATGCCTTTTTCATAAGTAATCAATTATCAACATTATATTAAATGTTTAGCGATAAAAAATATTATTCCCTAGGGGTGAAGGTCTGTGTGTGTTTGAATGTGTGAGTGTGTGTGTGTGCGTGTGTGGTATGAAGGATATTGGTCAACATTCAGAACATGTCAAGTTCATGTGTCATCATTGTCACCACAAATTGTAGCCTTTTCGTAATATTGGGTCCTCAATAAAGATCTATACAAAATAATTCACTCTAACGAGTTCATCACGTACTGTTCTCAGCAGCAGCCAAATCAAAAATAATGATACCCTAACAGTTACTCATTTGACTAATTCACTGGGAAAGTGCCAGAGGTCAGATTTTATCTCAGATATCTCCATCTCTATATTCAAACTTGATGGAAATGCTGACTCACGACAGTTGACTTTTTCAACATCCAGTCTTGACCTACTTGTTCAATGTCTGGAAATTAAATAAGGACAGAGGATTGTAACTTCAGCAGCAGAGTCTGAAGGAGCTCTGTGATATATCTCTGAGACATGATGAGCAACATTCAGCCCTTGCCAGATGAGCAGTGTCCCTGAGAGTGGGGTGGCCATGGAGTGGCAATCTCTCAGTCCCTGCCGTAACAGGCAGTATAATTCTCTCCAGACCGCTGAGGCTTCTCCCAGGGAAGCTTTTTAATGAATTGTCAGAAAGCTCCAGCCTGAACATTCATAATTCTGGTCCTTTCTTAAATTATCCAACCTCCTCTGTAAACCTCTCTCCTCGAACGTCATTCTGTAGCCTAATGGACAATTAAAAGCCTGAATATACGGCTGGGCTGGCCCCCTTCAGAATGAACATGATAAATCATTGTCATCTAATAATAGGGGGTGCTGTTTGCACTTTGTAAAAATTTCGTTCCCAAATTAAACTGCCTCGTACTCAATTCTTGCTCGTACAATATGCATATTATTATTACTATTGGATAGAAAACACTCTCTAGTTTCTAAAACCGTTTGAATTATATCTGTGAGTAAAACAGAACTCGAGTTGGAGCAATCTTCCTGTCAGCAAGTGAGAAATCTGAAATCAGCCAGGCTGTTCTGAGGTCAGTTTATTAATTTGCATGTCTTCTATTGGTTGAGATGCACTGCATACGCCTTCCCCTGGATGTCAGCAAATAGTGAGAATTGGAATGGAGTTGCTAGGCAGATCTGAGGCCATATAAATGGACTGGGAACGTGGGGTCCAGGCTTTCCTTCATTCGCCATGACGCAAGACAGACCTCAGGATGGCGTTCTAGAAAGCTCCCGTTATAGCCCTTAGATATATCCGGCTCTGATTTTATTCGATATAGGTGTTAAAGACATCATAATGTTGTTATTTTAAACCGAGTTATATCAGTTTATATCAGTATATTGCGATTTTCGGGTATTTATTTGTGCTGCGTTCTAGTGAGTTGGGCACGTCTGGGCCACATGGCTAATGTTTACTGCTAATTCCAAAGTTGAAGGCGACAATCTACAACCGAGCAACGATTCTTTTGGACAAAGGACAACTTGCCCAAGATTCTGATGGGAGCTCATCAAAAAGTAAGAACTATTTATGATGTTAATTCGTTGTTCTGTTGAAAAATGTAAAACTCATATTCCGCCATTAATTTCGGTGCGGTCTCGCTTTAACGCACGCTGTATGTCGTAGTAACGTTAACTTTAAAAATCTAACACAGCGGTTGCATTAAGAACTAATGTATCTTTCATTTGCTGTCCAACCTGTATTTTTTAGTCAAGTTTATGATTAGTTACTGATTAGATTAGGTGCCTCTCCTAAGATTTCTCCCGACATATTGTTGGCAGCTTGGCTACTATTCTCATTGTATAACCACGATTTGTGCCGCTAAATATGCACATTTTCGAACAAACTCTATATGTATTGTGTAATATGATGTTATAGGACTGTCATCTGAAGAAGTTTGAGAAGGTTAGTGAAAAAATTAATATCTTTTGCTGGTTTATTCGTTATCGCTATTGTTGGCTTGAATCAATGCTGTTGTGTGGTTGGCTATTGTAGTAAGCTAATATAATGCTATATTGTGTTTTCGCTGTAAAACACTTAAAAAATCTGAAATATTGGCTGGATTCACAAGATCTTTGTCTTTCATTTGCTGTACGCTGTGTATTTTTCATAAATGTTTTATGATGAGTATTTAGGTAATTCACGTTGGTCTCTGTAGTTATTCTAGTTGCTTTGGTGAGAGTTGTGATGGTGGCTGCAATGGTAAACTATGATTTATACCTGAAATATGCACATTTTTCTAACAAAACATATGCTATACAATAAATATGTTATCAGACTGTCATCTGATGAAGTTGTTTCTTGGTTAGTGACTATTTATATCTTTATTTGGTCGAAATTGTGATAGCTACCTATGCAGGAAAAAAATGGTGGGAAAAAAAAGTTGTGTCTTTTGCTATCGTGGTTAGCTAATAGATTTACATATTGTGTCTTCCCTGTAAAACATTTTAAAAATCAGAAATGATGGCTGGATTCACAAGATGTGTATCTTTCATCTGGTGTCTTGGACTTGTGATTTAATGATATTTAGATGCTAGTATTTACTTGTGACGCTATGCTAGGCTATGCTAGTCAGCTTTTTTACTGATGGGGGTGCTCCCGGATCCGGGATTGTGACCAAGTAGAAGATAACATTTAAGCTGTGCAACTGATCTGGCTGAAGTGAGTTAGTGGTATAATACTTATTATAAACTTGGCACTTTGGGTCCTGGATGCTGATTGACTGAAGTGAGTTAGTGGTATAGTCAAATCAAATCAAATTGTATTAGTCACATGCGCCGAATACAACAAGTGACCTTACAGTGAAATGCTTACTTACAAGCCCCTAACCAACAATACAGTTTAAAAAATATGAATAAGAATAAGGGAAAAAAAGTATAAAGTAATTAAAGAGCAGCAGTAAAATAACAATAGCGAGACTATATACAGGGGGTACTGGGACAGACTCAATGTGCGGGGGCACCGGTTAGTCGAGGTAATTGAGGTAATACTTAGAGTACACAAGCAGTTCAGGTCCCTTACATACAGTGGGAGGGATGACAAGAAAAAATGAAGATAACGGGGAAGAGAGAACGACAGTAGAGGACAGGAAGCGAGGCATAGATATTGTAACACTGGCTGATGTGAAAGGATTTAATTCACACTCGTCTGCTGCATTCTCAAGAGGGCAAAGCAATATTAACAGCTTTTGTTACCTTCACAAGTCACAGCTGTGGCGAGGAAGGTGGAGAGAGAGAAAAGGATAACTCTGAGCAGCTACAGAGAGAATCGAGCTGTACAGAAGAGTCAATTCATTACCATATCTAGGCAGACAGAAAGAGAGGTGTAAGAAATCAAGAGACAAACATAGAATGACAGCAGTGAGCATCTGATGAAATTTGTATTTTTTATTTAACTAGGCAAGTCAGTTAAGAACAAATTCTTATTTACAATGACAGCTTACCCCAGTCAAACCTGGATGACACTAGGCCAATTGTACACCACCCTATGGGACTCCCAATCACAGCTGGATGTGATACAGCCTGGAATTGAACCAGGGACTGTAGTGACACCTCTTGCACTGAGATGCAGTGCCTTAGACCACTGCGCCACTCGGGAGCCCCGAGTTAATTTATTAAGTTATCGAATGTCAAATGTATTAGCCCTCCTTACAACTCAGCCAAAGCATCACACCACATAATGGAACTGTAACCTAGAATTCAGTGTTTGAGGCCTTCTCCCAGAAAAACACAGCTGAAGACCAAGGTCCGTTCTAAGGCCAGAATTACTGTACAGGGCATCTCTGCACTACAGCACGACCAAACTCATTTAATTTAGCTTCCTATAAATATGCTTACATTCTCAATGAGTATTAATAACTAAGCCCTGTATTTCGCAACATATCAAAAATAATTTTATAAAATTATAAAATTATTATAAAATAATATAAAAAAGTCTCAAAGGAATGCAAAGCACTGAACTGATTTGACAGCACAATTTTAAATAGCAAACTAATCCATCCACCACAGCTTTACATGGGCATGCTGCTTGTGAGTGGATGGTTGAAGGTGAAAAGGGGGAGACGGGGGAGAGGGGGGAGGGACAGAAAAAAGTTACTTTACTTTTATGTTAATGTATTAGAGATATTTTCAACGTAAATTATAACCATTGGATAATTCAAAGTCACTTTCAACATTTGCTAAATGAATTGCAGGGATATAGTGGAAATCATTTTGGGTTCTGTTAATGTAACAAGACAGGTTCTAGATAGGGCAGGGTCAAAGCAGGGTACACAGTGTCATGAGTGTCCTGTGAGGATTCAAATAGGTCAGATCAGGTTTGAAATGAATGATTTCAACCAGACCCCCTCTCAACCGCAGAGGGAGACAGGAGGGAAATGGTGGGGGTTAACAATTCACACCCTGTTGTAAATCAAACGGAGAAGATTCAGGTCTCCCTCTCGAAATTCACCAAAGGAATGTATCTTTGTTTCAAGAGACTTTTCCCTGCCGAAGCTCTAACACATTCAAAAGCAACTACTGGAACAATATTTCTAACATAGGAAGTGGGGAATGGTTAGCAACGATCTATAGAACCCTAATGTCATTTCATTAGTTATTTTGTGATGACATTAAAAATGTTAGAAAGGAAGTACTGTAATTTGGAAAGTATACCCACTACATGTACAAAGTTTCCAGCCGATGCGTTGTGCATGAAATATGAAAAATTATGAAAGTGTTTTTGTTAAGAGAGGGGCATGATTTTAGGAGCCATAAGAGATAATTGTTTTACATAAACTTTGCACAGTGACACGTCACGCCCGTTAGTGAGGTCAGAGAGCGTGACAGCCTGACGGAACCGCCCTTTCGATCAAACTCTATAAAATGATGGGTTAAGTATTAGCATATTGACATGCCACCAGAGGTCTCTTCACAGTCCCCAAGTCCAGAACAGACTATGGGAGGCGCACAGTACTATATAGAGCCATGACTACATGGAACTCTATTCCACGTCAGGTAACTGATGCAAGCAGTAGAATCAGATTTAAAAAGCAGGTCAAATTAAACCTTATGGAACAGTGGGGACTGTGAAGTAAGACGAACATAGGCACAGACACATGATAACATACTATACACTATGCACTATACACACACGTACACATGGATTTTGCGTTGTAGATATGTGGTAGTGGAGTATGGGTCTGAGGGCACAGACTTAGTGTGTTGTGAATTCTGTAATGAATGTATTGTAATGTTTTTAAAATTGTATAATTTTGCCAGACCCCAGGAAGAGTGCATTGGCAGCAACTAATGGGGATACATAATAAATACAAATATCAGACCAGAGAGACGTAGAGCTGCAGCTTTAGCAGCAGATTTCACATGACTGGGCAGGGTGCAGCCATGGCTGGGCCTGGGAGGGCATAGGCCTACCCACTGGGGAGCCAGACCCACCCACTGGGGAGCCAGACCCAGCCAATCAGAATGATCCCGCAGGTGAAAAAGCTGGATGTGGAGGTCCTGGGCTGGCGTGGTTACACGTGGTCTGTGGTTGTGAGGCAGGTTGGACGTACTGACAAATTCTGTAAAACAAAGTTGGAGGCAGCTTATGACAGAGAAATAAACATTAAATTCTCTGGCAACAGCTCTGCTGGACATTCCTGCAGTCAGCATGCCAAGTGCATGCTCCCTCAAAACTTGCGACATCTGTGGCATTGTGTTGTGTGTCAAAACTGCACATTTTATTGTCCCAGCATAAGGTAATGTGTAATGATCATGCCGTTTAATCAGCTTCTTGATATGCCACACCTGTCAGGTGGATGGATTATATTGGCAAAGGAGAAATGCTCACTAATAGGAATGTAAGCAAATTTGTGCACAACATTTGAGAGAAATAATATTTTTGTGCGCATGGAAAATGTAGGGGATTTTTTATTTCAGGTCATGAAACATGGGACCAACACTTTACACGTTGCATTTATATTTTTGTTCAGTATAGTTCTGGTGCTTGGCCAGGTTGCAAAAATAGTTGAATTACACAGAAATACTATTGAGTACAGTACACAAATCTGAAAGATGTCTCTCATTTAAAAGATGTATATACAGGTGATCAAACTTCCATTTAATGGTATTGTGGCAACAATATTGGATTTTGGACACCATAATGGATTTGGAGCAAAGGAGGCTGGTGGGAGGAGCTATAAGAGGATGGGCTCATTGTAATGGCTGGAATGGAATATTTGGAACCGAACCATATGCTTGATGTGTGTGATACCATTCCATTAATTCCATTCCAGCCATTGCAACGAGCCCATCCTCATATAGCTCCTCCCACCAGCCTCCTCTGATTTGGAGTCAAATCTTAGGAGCGCCCCCTAACGTAATTGCAAGAGGCTGAACATATACAGTCTACGGAGGAACCTTTGACTGAAAAGCAATTAGAGTTTTCACTGCCTCAGCCCAATTGTTCTCCTCAAAAAAATGTGTAACTATATGTATTTTTGGCAGTCATTACCATACAGCACTGAATGACAATAAATTGGACTTGGAATGTTGTCTATTAATCCGCTACCAAAAAGTAAAGCTTACATTGATTATAAATATTCCTGGATGATATTTCTGCCTATTGTATCTATGTGTTTACAGTTCTATATTTCCAAGATGCATTACAATATCCTAATGATGTTTGTTTGTGTATGTAGGGCAGACAACTGACTACTTGTATTCCACATTTTAGCCATATCAGAGCGTACAATATTGGGCTCCATGAGCTTATGTGGCCCACTCCCCCTCCAGCCAGGCATTATTCTGCGTTTAGGGACTGTGTCTCAATGTCTATAAATTGACGCACTATGCAGTAAAAAAAAAAAATCACAACCATCCATTTGATAAATGGGAGACATTAGAGATGTGAAAAAACATGGTTGTGTATTGTTCTACCTCCGGTAGGAGCATCTCCAAAATAAAGCACTTTTTGAAGACTGGCCACTAAGCCTATCCTGTTACATATAAATACAAAAGAAAAACAAGACTAAATCAATCTTCATGTTACATAATCCTATGCCAGTTTGCATGATGAAAATGTAATCAAATCACATATCCTATGCAATTAATGTCAAGATATAGTTAGCTATGTTTTTCTATTTTACTACCGAAAAGTGGTAATAATACATAGAGATATGTACACTAAATTAATAATTTGTTATAATAGACCTGGTGACATTTATTACAGCATCAGAGGACTCAATCATCCCCAGGTAATTTCACCCTCACAGAACCCTCACAGAACCTAGAACCCTCACAAAACCCTCACAGAACCACAACGTGACTAAGTCATCTTCCATTTACACATTGTACGCTTCTCTCCCTGACATTATAGGAATAATACATATATTAATAGAGGAGTGGATAATACAATCCTAAACAGTCACCAGAATACACTACATAATCCACCAAACACTGTAAAAACATGGCCATCAAATCCCTCATAATCCATTGAAACAGACCATGTACCTCCAAGATCATGCTATATGAAAGAGTTAAGGGAAAGTGAGGAGGGAGGGGCGGATGTGTGTTGGGTAATCCGCATTTAGACATGTCTCAATGAGAACATACACTATCGTTCAAAAATTTGGGGTCACTTAGAAATGTCCTTGTTTTTGAAAGAAACGCAAATGTTTTGTCCATTAAAATAACATAACATTTATCAAAAATACAGTGTAGACATTGTTAATGTTGTAAATGACTATTGTAGCTGGAAAAGGCAGATATTTTATGGAATATCTAGGCGTACAGAGGCCCATTATCAGCAACCATCACTCCTGTGTTCCAATGGCACGTTGTGTTAGCTAATCCAAGTTTATCATTTTAAAAGGCTAATTGATCATTAGAAACCCCTTTTGCAATTATGTTAGCACAGATGAAAACAGTTGTTCTGATTAAAGAAGCAATAAAACTGGCCTTCTTTAGAATAGTTGAGTATCTGGAGCATCAGCATTTGTGTGTTCGATTACAGGCTCAAAATGGCCAGAAACAAAGGACTTTCTTCTTAAACTTGTCAGTCTATTCTTGGTCTGAGAAATTAAGGCTATTTCATGCAAGAAATTGCCAAGAAAATGAAGATCTCGTACAACGCTGTGTACTACTCCCTTCACAGAACAGCGCAAACTAGCTCTAACCAGAATCGAAAGAGGAGTGGGAGGCCCCGGTGCACAACTGAGCAAGAGTACAAGTACATTAGAGTGTCTAGTTTGAGAAACAGACGCCTCACAAGTCCTCACAAGTCCTCAACTGGCAGCTTCATTTAATAAATAAATTAATAAAACACCAGTCTCAACGTCAACAGTGAAGAGGCAACTCTGAGTTGCAAAGAAAAAGCCATATCTCAGACTGGCCAATAAAAATAAAGATTAAGATGCGCAAAAGAACAGACACTGGACAGAGGAACTCTGAGGAACTCCTAGAAGGCCAGCATCCCGGAGTCGCCTCTATTGTACATACACCTCATAACTAACAGCATACACAAATCGGTCAATGAGGTCATTACTACATTGGGCCAGTAACCGAAAGGTTGCTTGATCAAATCCCCGAGCTGACAAGGTAAAAATCTGTCGTTCTGCCCCTGAGGAAGGCAGTTAACCCACTGTTCTCCGGGCGCCGAAGACGTGGATGTCGATTATGGCAGCCACCCGCACCTCCCTGATTCAGAGGGGTTGGGTTAAATGCGGAAGACACATTTAATTTGAATGCATTCAGTTATACAACTGACTAGGTATCCCCCTTTCCCTTACATTCAACTTAATCTCATTGACCCATAAACATTTGTCTCTCATGGGCTAATCCTTTATTATTCTAAATCGCCACCTTTAGCTAATACCATTGTTAACTATTATTAAACTACAAACACCCAGACAAATACAACTCACCAGCAGAGATTTCAAAGGTTCAGGGGCCTATTATTGATAAAGTAGATATAGGACCAAGCACCATATATGTATCTCAGGCTGCAGAGTGATGCAGCCCCTGGAAATGGAGACTCATGATGTTTGAGAGGATTTCATAACAACTACAATGAAAATGTTGACCTTTGAATGGACACCATTGACTGGACTGGACCTATGTACCTTCAGATCAGATGTTCTGAAGGATGTTTGTTGTTGTTTCTCCTTTCTTTGTTTTCATGGCTTTCATGGCATGTTTACCACACACCAAGCTTAGCTTGCTCCAGATGTTCCAGGAAAAACTCATTCTTGGCCTTTCCCTGACATCTTTAGTGTCGGTTGTAACCCAGAAAAGATACAATCAAAATCCTATCTTGTCTATAACTGTAACGGCGTTCCTCTTCCTCTTCATCCGAAGAGGAGGAGCAGGGATTGAACCAAAATGCAGCTTCGTGATATGACATGATATTTATTGAACAAGACAAAAATGAACTATACTTGAATAACTAACAAAAATAACAAACGACGTAGACGAACCTGAACATAAGAACTTACATGACACGAAGAACGCATGAAACAGGAACAGACTACATAAACCGAACGAACAAACAAACCGAAACAGTCCCGTGTGGCGCAACGTACATAGACACAGACACAGGAGACAACCACCCACGACAAACAAAGTGAAAACACCTACCTTAATATGATTCTCAATCAGAGGAGATGAAAACCACCTGCCTCTAATTGAGAACCATATCAGGTACCCATAAACCAACATAGAAACACAAAACATAGACTGCCCACCCAAACTCACGTCCTGACCAACTAACACATACAAAACTAACAGAAAACAGGTCAGGAACGTGACATAACCCCCCCCTTAAGGTGCGAACTCCGGGCGCACCAGCACAAAGTCTAGGGGAGGGTCTGGGTGGGCATCTGACCACGGTGGTGGCTCAGGCTCTGGGCGAGGTCCCCACCCCACCATAGTCAATCCCAGCTTACGTCTCCCCCTTAGAATGACCACCCTCCTATTACACCCACTTAATTTACATGGTAACATCAAGATAAGGGGCAGCACCAGGATAAGGTAGCACAGGACAGAGAGATAGCTCAAGACAGAGAGGTAGGTCAGGATAGAGAGGTAGCTCAGGATAGAGGGGCAACTCCGGACTGAAGGGCAGCTCCGGACAGAGAGACAGCTCTGGACTGAGGGGCAGTTCTGGATTAATGACAGCTCCGGGCTGAGGGGCTGCTCATGGCTGGCTGACGGCTCTAGACGCTCATGGCTGGCTGACGGCTCTGGACGCTCATGGCTGGCTGACGGCTCTGGACGCTCATGGCTGGCTGACGGCTCTGGACGCTCATGGCTGGCTGACGGCTCTGGACGCTCATGGCTGGCTGACGGCCCTGGACGCTCATGGCTGGCTGACGGCTCTGGACGCTCATGGCTGGCTGACGGCCCTGGACGCTCATGGCTGGCTGACGGCTCTGGACGCTCATGGCTGGCTGACGGCTCTGGACGCTCATGGCTGGCTGACGGCTCTGGACGCTCATGGCTGGCTGACGGCTCTGGACGCTCATGGCTGGCTGACGGCTCTGGACGCTCACGGCTGGCTGACGGCTCTGGACGCTCACGGCTGGCTGACGGCTCTGGACGCTCACGGCTGGTTGGCGGCTCTGGCAGATCCTGTCTGGTTGGCGGCTCTGGCAGATTCTGTCTGGTTGGCGGCTCTGGCAGATCCTGTCTGGTTGGCGGCTCTGGCAGATCCTGTCTGGTTGGCGGCTCTGGCAGATCCTGTCTGGTTGGCGGCTCTGGCAGATCCTGTCTGGTTGGCGGTTCTGGCAGATCCTGACTGACGAATGGCTCTAGCGGCTCCTGACTGACTAACGGCTCTGACGGCTCGGGACAGACGGGCGGCTCTAATGGCTCGGGACAGACGGATGGCTCAGACGGCACTGGGCAGACGGATGGCTCAGATAGCGCTGGGGAGACGGATGGCTCAGATGGCGCTGGGGAGACGGATGGCTCAGATGGCGCTGGGGAGACGGATGGCTCAGATGGCGCTGGGGAGACGGATGGCTCAGATGGCGCTGGGGAGACGGATGGCTCAGATGGCGCTGGGGAGACGGATGGCTCTGGCCGGATGAGGCGCACTGTAGGCCTGGTGCGTGGTGCCGGGACTGGAGGCACCGGGCTAAGGACACGCACCTTCAGGCTAGTGCGGGGAGCAGGGACAGGGCACACTGACCTCTCGAAGCGCACTATAGGCCTGGTGCGTGGTACCGGCACTGGTGGTACCGGGCTAAGGGCACGCACCTCAGGGCGAGTGCGGGGAGAAGGAACAGTGCGTACAGGGCTCTGGAGACGCACAGGTGGCTTAGTGCGTGGTGCCGGAACTGGAGGCACTGGGCTGGAGACACGCACCATAGGGAGAGTGCGTGGAGGAGGAACAGGGCTCTGGAAACGCACTGGAAGCCTGGTGCGTGGAGTAGGCACTGGTGGTACTGGGCTGGGGCGGGGAGGTGGCGCCGGAAATACCGGACCGTGCAGGCGTACTGGCTCCCTTGAGCACTGAGCCTGCCCAACCTTACCTGGTTGAATGCTCCCCGTCGCCCGCCCAGTGCGGGGAGGTGGAATAACCCGCACCGGGCTATGTAGGCGAACCGGGGACACCATGCATAAGGCTGGTGCCATGTAAGCCGGCCCGAGGAGACGCACTGGTGGCCAGATGTGTAGAGCCAGCTTCATGGCACTTGGCTCAATGCTCAATCTAGCCCTACCAGTGCGGGGAGGTGGAATAACCCGCACCGGGCTATGCACACGTACAGGAGACACCGTGCGCTCTACTGCGTAACACGGTGTCTGCCCGTACTCCCGCTCTCCACGGTTAGCCTGAGAAGTGGGCGCAGGTCTCCTACCTGCCCTTGGCCCACTACCTCTTAGCCCCCCCCCCCCAAGAAATTTTTGGGGTTTCTTCACGGGCTTCCGTGCTAGCCGCGTACCTTCATATCTCCGGTCTTGAGCTTGATTCTCCGGCTTCCAGCCACGTCTCCTTGCTGCCTCCTCATACCACCGCTCCTGGGCTCTCGCTGCTTCCATCTCCTCACGAGCGCGGCGATATTCCCCAATATGAGCCCAGTGTCCTTTTCCCTCCAATACTTCTTCCCATGTCCAGGATTCCTGTTTCGTAGGCCACTGCTCGAACTCACGCTGCTTGGTTCTGGTTCGGTGGGTGGTTCTGTAACGGCGTTCCTCTTCCTCTTCATCCGAAGAGGAGGAGCAGGGATTGAACCAAAATGCAGCTTCGTGATATGACATGATATTTATTGAACAAGACAAAAACGAACTATACTTGAATAACTAACAAAAATAGCAAACGACGTAGACGAACCTGAACATAAGAACTTACATGACACGAAGAACGCATGAAACAGGAACAGACTACATAAACCGAACGAACAAACAAACCGAAACAGTCCCGTGTGGCGCAACGTACATAGACACAGACACAGGAGACAACCACCCACGACAAACAAAGTGAAAACACCTACCTTAATATGATTCTCAATCAGAGGAGATGAAAACCACCTGCCTCTAATTGAGAACCATATCAGGTACCCATAAACCAACATAGAAACACAAAACATAGACTGCCCACCCAAACGCACGTCCTGACCAACTAACACATACAAAACTAACAGAAAACAGGTCAGGAACGTGACAATAAAATGCAACATTATAAGTCACAGTACCAGTCATACTTCCTTTCCAGGAAAATGTAGTGAGTGTATGATTGTGTTTTTACTCTACAACAGGCAGTCTGATGTTTTATGATGTACTGTTTTATTTTTAAAAAGATTTTGTTTATTTTGTGATGTGTTTTAATTTGTCTGGACCCCAGGAAGAGTAATGGAGATCCATAATAAATACAAAATCTGGTCCCAATTAAAGTAACTGTCCAGTGTTTCCATATTTCTATGAAATATGACCTATAATTAATTACAATATGAGTGAAATAGTTTTCCTTAAAAAAAAGGTAATTAAGTATGTTAAAAAGCATATTTTCTATGTTGGAATGGTGTGAGCGTACACAAACAACAGAATTGTGTGGGCTTATTCCAGTCATTAAAAATATTAATGAGAGTAGACCACTGATTGACCAGTTTATCCTCCTCAGGAGGACGACATGATCCTCTATGAGGAAATAGTAAGCATTTTTTAAACGGTCTGCCTGAAGTGTTTTTTCTCCAATGTATGCTTTAGCCACAAATACGAGTATAGGAGGAGTTAACAACATTATTTGGGTATGAGTTAACCGAATATAAACTTTTAAAAGTTACTTTAACAATATATCATGCATCACTATGAGTTTACATGGTAATTACATTGTCACGGTCGTTGTTGGAAGGATGAGGGTACATTTTCTTTTTATTATTGTAAATGTCGCCAACAAAACAAGAAACGAAGAAACAACCGTGAAGCTTAACAGGGCTATAGTGCCACTAACAAAGATAACTACCCACAAACACCAAAGGAAAAAAGGCTGCCTAAGTATGATTCCCAATCAGAGACAATGATAGACAGCTGTCCCTGATTGAGAACCATACCCGGCCAAAACATAGAAATACAAAACATAGAAATAAAGAAACTAGAATGCCCACCCTAGTCACACCCTGGCCTAACCAAAATAGAGAATAAAAGCCTCTCTATGGCCAGGGCGTGACAGTACCCCCCCCCCCCCCCCCCCCCAAAGGTGCGGACTCCGGCCGCAAAACCTGACTCTATATGGGAGGGTCCGGGTGGGATCTATTCACGGCGGCGGCTCCGGTGCGGGACGTAGACCCCGCTCCACCTCTGCCCCCCCCCCCCACTTTGGTGGCGCCTCTGGTGCGGGGACCGTCGTTGCCGACCCCGGACTGGGAACCCTCGCCGCAGGCCCCGGACTGGGGACCCTCGCCGCAGGCCCCGGACTGGGGACCCTCGCCGGAGGCTCCGGACTGGGGACCGTCGCTGGAGGCTCCGGACTGAGGACCGTCGCTGGAGGCTCCGGACTGGGGGCCGTCGCTGGAGGCTCCGGACTGGAGACCGTCGCTGCAGGCTTCGTGCCATGGATCATCACTGGAGGCTTCGTGCCATGGATCATCACTGGAGGCTTCGTGCCATGGATCATCACTGGAGGCTTCGTGCCATGGATCATTTACATTTACATTTACATTTACATTTAAGTCATTTAGCAGACGCTCTTATCCAGAGCGACTTACAAATTGGTGCATTCACCTTATGATATCCAGTGGAACAACCACTTTACAATAGTGCATCTAAATCTTTTAGGGGGGGGGGGGGGGGGGGGGGGGGGGGGGGTTAGAAGGATTAATTTATCCTATCCTAGGTATTCCTTAAAGAGGTGGGGTTTCAGGTGTCTCCGGAAGGTGGTGATTGACTCCGCTGACCTGGCGTCGTGAGGGAGTTTGTTCCACCATTGGGGTGCCAGAGCAGCGAACAGTTTTGACTGGGCTGAGCGGGAACTGTACTTCCTCAGAGGTAGGGAGGCGAGCAGGCCAGAGGTGGATGAACGCAGTGCCCTTGTTTGGGTGTAGGGCCTGATCAGAGCCTGAAGGTACGGAGGTGCCGTTCCCCTTACGGCTCCGTAGGCAAGCACCATGGTCTTGTAGCGGATGCGAGCTTCAACTGGAAGCCAGTGGAGAGAGCGGAGGAGCGGGGTGACGTGAGAGAACTTGGGAAGGTTGAACACCAGACGGGCTGTGGCGTTCTGGATGAGTTGTAGGGGTTTAATGGCACAGGCAGGGAGCCCAGCCAACAGCGAGTTGCAGTAATCCAGACGGGAGATGACAAGTGCCTGGATTAGGACCTGCGCCGCTTCCTGTGTGAGGCAGGGTCGTACTCTACGAATGTTGTAGAGCATGAACCTACAGGAACGGGTCACCGCCTTGATGTTAGTTGAGATCGACAGGGTGTTGTCCAGGATCACGCCAAGGTTCTTAGCACTCTGGGAGGAGGACACAATGGAGTTGTCAACCGTGATGGCGATATCATGGAACGGGCAGTCCTTCCCCGGGAGGAAGAGCAGCTCTGTCTTGCCGAGGTTCAGCTTGAGGTGGTGATCCGTCATCCACACTGATATGTCTGTCAGACATGCAGAGATGCGATTCGCCACCTGGTTATCAGAAGGGGGAAAGGAGAAGATTAATTGTGTGTCGTCTGCATAGCAATGATAGGAGAGACCATGTGAGGATGTGACAGAGCCAAGTGACTTGGTGTATAGCGAGAATAGGAGAGGGCCTAGAACAGAGCCCTGGGGGACACCAGTGGTGAGAGCACGTGGTGCGGAGACAGATTCTCGCCACGCCACCTGGTAGGAGCGACCTGTCAGGTAGGACGCAATCCAAGCGTGGGCCGCGCCGGAGATGCCCAACTCGGAGAGGGTGGAGAGGAGGATCTGATGGTTCACAGTATCAAAGGCAGCCGATAGGTCTAGAAGGATGAGAGCAGAGGAGAGAGAGTTAGCTTTAGCAGTGCGGAGCGCCTCCGTGACACAGAGAAGAGCAGTCTCAGTTGAATGACTAGTCTTGAAACCTGACTGATTTGGATCAAGAAGGTCATTCTGAGAGAGATAGCAGGAGAGCTGGCCAAGGACGGCACGTTCAAGAGTTTTGGAGAGAAAAGAAAGAAGGGATACTGGTCTGTAGTTGTTGACATCGGAGGGATCGAGTGTAGGTTTTTTCAGAAGGGGTGCAACTCTCGCTCTCTTGAAGACGGAAGGGACGTAGCCAGCGGTCAAGGATGAGTTGATGAGCGAGGTGAGGTAAGGGAGAAGGTCTCCGGAAATGGTCTGGAGAAGAGAAGAGGGGATAGGGTCAAGCGGGCAGGTTGTTGGGCGGCCGGCCGTCACAAGACGCGAGATTTCATCTGGAGAGAGAGGAGAGAAAGAGGTCAAAGCACAGGGTAGGGCAGTGTGAGCAGAACCAGCGGTGTCGTTTGACTTAGCAAACGAGGATCGGATGTCGTCGACCTTCTTTTCAAAATGGTTGACGAAGTCATCCGCAGAGAGGGAGGGGGGGGGGGGGGGGGAGGAGGATTCAGGAGGGAGGAGAAGGTGGCAAAGAGCTTCCTAGGGTTAGAGGCAGATGCTTGGAATTTAGAGTGGTAGAAAGTGGCTTTAGCAGCAGAGACAGAAGAGGAAAATGTAGAGAGGAGGGAGTGAAAGGATGCCAGGTCCGCAGGGAGGCGAGTTTTCCTCCATTTCCGCTCGGCTGCCCGGAGCCCTGTTCTGATCATCACTGGGCCGTGGAGACGCACTGGAGGTCTGGAAAGCAGAGCTGGCACAACCCGTCCTGGCTGGATGCTCACCCTAGCCCGGCAACTGCGGGGTGCTGGCACAGGACGTACTGGGCTGTGGACACGCACCGGAGACACAGTGCGCAGAGCCCGTGCAGAATATACTGGGCCGAGGAGGCGCACTGGAGGTCTGGAGCATAGAGCTGGCACCACCCTTCCTGGCTGGATGCTCACCCTAGCCCGGCAACTGCGGGGTGCTGGCACAGGACGTACTGGGCTGTGGACACGCACCGGAGACACAGTGCGCAGAGCCCGTGCAGAATATACTGGGCCGAGGAGGCGCACTGGAGGTCTGGAGCGTAGAGCTGGCACCACCCTTCCTGGCTGGATGCTCACCCTAGCCCGGCAACTGCGGGGTGCTGGCACAGGACGTACTGGGCTGTGGACACGCACCGGAGACACAGTGCGCAGAGCCGGTGCAGGATATCCTGGACTGAAGAGACGCACTGGAGGCCAGATGCGCTGAGCCGGCACCATCTGTCCTGGCTGGATGCCCACTCTAGCCCGGCCGATGCAGGGAGCTGGAATATAGCGCACCGGGCTATGAGTGCGCACTGGAGACACACTGCGCAGAGCCGCATAACATGGGGCCTGACTAGTCACACTCTCCCCACGGTAAGCACGAGGAGTTGGCTCAGGTCTCCAACCTGACTCAGCCAATCTCCTCGTGTGCCTCCCCCAAACAATTTGGGGAGTGGCTTCTCGGGCTTCCGTGCTAGCCGTGTCCCCTCGTAACGCTGGGCCCCCTTTCTAGCTGCCTCCGCCTTCCTAGCTGCTTCCACCTGTTCCCATGGGAGGCGATCCCTTCCGGCCAAGATCTCCTCCCACATCCAGGATCCTTTTCCATCCAGAATGTCCTCCCACGTCCATTCCTCCTTACCACGCTGCTTGGTCCGTTCGAGGTGGGTAGTTCTGTCACGGCCGTTGTTGGAAGGAGACCAAGGTGCAGAGTGGTTAGCGTACATTTTCTTTTTATTATTGTAAATGTCGCCAACAAAACAAGAAACGAAGAAACAACCGTGAAGCTTAACAGGGCTATAGTGCCACTAACAGAGATAGCTACCCACAAACACCAAAGGAAAAAAGGCTGCCTAAGTATGATTCCCAATCAGAGACAACGATAGACAGCTGTCCCTGATTGAGAACCATACCCGGCCAAAACATAGAAATACAAAACATAGAAATAAAGAAACTAGAATGCCCACCCTAGTCACACCCTGGCCTAACCAAAATAGAGAATAAAAGCCTCTCTATGGCCAGGGTGTGACATACATATGTACAGTGAAAGCACAACATAACAATGTTTCCCTGCATTGCCATTGTACCTTTATAAATTGTTTTAGTGACACTTGATGTAATTGGAAGGACCAGCAATCCTGTTGCTATCAAAATGTTGGATATTTACCAGAAATTACTTTCAATTTAGACCACAATGTGTCCAGAGTCATGTTGTGTCCAGCATCTCTTGTTCTGCACCCTCCAATGGTGTGCTCTGCAGCTCCTAGCTATAAATAAAAGAGAGGTTCTCTATTGTAGTCTGTGCTTCTGCTTCTTAAGTTATCTCGGAGGACACCATGCTGTGTTTTCAGCCTCCCGTATTTGGGGAGAGTCTGTGGGGACGGGGGCGGCCCTGACATGAGGGGTTCCAGGAGGGGGGAGCTCCTTGAGCAGCTCTGTGGAGCATGAGTAAAGGAAAGGCACTTTGGGGCCCTCACTCTTAAAACCACTGTCTCTGAATAATGTAGAGAGCTGAGAGGAAGAGAGAAGGAGAGTATAGAACTGCCTCTTCCAGCTTTCTTCTGAATTAAACACACTGAAATGACATTCAACTACAGTGGGGGAGAAATCAGGGACGGAACCAAGTGGATGAGTGAAGGAGGGCCCGAAAGAAAAAGGGATAGATATCAGATACTGTACATTCATTTAATGTGTACAAATATGAACATACAAACAGTCATGTAATGCAATAACTACAATCGTAAACAAGACACAAAACACATTTATGCAAATGTTGGTTTGCTGAAGAGCTTTCATATTGTCAACATATTGTCTTAGAACGTAATTATAAAAACTATAATTTTCTTCATCAGTAGGACACTGTAGGTGTGTAACACAAAAGCTGGTCGTTTCAATGTATAAAATCCACAGAAAACCTCTCAGACCAATATCTGGATAAAAGGGTTTAAATCAAATTATAATGCCACATACATTGAATGCCAGCTCCATAAAGATAATAATGGAGGAAAGTAGGGTATGATTTCACGATACGATTTCAAGGGAAAAGTATAGTCGGAAGAACACCTGACTCACTGCGAACAGGAGCAGAAGCAATCCTCTTAACAGACTCTGTTTCAATTTCTGCTGGCTCCAATATCTTCCCACCCTACAACAATACTGTACCTGTGGGACCAGTATCTCTCTCAACCCCTCTGGTCTTTGGCATTCTGCAGAGTAACAGCCTGGTGAGGGTCCAGATTCAACTGCAAAAGCTAACAGTCAGCAGCTGGACCTTAGTCTACTGTATCTTATTGGAGTGTCAGGGCAGGAGAGGATCCTATCAATCAATCAAGGGCCAGTCCAATACTGCTTATCATACTCATGAGGACCCCATCTGACTCTGCTGTCTACCTCAGGCTTCGTCTGACTCGAGCTACAAATAGGATCTATGCTGGCTTGATGAGCGCAATGCAATTGGCCATCGACTGGATGGCTGTTAAGTCTATGAGGCTTGGTTCCAGAGACATTGATTCCTGAATGGTGTGACTCATGAATCACTGGCGGAGTTTGACATTTTCATAAAGTTGACTCTTCGCCTCTCCCAGGTTGATGGAGACCCTCTCCCCTCTATTGCTCGCTCGCTCGCTCTCCCTGCCCCCTCTCCCCTTTATTGCTCGCTCGCTCTCCCTGCCCCCTCTTCCCTCAATTGCTCTCTCTCACTGCCCCCCTCCCCAATATTTATCTTTCTCCCTGCCCCCCTCCCCTCTATTGCTCTCTCTCCCTGCCCCCTCTCTTGATCGCTCTCCCTGCCCCCTCCCCTCTATTTCCCTCTCTCCCTGCCCCCTCCCCTCTATTGCTCTATCTCCCTGCCCCCGTTCCCTCTATTGCTCTCTCTCCCTGCCCCCCTCCCCTCTATTTCCCTCTCTCCCTGCCCCTCCCCTCTATTGCTCGCTCTCCCTGCCCCCTCTTCCCTCAATTGCTCTCTCTCCCTGCCCCCCCTCCCCAATATTTATCTTTCTCCCTGCCCCCCCTCCCCTCTATTGCTCTCTCTCCCTGCCCCCTCTCCCCTCTATTGCTCGCTCTCCCTGCCCCCTCTTCCCTCAATTGCTCTCTCTCCCTGCCCCCCTCCCCAATATTTATCTTTCTCCCGGCCCCCCCCTCCCCTCTATTGCTCTCTCTCCCTGCCCCCTCTCTTGATCGCTCTCCCTGCCCCCCCCCCCCTCTATTTCCCTCTCTCCCTGCCCCCCGTTCCCTCTATTGCTCTCTCTCCCTGCCCCCGTTCCCTCTATTGCTCTCTCTCCCTGCCCCCTCTCTTGATCGCTCTCCCTGCCCCCCCCCTCTATTTCCCTCTCTCCCTGCCCCCCTCCCCTCTATTGCTCTCTCTCCCTGCCCCCGTTCCCTCTATTGCTCTCTCTCCCTGCCCCCGTTCCCTCTATTGCTCTCTCTCCCTGCCCCCCCCCCCTCTATTGCTCTCTCTCCCTGCCCCCGTTCCCTCTATTGCTCTCTCTCCCTGCCCCCTTTCCTCTATTGCTCTCTCTCCCTGCCCCCGTTCCCTCTATTGCTCTCTCTCCCTGCCCCCGTTCCCTCTATTGCTCTCTCTCCCTGCCCCCTTTCCTCTATTGCTCTCTCTCCCTGCCCCCGTTCCCTCTATTGCTCTCTCTCCCTGCCCCCGTTCCCTCTATTGCTCTCTCTCCCTGCCCCCGTTCCCTCTATTGCTCTCTCTCCCTGCCCCCCTCCCCTCTATTGCTCTCTCTCCCTGCCCCCTCCCCTCTATTTCCCTCTCTCCCTGCCCCCCTCCCCTCTATTGCTCTCTCTCCCTGCCCCCGTTCCCTCTATTGCTCTCTCTCCCTGCCCCCTTTCCTCTATTGCTCTCTCTCCCTGCCCCCTCCCCTCTATTGCTCTCTCTCCCTGCCCCCTCCCCTCTATTGCTCTCTCTCCCTGCCCCCCGTTCCCTCTATTGCTCTCTCTCCCTGCCCCCGTTCCCTCTATTGCTCTCTCTCCCTGCCCCCTCTCTTGATCGCTCTCCCTGCCCCCCCCCTCTATTTCCCTCTCTCCCTGCCCCCCTCCCCTCTATTGCTCTCTCTCCCTGCCCCCGTTCCCTCTATTGCTCTCTCTCCCTGCCCCCGTTCCCTCTATTGCTCTCTCTCCCTGCCCCCCTCCCCTCTATTGCTCTCTCTCCCTGCCCCCGTTCCCTCTATTGCTCTCTCTCCCTGCCCCCTTTCCTCTATTGCTCTCTCTCCCTGCCCCCGTTCCCTCTATTGCTCTCTCTCCCTGCCCCCGTTCCCTCTATTGCTCTCTCTCCCTGCCCCCTTTCCTCTATTGCTCTCTCTCCCTGCCCCCGTTCCCTCTATTGCTCTCTCTCCCTGCCCCCGTTCCCTCTATTGCTCTCTCTCCCTGCCCCCGTTCCCTCTATTGCTCTCTCTCCCTGCCCCCCTCCCCTCTATTGCTCTCTCTCCCTGCCCCCTCCCCTCTATTTCCCTCTCTCCCTGCCCCCCTCCCCTCTATTGCTCTCTCTCCCTGCCCCCGTTCCCTCTATTGCTCTCTCTCCCTGCCCCCTTTCCTCTATTGCTCTCTCTCCCTGCCCCCTCCCCTCTATTGCTCTCTCTCCCTGCCCCCTCCCCTCTATTGCTCTCTCTCCCTGCCCCCCTTCCCTCTATTGCTCTCTCTCCCTGCCCCCGCTCCCTCTATTGCTCTCTCTCCCTGCCCCCGTTCCCTCTATTGCTCTCTCTCCCTGCCCCCTCCCCTCTATTGCTCTCTCTCCCTGCCCCCTCCCCTCTATTGCTCTCTCTCCCTGCCCCCCTTCCCTCTATTGCTCTCTCTCCCTGCCCCCCTTCCCTCTATTGCTCTCTCTCCCTGCCCCCCTTCCCTCTATTGCTCTCTCTCCCTGCCCCCCTTCCCTCTATTGCTCTCTCTCCCTGCCCCCCTTCCCTCTATTGCTCTCTCTCCCTGCCCCCCTTCCCTCTATTGCTCTCTCTCCCTGCCCCCCTTCCCTCTATTGCTCTCTCTCCCTGCCCCCCTTCCCTCTATTGCTCTCTCTCCCTGCCCCCCTTCCCTCTATTGCTCTCTCTCCCTGCCCCCCTCCCCTCTATTGCTCTCTCTCCCTGCCCCCTCCCCTCTATTGCTCTCTCTCCCTGCCCCCCTTCCCTCTATTGCTCTCTCTCCCTGCCCCCCTTCCCTCTATTGCTCTCTCTCCCTGCCCCCCTTCCCTCTATTGCTCTCTCTCCCTGCCCCCCTTCCCTCTATTGCTCTCTCTCCCTGCCCCCCTTCCCTCTATTGCTCTCTCTCCCTGCCCCCCTTCCCTCTATTGCTCTCTCTCCCTGCCCCCCCTCCCCTCTATTGCTCTCTCTCCCTGCCCCCCCTCCCCTCTATTGCTCTCTCTCCCTGCCCCCCTTCCCTCTATTGCTCTCTCTCCCTGCCCCCCTTCCCTCTATTGCTCTCTCTCCCTGCCCCCCTTCCCTCTATTGCTCTCTCTCCCTGCCCCCCTCCCCTCTATTGCTCTCTCTCCCTGCCCCCCTTCCCTCTATTGCTCTCTCGCCCTGCCCCCCTTCCCTCTATTGCTCTCTCGCCCTGCCCCCCTGCTTTCTATTGCTCTGAATTCAATTCAAGGGGCTTTATTGGCATGGGAAACATATGTTAACATTGCCAAAGCAAGTGAAGTAGATAATATACAAAAGTGAAATAAACAATACAAATGAACAGTAAACATTACAGTCACAGAAGTTCCAAAATAACAAAGACATGTCAAATGTCATATTATGTATATATACACCGTTTTGTAGCAATGTACAAATGGTTAAAGTACAAAAGGGAAAATAAATAAACATGAATATGGGTTGTATTTACAATGGTGTTTGTTCTTCAGTGGTTGTCCTTTTCTTGTGGCAACAGGTCACACATCTTGCTGCTGTGATGGCACACTGTGGTATTTCACCCAGTAGATATGGGAGTTTATCAAAATCGGGTTTCTTTTCGAATTCTTTGTGGATCTGTGTAATCTGAGGGAAATATGTGTCTCTAATATGGTCATACATCTCTCCCTGCCCCCCTCCCCTTTATTTCCCTCTCTCCATGCCCCCATCTCCCCTCTATTGCTCTCTGTCCCTGCCCCCCTCCCCTCTATTGCCCGCTCTCCATGCCCCCCTCCCCTCTATTTCCCTCTCTCCCTGCCCCCCCCTCCCCTCAATTGCTCTCATGTCTCAATTTTTTTAAGGGGCTTTATTGGCATGGGAAACATACAGTTGAAGTCGGAAGTTTACATGCACTTAGGTTGGAGTCATTAAAACTCTTTTTTCAACCACTCCACAAATGTCTTGTTAACAAACTATAGTTTTGGCATGGCGGTTAGGACATCTACTTTGTGCATGACACAAGTCATTTTTACAACAATTGTTTACAGATAGATTTTTTCACTTATAATTCACTGTATCACAATTCCAGTGGGTCAGAAGTTCCCATACACTATGTTGACTGTGCCTTTAAACAGCTTAGAACATTCCAGAAAATGATGTCATGGCTTTAGAAGCTTCTGATATGTCAATTAGCCTAATTTGAGTCAGTTGGAGGTGTAACGGTGGATGTATTTCAAGGCCTACCTTCAAACTCAGTGCCTCTGTTTGACATCATGGGAAAATCAAAAGAAATCAGCCAAGACCTCAGAAAAAACGTTGTAGACCTCCACAAGTCTGGTTCATCCTTGGGAGAAATTTCCAAACGCCTGAAGGTACCACATTCATCTGTACAAACAATAGTACGCTAGTATAAACACAATGGGACCACGCAGCCGTCATACCGCTCAGGAAGGAGACGCGTTCTGTCTCCTAGAGATGAACGTACTTTGGTGCGAAAAGTGCAAATCAATCCCAGAACAACAGCAAAGGACCTTGTGAAGATGCTGGAGGAAACAGGTACAAAAGTATCTATATCCACAGTAAAACGAGTCCTATATCGTTCATAACCCGAAAGGTCGCTCAGCAAGGAAGAAGCCACGACTCCAAAACCGCAATAAAAAAGCCAGACTACGGTTTGCAACTGCACATGGAGACAAAGATCGTACTTTTTGGAGAAATGTCCTCTGGTCTGATGAAACAAAAATAGAACTGTTTGGTCATAATGACCATCGTTATGTTTGGAGGAAAAAGGGGGATGCTTGCAAGCCGAAGAGCACCATCCCAACCGTGAAGCACGGGGGTGGCAGCATCTTGTTGTGGGGGTGCTTTGCTGCAGGAGGGACTGGTGCACTTCACAAAATAAATGGCATCATGAGGGAGGAAAATTATGTGGATATATTGAAGCAACATCTCAAGACATTAGTCAGGAAGTTAAAGCTTGGTCGCAAATGGGTCTTCCAAATGGACAATGACCCCAAGCATACTTCCAAAGTTGTGGCAAAATGTCTTAAGGACAACAAAGTCAAGGTATTGGAGTGGCCATCACAAAGCCCTGACCTCAAACCTATAGAAAATGTGATGGCAGAACTGAAAAAGTGTGTGCGAGCAAGGAGGCCTACAAACCTGACTCAGTTACACCAGCTCTGTCAGGAGGAATGGGACAAAATTCACCCAACATATTGTGGGAAGCATGTGGAAGGCTACCTGACACGTTTGACCCAAGTTAAACAATTTAAAGGCAATGCTACTAAATACTAATTGAGTGTATGTAAACGTCTGACCCACTGGGAATATGATGAAAGAAATAAAAGCTGAAATAAATCCTTCTCTCTACTATTATTCTGACATTTCACATTCTTAAAATAAAGTGGTGATCCTAACTGACAGGCAATTTTTACGAGGATTAAATGTCAGGAATTGTGAAAAACTGAGTTGAAATGTATTTGGCTAAGGTGTATGTAAACTTCCGACTTCAACTGTACGTTTACATGGCCAACGTAAGTGAAATAGATAATAAACAAAAGTGAAATAAACAATAAAAAATGAAGAGTAAACATTAAACTCACAAAAGCTCCAAAAGAATAAAGACATTTGAAATGTCATATTATGTATATATACAGTGTTGTAACGATGTGCAAATAGTTAAAGTACAAAAGGGAAAATAAATAAACACAAATATGGGTTGCATTTACAATGGCGTTTGTTCTTCACTGGTTGCCCTTTTCTTGTGGCAACAGGTCACACATCTTGCTGCTGGGATTGCACATTGTGGTATTTCAACCATGGGAGTATGGGAGTATATCAAAATTAGATTGTTTTTAAAATTCTGTGTGGGTCTGTGTAATCTGAGGGAAATATGTGTCTCTAATATGGTCATACATTTGGCAGGAGGTTAGGAAGTACAGCTCAGTTTCCACCTTATTTTGTGGGCAGTGTGCACATAGCCTGTCTTCTCTTGAGAGCCAGGTCTGCCTACGGTGTCCATTCTCAATAGAAAGGCTACGGTCACTGAGTCTGTACATAGTCAAAGATTTCCTTAATTTTGTGTCAGTCACAGTGGTCAGGTATTCTGCCACTGTGTACTCTCTGTTTAGGGCCAAATAGCATTCTAGTTTGCTCAGTTTTTTTGTTAATTCTTTCCTATGTGTCAAGTAATTATCTTTTAGTTTTCTCATGATTTGGTTTGGTGTAATTGTGTTGCTGTCCTGGGGTTCTGTGGGGTCTGTTTGTGTTTGTGAACAGAGCTTTTATTCTCTATGTTGGTTAGGTCGGGGTGTGTTCTTTGAAGTTTTCTATTCCATAATAAAGGATGGAAACATATCACGCTGCATCTTGATCTACTCCTTATGACGAACGTGACAGAAGATCCCACCACAAACGGACCAAGCAGCATGGCCAGGAGGAGAAGACATCCTGGACTTGGGAGGAGATAATGGCAGGAGACGAAAGCCTTCCATGGAAGCAGACGCAGGAGGATCAACGGCAACTCCGAAGTTCACAACGGAAGCCTGAGAGTCAGCCCCCACATTTTTTTTGGTGGGGGGGCACACGGGTTGGTCGGCGAAGCCGAGGGGCGAGTCTGAGAGCGAAGAGGAATATTGGGATAGACAGAGCGAGGAGTATTGTGAGATAGTTGAGGGGAGTGATGAGGTAGAGTGGATGTTTTGGTGTCTGGAGCAAGACAGTCACCGTGAGGAGTGTGAGACCAGTCAGGCACCATGTTTTGCGGAGATACGCAATGTGTCTCCAGTGCACATCCACAGCCCGGTGCGTTCTGTGCCAGCTCCTCGCACTTGCCGTGCGAAAGTGAGCATCCAGCCAGGACGTGTTGTGCCGGCTCAGCGCTCCTGGTCTCCAGTATGCCTCCTCGGTCCAGGATATCCTGCGCCGGCTCTACGCACTGTGTCGCCAGTGCGCCTTCACAGCCCAGTGCGTCCTGTGCCAGCGCCCCGCACTTGCCGGGCTAAAGTGAGCGTCCAGCCAGGACGCGTTGTGCCAGCTCTACGCTCCAGGCCTCCAGTGCGCCTCCACAGTCTAGTACATCCTGTGTCTCCTCCCCGCACTCGCCCTGAGGTGCGTGTCATCAGCCCGGTGTCACCTGTACTGGTCCCACGCATCAGGCCTCCAGTGCGCCTCCACAGTCCAGTGCGTCCTGTGCCTCCTCCCCGCACTCGCCCTGAGGTGCATATCATCAGCCCGGTGCCACCTGTACTGGTCCCACGCATCAGGCCTCCAGTGCGCCTCCACAGTCCAGAGCTTCCGGCGACAGTTCCCAGTCCAGAGCTTCCGGCGACAGTTCCCAGTCCGGAACCTCCAGCGACGATCGGCGGTCCGGAGCCTCCTGCGACAATCGGCGGTCCGGAGCCTCCTGCGACGATCGGCGGTCCTCCTTGGTTGGGGACAGAAGCACCAGGTCATCAGCAAACAGTAGACATTTGACTTCAGATTCTAGTAGGGTGAGGCCGGGTGCTGCAGACTGTTCTAGTGCCCTCGCCAAATTCGCTGATATATATGTTGAAGAGGGTGGGGCTTAAGCTGCATCCCTGTCTCACCCCACGGCCCTGTGGAAATAAATGTTTGTGTTCTTTTGCCAATTTTAACCGCACACTTGTTGTTAGAGTACATGGGTTTTATGTCATACGTTTTTCCCCCAACACCACTTTCCATCAATTTGTATAGCAGACCCTCATGCCAAATTGAGTCAAAAGCTTTTTTGAAATCAACAAAGCATGAGAAGATACTCTCTCTCCCTGCTCTCTATTGCTCGCTCTCCTTGCCACCCCACCCCTTGTTTTTTACCTTCTTCATTACTCACCACAGGGTTCCTATTTCCCTTCATCTTTGAGTATTTGTCCTCTCTTACTATTCTGTACCTCTCCATGCCACTATTCTCTATTTATACTTCTGAAAAAAGAAAAACACTAACATTTGCAACTGGTTTACTGTTGGTGAAAATACACTTTCAATACAGATACAAGTAAAACCACTGGCTGAATAAGACATGTCATTTTCTAATGGATGATCTGCTAATTGAGATTTGCACGAGCGTAATGCTATATAAATGGTGATGCACTACACTGGGTAGTGCTGCTGGGGGACACCAAGCTTTTTACTAGATCATGACCCAGAGGCTGCACTGGCAACCACAGACTGTTTTAGGTCCTTCATCATCTTATTTTAGCAATTCCAGGGCCTTTCTGATGATTGACAAACCCAGGATTGCATAACCCATGTTAAGTAACTGCCTGCCACAGATTTAGAAAACTTCACAGAAAGATGTATTTCACTGGATTCAATTAGGTGGAACAGATATGTCTGATATAACAGTGTAATAAGCCTTAACTTCTCTAGGATAGGGGGCAGCATTTTCACGTTTGGATGAAAAGCGTGCCCAGAGTAAACTGCCTCCTACTCAGTCCCAGATGCTAATATATGCATATTATTATTAGTATTGGATAGAAAACACTCTGAAGTTTCTAAAACTGTTTGAATCATGTCTGTGACTATAACAGAACTTATTTGGACAAACCATTCAGATACATTTTTTTTAGGTCACTCTCTTTTCAATAGGTTTTCATTGGGAATCCAGATTTCTAAGGGACCTTCCTGCAGTTCCTATCGCTTCCACTGGATGTCAACAGTCTTTAGAAATTGGTTGAGGTTTTTCCTTTGAGAAGTGAAGAAGTAGCCATGTTCAGAATGAGGCTCCAGTGAAGTGTACTGTTTGTTAGAGGCGTGTGACCAGAAAGCATGCTACACATTGTTTTCCTCCGGTATTGAACACAGATCATCCCGTCTTCAATTTGATCGATTATTTACGTAAAAAAATACCTAAAGTTGTATTACAAAAGTAGTTTGAAATGTTTGGACAAAGCTTACAGGTAACTTTTGAGATATTTTGAAGTCACGTTGTGCAAGTTGGAACCGGTGTTTTATATCGAAGGAATTAATCGAACAAAAGGACCATTTGTGATGTTTATGGGACATATTGGAGTGCCAACAGAAGAAGCTCGTCAAAGGTAAGGCATGACCATCATGCCTTACCATATCTTTATATATGTGTCGCGCCGGGAGGGTTGAAATATGATGGTCTGTGATTGTTAGCTGGGGTGCTATCCTCAGATAATAGCATTGTTTGCTTTCGCCGTAAAGCATTTTTGAAATCTGACACGTTGGCTGGATTCACAACAAGTGTAGCTTTAATTTGGTATATTGAATGTGTGATTTCATGAACGTTTAATTTTTATAGTAATTTATTTGAATTTGGCGCTCTGCATTTTCACTGGATGTTGGCCAGGTGGGACGCTACCGTCCCACATATCCCAGAGAGTTGTTAAGAAGCATGACAGCTGTAAATTCAAACTGTACAGAGCAAACAAGATTTGGCTTTGCAAGTCAGTTTATACATCCTCTAATGCCCACGCTAGAATTGACCATGGTGTGACCTTCAACCTTCCCCTGGTATAAAGAAGTACTTACTTTGTGTGTTTAGGGAGGAAGGAGATAAGAGAAATCCAAACAAATCCTCCGCCTGAGAAAAAAAACCAGGACATTAAAAAGAACGTCAATGCATGGGCTTCATTATGGATAGATTTATACTAGACCTTCACTGATGGATTCCATTGTTCTGTCAACACCCACTGGGCACACACTGGTTGAATCAACAATGTTTCCACGTCATTTCAATGACGTGTTTGGGGAGTAATCAGTTGTAATCAGTCTGTAATCTGATTACAAAAAACGGTAACTACAATCAATTACTTTACCAGCTAAAATATTTTAATCAGATTACTTTTGAAAAACGATGATTACTTATTGGATTACTTTTGAATTCAGAAAGGATCTTCACCTTTCTGTTTTCTCAATAACATTCAAGTCAGCATTGAAAAAAGGTGAACGTTTACGTTTGTTCCACCTGAGCAAGTCTGACCAATAGTCAGAGACCATTATGATGACACACTAATTGCGTTTGATGGATCATTTTTGTCTTCTTCTAATGCCTCTTAAGGGGAAAGTAATCCAAAAGTAACGGAAAATAATCTGATTACGTTACTGAGTTTCGGTAATCCAAAAGTTACGGTCCTGATTAGAATTTTCAACAGGTAACTAGTAACTGTAACTGGCTACAATTAAAAAGTAACATACCCAAACCTAAATAGGCCCCATAGTCTAGCATGCCCATGATATCACGAGAATGAACATCAATGCAATGCATTTTTGATTCTGCTTAGGTATTTCAGCCGGATCTCTCCCAGGCACATGGGGGGTCAAATGCATCTAAATGCAAATACAAGTGATTTGGGAAAAAAATACAAAGTGTTGCTTTGTAGTTGCTTGCAGCATGTAAATGTATTTTTTTATATCAATAAATGATCAGGATAAGTATCTAAACTATTTCCTGTTTTTCAGAAACCAAAAGATAAATGTTGCTTTGAGATATTAGACAGACTGTATCTTTGACAGGTTGCTTACATTATGTAGCAGTGCTGTTTCTCTACCATCCATTTCCTCTAAAGCCCTTCCTTACAGAATGGCCTGCCAGACAGGAATCTAATTAAATCCTATCTCTCTACCTGAGTAGGTTGTAACTCCTTTGGCAACTCGCGTAAATTGGAAATACTCTGACAATAGTACGGTATAAGAGCATGCACTGCATCACCTAACTCTCCCTTAAGAAACTATTTATTAACCCAAAAGAAGGCACTTGACTTAAATTCTGTCTGAAGGTCTCTTGTACGTGTTCAGCATACTGTAACACTGACCACATAGTTCAGTTATGCAAAGTTCTGTTTCTAATTGCTATAAAACGAATCTACTTTTGACCTCTAGGACCAGTGCAGCTCAATTCATCTCCATTTGACCCAGAGCACAGTGCACTCTGGAAATTGAATATACCAGCGCTACTCAAGTTTCATCCTCCCAGGGCAGAGAGGGCATCTTTGGCCTGCATGAAGACTTTGATCCTGGCTAGCTGTTGGAGACATCCTGTTGGTCCACCTGGAAGTCATTGTGAAGATCACATTCAAATGTAAGAGGATATCAGACACCTTGTTATTGCAGTACTGACCTTTTCTATAAAGTATGCACTGACTATGAACTGGCCATCTGTAGTAAATGTGATATTGGAATCCATAAACATCAAAGCACTAGATGGCGCCACAGTACATAAAAAGACAAAAAATGAAACTTCCATTATTTTAAAGTTGTAGGCCAGAACAAAGTGAAATATCCCTGTTGTGCCATGAAAAAAGTGTTGGGTGAATGATTATTGAAGGGCTCTATTGTCCCTGTTTAAATGGAGACTTTGTATGAGATAAGAGCTTAAGCCACTTTCTATAAAATGTATTTCATAGATTATTGAAAGAAAAATAGGTCTGTAAGGCCACCTTAAAATGAAACATTGATGTATGATCCAAATAATCTATCAAAATACTGGCAGTTTTCTCTGTTGGATGAAAAAGTCTATCAATACTCATTACATTTCCCTTCACCATTGAACTCAGATGACTAGTTTCAGAGGAAGCTACTGAACTATTAGAAAAAAAGGTTCTGGATTTAACTGGAAAGGGTTATATTTTAAATTTTAATTTCACCTTTATTTAACCAGGTAAGCTAGTTGAGAACGAGTTCTCATTTACAACTGCGAGCTGGCCAAGATAAAGCAAAGCAGTGCGACAAACAACAACACAGAGTTACACAAGGAATAAACAAGCGTACAGTCTAACACAATAGAAGAAGAAAAATAAAGTCTATATACAGTGTGTGCAAACGGCGTGAGGAGGTAAGGCAATAAATAGGCCATAGTAGCGAAGTAATTACAATTTAGCAAATTAACACTGGAGTGATAGATGAGCAGATGGTGATGTGCAAGTAGAAATACTGGTGTGCAAAAGAGCGGAAAAGTAAACAAAAACAATATGGGGATGAGGTAGGTAGATTGGTTGGGCTATTTACAGATGGGCTGCAGCAATCGGTTAGCTGCTCAAATAGCTGATGTTTAAAGTTAGTGAGGGAAATATAAGTCTCCATATTGCTTGCTTCATATATGGAACCCATAAAGGTCATACACACTGTGAACACTTTACTAATATTAAGTTGCAACCCCTTTTGCCCTCAGAACAGCTTCAATTCGTCGGAGCTTGGACTCCACAAGGTGTCGAAAGCATTTCAAAAGGGACGCTGGCCCATGTTGACTCCAATGCTTCCCACAGTTGTGTAAAGTTGGCTGGATGTCCTTTGGGTGGTGGACCATTGTTGATACACACTGGAAACTGTTGAGCGTGAAAAACCCAGCAGCGTTGCAGTTCTTGACACACTCAAACCGGTGCGCTTGACACCTACTACCATACCCTGTTTTGTCGTGCCCATTCATCCGCAGAATGGCACACATACACAATCCATGTCTCAATTGTCTCAAGGCTTAAAAATCCTTCTTTAACATGTCTCCTCCCCTTCATCTACACCGTCTTGAAGTGGATTTAACAGGTGACATCAATAAGGGATCATAGCTTTCACCTGGATTTACCTGGTCAGTCTTGGAAAGAGTGTTCCTAATGTTTTGTGCAGTGAATGTATAGAACCCTTTGTAGGGTTCTTCTTTACTGAACCAAAACTAGTTCCATATAGAACCCTTGGGTTCCATACAGGGTTCTATATGGAACAAATTTTGGTTATATATAGAACCTTAAGGGGTGCCATGTATGAAGAAAGAATTGAACTATTTTGGTTAAATCCAGAAGCTTTTTTTCTAAGCATGCTGTACAAAGGTTGCTGCTCGTTTTGAACATGTCAGCCTTGAATATAAGCTATATTTTTCAGTGTCACTATTTTGCATTTATGTTTTGTACTTTGGTATTTCTTTTTCAGTGTTGTTTCAGTGTTTTTCATCACATCACAATTGTAGGCCCTACTTCTATTTGTATTTATGTTTCAGTTTTTGTTTAGTGCCTAAGGAGCTTAACTATTTGTCATGTGACTAAACACAGATCAAGATACATAAAAATGAGGATTCTTCAGAGATTCAAACAAGAATTCCAATTACATGGTCACAAATAAGAACTCATTTGTATTTCTGACCGGGATTTGGAAATTATCCTTATCAGATTTTATCAGACAGTCAGTTAAAATAACTTTATATTGTTTTGGGTAAAACAATAACCTTTGTGACACAAAACCAGTGGGCATTGATACACAATTCATGCAAAGCACATACTGTACTATGTACTCTTTCTAAGGGTTGGATGATGTTGTTATATGATATTTATGTGTTTGTCTATGATCTGTGAAGATAAGTAATTGAGGAGTCTCAGTATACACACCCACACACACGTATTCACCAGCGCTCCTGTGCTGTATCGTATTGTCTGGCATGACAGTGTGCTATTATTCTAGGCTTTGTGATGGCCTGTATTGTTTTCCAGTGGGGTCTTTTGTTGTGTTGGAGGGCTATGGTGATGCTGCAGGGGCAGGTTTGTGCTGACGATGGCCTGTAGGGATGACAGGGCCTGATATGGCCGTATGACTGGTCCAGAGAGAGTCAGCAGCAAAGCAGCTCAGAGATGGAGTAGGACCTGTGCACATACACACTCTTACACATATTCTTAATAACACCGCCTTGCTCCAACTGAAGCGCAGCCATGCAGGAATCTCCTGGCTCTATTGGTGTGGATGGAGGTTATGCCAGTAATGTGCCTGCCTTCCTCACCAAACTGTGGACCCTGGTCGAGGACCCGGACACCAACCACCTCATCTGCTGGAGTGCTGTGAGTACCTGAAGCACTGACTCTTCTGATTGGTTAAGTTGGTAAAAGAGAGTCAGAGGTCTTTCATACTGTTGAATATATGTAATGTGTTTGATATAAATTACAAGAATGAGAAGATAAGTAATGGTTAGGTGCAGTGGCAAGATAGAACTATGAGTAATAGACAAGTTCTATGTTTGACTATCAAATGAATTGGATATCATGACTGTTTATACTCGGGTTGACTGAAAAGTGGATGTGTTTAAACCTTTGGTTAACCCAAAACATGTGCCTCGCATTCATTGGCAGCATTAGATAGATCTGGAGGGTAACCGAGTAAATGTCTTCCAGTGTTGTTCCCTTTATAAACTAAGGGTATCGTCAAAAAGTATGATTAGTATCGATCATATCAGTATTGTATCACACATCTTCACAGTGTAAGAAGTGGTGAATGAGACCACATACTAAGCAACCCTTGACATCTTTATCTTTGTACCTGTTTGTGTTACTGTTATGCCCAAGACTCCACAATCTGGCTTACAGACTCCTCAAAATGTAAGTGAGTAACCATCTTTGAGAGAATCATGACTTCATCATGTTCATTAACTGATTTTTGCTTACTGGACACATATGGGGATAGAAATATTGACTTTAACAACATTTTCAAAATCATGTAGCCAACCTGTTTAACACTTAAAGAATGTGCTATTGGACTATGATGAAATGACAAAAGTCCATAAGCTTCGCATTGATTTAGTGTCTAAGAGGTATGGGTACAGTTTGCTGGTACATCGTTTTTTCCCTCAACCTTCATTTTAGCACTTAGAATTCTTAGAACTTAGAATATATATATTTTTAATGTAAGTGGCAAAGCTTCCCCTGTTCTGTTTTAATCCAGGTAGCCTGTAAAAAATTAACTAGGATATACACATTTCTCAGAACAGATGTTATATGGACTTATTGGTATAAAGCAAAAAATACACTTCCTACTTGATCAACCTTCACAGGATTTATAGAACTGAGCATTATATGTTTTTGACATTGGGCTGGTTTCCCGGACAGCCTAGTCCTGGACTAAAAAGCATGCTCAATAAAGAATCTCCATTGAAACTGCATTTTGGTCCCTTTAACTTGTCTGGGAAACTGGCCCTGAATGTTGAATTGAGGTAGTCAATGTCTAACCAGTGTTTCATAGAACTTAAACACAAACCCCTATTTTGGTTATGTCCCTCAGACTGGGACCAGCTTCCATGTGTTCGACCAGGGCAGGTTTGCCAAAGAGGTCCTGCCAAAATACTTCAAACATAACAACATGGCCAGCTTTGTTCGTCAGCTCAACATGTGTGAGTACCTCTCCTCAGCTCTAGAGAATAGAGAAATACCCTGTCAGATATTTAGCAGTATTTAGAAGTCAATTGTGTAGGAGTGACTTTTGTATTGTTTATGTGTAGGTAGGCTATGCATTAATTTATGTATTTGAGTGTTTGTGCCTTTGGATGTGTGTTTGTGCCTCTTGAGGTGTGATTGTGTGTGCATGTGTGTTTGTGTGTGTGTGTTGCTGTGTGCCGCAAACCTCTGGGCTGATGTACAGACGGCTTCAGGAAGGTGGTGAACATAGAGCAGAGTGGTCTGGTGAAGCCAGAGAGAGACGACACAGAGTTTCAGCACCTCTACTTCCTGCAAGGCCACGAACACCTGCTGGAGCACATCAAGAGGAAGGTGAGACAGAAACCTAGGAAATAAAACACACACACACACACACACACCAACAAAGTACACATAGTGAGACATCTGTGTCTGTGTGTTTAGGTCTCCATCGTGAAGAGTGAAGAGACTAAAGTACGGCAGGAGGACTTGAGTAAGCTGCTGTATGAAGTACAGGTACTGCGCAGCCAACAAGAGAACATGGAGTGTCAGATGCAAGACATGAAACAGTAAGTAGCAATATGTGCTGATACATGGCATCAATCATAATTACAACAACAATTTGCTAAATTAATACAATTACTATAATCAGTACTGTAGTTGGTGTAATGCTATAAAAAATGTGGTTTAAGGCCACTGAACTGGGACAAAATGTATTACTAACCATACTAAGCCATACTGTATGTAACAGACTCATAGTCCATCCTCAGTAGCCCATGCATTGTCCCTGGCCTCATTATATGTTCCAATGGTTAGGTCTATTGTCTACATTGGTTTAAGAGAACATTCAGCTGCTCACCTGACATTCAGCTGCTCACCTGTTGCGCCCTATAATAGCATCAGGTGTGCTGGTCAGGTGGCGCATGTGTCAGGTAGCAGAACAGGTGGTCTTGTCACGTGTCTCTATCTGATCTGGAATCAGTGGTGGTGACATCTGGCTGAACCCTCAGATAGGACACATCAGGGTGAACAGGCTGAAATCAGAGAATCGCCCAGTAATCACACATATAGATCACACACGTGGGACGTGCGGGGTGGTGAGTGAAGGGGTGATAGTAAACTGGTGAATGCCACAGTGGTCTGTCTTACTCCTCCAGGCAGAATGAGGTGCTGTGGAGAGAGGTGGTCTCACTGAGACAGAACCACACCCAGCAGCAGAAAGCCATGAATAAGGTGAGAAATTCTCAGTTAACATGACTATACAGTGTGTGTGAATTAGAGAGAGAGGAAAAATGGGGAGTCAGAGTGTGTTACTTTGGTGCTGAATCATTCTCTGTTTTTTGCTCCTTTATAGCTGATTCAGTTCCTTTTCAGCCAGATGCAGTCAAACACAACAAGCACTGTAGGAATGAAGAGAAAGCTGTGAGTACATTGTCCTCGACACACACAAAGGCTAAGATTCACAATACATGCACTCAAAAACACACACACACACACTTGTATGTACATACACTCGTTAACACACCATACTAACACATCGACAATAGTCACACAAACACACAAACACAGCAGTGGGAATGGCCAACTCAGCTGTATGTGGTCAGCTGACGCACAACACAATCCCAGCTTGGATGAATGGAGCTGAATGCTGAATCAGACCTACTGAGCCCTAAGCCCCTCACACACACACACACACAATCACTCACCCATCCCTCCCATCCTCTCACACCCACACCACCCCACTGAACCAGGGCGCATGACCCTCTACCCTCTATGGGAAATGCACCATCAGCTTGTGTGACCCGTGTGAACAAATCGGTCAAAGTCAAAGAACAAGGGACAGTGACATAAAACACTCATATTTTCCCTAATTTCATCTGTCACATTCATACCGCCAAAAGATTTAGAACTGACATCACTTTAACTGGACATTTTCAGATCTGTTTATACCGTTTCCAATAACATTCATAACACTGTGCCATAGCTGGCTTCTACAATGCAATTTATGCTGACATTGTGCCCCACTGTTAGTAATGGAACACTCTTAGAAAAAAGGGTTTCAAAAGGGTTATTCAATGATAAAGCCTTGTGTTCCTATTTTTTTTTTTTTTATTAGTCTCGGGCTGTTTGTGGTAGGTGCAGCCAATTCAGCTGTCCTGCGCGCCAGATAGGCAAACTGTTGCCATTTTATGTGCCTGAAGGTACAAACTCTGCCTTCCCGGTGGGCCTGGAGAGGAAATCAAGTACACTATGCCAAAGCTGGCCAATCAGATTGCTCAGATGACAGAGTCTGCAGTGACGTAGCAGGCATAAAAGAAAGCTTCAGCAATATTGAGATTTTGAGATTTCAAACGTTTAAAACCATGACTAGAGAGAGACTGTCAACGAATACAGCAAAGAGCTGCTGTTTTTATGAGTGAGTTCATGTTTAAGTTCTCACTCAGCACTGTCAACACTTTGTATTAAACACTTTTATAACCCATAAAATGCGCGTTCTTCCTATTTCCACTCAGCGCTACAGCAGTAATGAATAAGTAGGAAAGTGTATCGATAGGCTTGCGTTGTTATTATTATTAGCGGCTTGGGTCTTTTTTAATATCGAGGAATATTTCACTTCCTCTGTTCATATGAGTAACAACATGAATTTGTGCATGAGGCAGAAATAATGCGGTGCGAATCGAGTTTCGCCATCAGCTGGAAGACGGTGTCCCTTTTTGTTCAGTGTGCAGGAAAGGGAGAGCGGAGGGATGTTGAGAGACGGACCCTCAGTCTGCTGCTCTCTCCCTGAGACTGACCATCAGATGCAGCCACCATCAGCCCAGTAAAATAAAAATCTAATTATTTAAATGTATGCTCACTCAGCTGTGCCTCACAAGTAATACAACAATGGATCTATTACCGTAGTGATCATATAGACTACCTCAAATTTTGAAATATATATATTTTTAAAATGTCCCGAACAATGCATTAGCAGGTAAATTCAAGCAAAGCCAGTATGCGGTGATAATGTATTGGGCCTATAGCTTACTGCACAAACCTCATTGCTACAGTACTGTTTTTAATTGGTTATTGTTGCATAAGCTTACATTTTTTAAGTCATGTTAATAAAAAATCAGAGCGGTAGATCTCGGCATGCATTTTGACTCAGGAAGTGATCTTGACTCAGAAAAGGTTGATGACCACTGCCATAGGATAACCCTTTTTGGTTCCAGGTAGAACCCTGTTTGGAAAAGGTTCTACATGGAACCCAAAAGAGTTCTACCTGGAACCAAAAAGGGTTCTTTAAAGGGTTCTCCTGTGGGGACAGCCGAAGAACCCTTCTAGGTTCTAGAGAGCACCTTTTTTAGATATATTGCTGATAGAGATATTACATTATGTGCACACTGCCTTTGCAAAATAGAAACAGCAGTGGTTGATATAAGATGAACAAAAGAAAATTTATAGAAAAGTCAATGACATAATGTAATTCATAACTTTTCTCTGTTGTCAAAAAGCAAGTGGGTATTTCAGTGTTTTAAGGCCTACATGTTCGATACAAGCGTAGCTTTATTAAAAATGTAGTTTCTCAAAACTACCACTGCTGTCTCGACTCACCCTTCCAATCCATCCGAAGGGTTACAGTTAGTTCCCCTTATCTTCGGCTCTCATCCAGTAAGGCTATGCAGACACAGCTGCCTATGGCTCTCATTCTATAAATTATGAGTTAACAGTTCCAAGACATTTCATTGCAGAAGAGAAGAGAGTACTTCCATTGATTCACTATTGATTTCTCTATATTCCCCATCATGGTGATGCTTGGCCCTCCTAGTCCCCTTATGTTGGACGATGGCTCAACCACACCCCCAGCCTCCAAGTTCAGCCATAACCACCAAATGGAGCCATTCCATGAACCGTTCTATATCCAGTCGGTATGAACCCACTCTACCTTTCACCATTACACTATTTTTACAAAGTATGGTGCTAGATGTACTGTGTTTATAGTTTCCAGCATTGGGACATCATGACTATCATATAAAAAAATATATATTTTTAACTGCATAGTGACTGTCAGGCTATGAGCTTCACAAACCTTTAATTAAACTATTTTACTGTTCCTTCTCCACAGCCATCCACAGAAACAGCCTCTTGCTCCAATAGTGCAATGACAGGAGGACCAATCATATCAGACGTTACTGAAATGTCACAACCCAGCAACATGCAAATGCAAACAGAGGAGACAAGGTAAGTGTCAAAGAACAAAAGCAAAGACACATTTTATCCTGTAGTGGCTTCCAAAGCATCAAAATCCAGTATGTAGTCGAGATTGGAAGAAATCTGTTGTTGAGAAGCCTTTTTCAGCAGGACTTATATAAACCTCTACTGTTTTCAACCAAGATCTCAGCGATCACTGCCTCATTGCCTGCATCCGTAACGGGTCTGCGGTCAAACGACCACCCCTCATCACTATCAAACGCTCCCTAAAATACTTCAGTGAGCAGGCCTTCCTAATCGACCTGGCCCAGGTATCCTGGAAGGTTATTGACCTCATCCAGTCAGTAGAGGATGCCTGGTCATTCTTTAAAAGTGCCTTCCTCACCATCTTAAATAAGCATGCCCCATTCAAAAAATTTAGAACCAGGAACAGATATAGCCCTTGGTTCTCTCCAGACTTGACTGCCCTTGACCAGCACAAAAACATCCTGTGGCGTTCTGCATTGGCATCGAATAGCCCCCGTGATATGCAACTCTTCAGGGAAGTTAGGAACAAATATACACAGGCAGTTAGGAAAGCTAAGGCTAGTTTTTTCGAGCAGAAATTTGCATCTTGTAGCACAAACTCAAAAAAGTTCTGGGACAATGTAAAGTCCATGGAGAATAAGATCACCTCCTCCCAGCTGCCCACTGCTCTGAGGCTAGGAAACACTGTTACCACCGATAAATCCACTATAATTGAGAATTTCAATAAGCATTTTTCTACGGCTGGCCATGCTTTCCACCTGGCTCTCTCTTTCGTATCGTCTGAGATTCCCAAAGATTGGAAAGCTGCCGCGGTCATCCCCCTCTTCAAAGGGGGAGACACTCTAGACCCAAATTGCTACAGACCTATATCTATCCTACTCTGCCTTTCTAAGGTCTTCGAAAGCCAAGTCAACAAACAGATTACCGACCATTTCGAATTCAACCGTACCTTCTCCGCTATGCAATCTGGTTTCAGAGCTGGTCATGGGTGCACTTCAGCCACGCTCAAGGTCCAAAACGATATCATAACCGCCATCGATAAGAGACGTTACTGTGCAGCCACATTCATCGACCTGGCCAAGGCTTTCGACTCTGTCAATCACCACATTCTTATTGGCAGCCTTGGATTCTCAAATGATTGCCTCGCCTGGTTCACCAACTACTTCTCTGATAGAGTTCAGTGTGTCAAATCGGAGGGCCTGTTGTCCGGACCTCTTGCAGTCTCTATGGGGGTGCCACAGGGTTCAATTCTCGGGCCGACTCTCTTCTCTGTATACATCAATGATGTTGCTCTCGCTGCTGGTGATTCTCTGATCCACCTCTACGCAGACGACATCATTCTGTATACTTCTGGCCCTTCTTTGGACACTGTGTTAACTAACCTCCAGACAAGCTTCAATGCCATACAACTCTCCTTCCGTGGCCTCCAACTGCTCTTAAATGCAAGTAAAACTAAATGCATGCTCTTCAACCGATCACTGCCCGCACCTGCCCGCCGGTCCAGCATCACTAATCTGGACGGTTCGGACTTAGAATATGTGGACAACTACAAATACCTAGGTATCTGGCTAGACTGTAAACTCTCCTTCCAGACTCACATTAAGCATCTCCAATCCAAAATTAAATCTAGAATCTGCTTCCTATTTCGCAACAAAGCATCCTTCACTCATGCTGCCAAACATACCCTCGTAAAACTGACCATCCTACCGATCCTTGACTTCGGCGATGTCATCTATAAAATAACCTCCAACACTCTACTCAACAAATTGGATGCAGTCTATCACAGTGCCATCCGTTTTGTCACCAAAGCCCCATATATTACCCACCACTGTGACCTGTATGCTCTTGTTGGCTGGCCCTCGCTTCATATTCGTCGCCAAACCCACTGGCTACAGGTTATCTACAAGTCTCTGCTAGGTAAAGCCCCGCCTTATCTCAGCTCACTGGTCACCATAGCAGCACCCACCCGTAGCACGCACTCCAGCAGGTATATCTCACTGGTCACCCCCAAAGCCAATTCCTCCTTTGGCTGCCTTTCCTTCCAGTTCTCTGCTGCCAATGACTGGAACGAACTGCAAAAATCACTGAAGCTGGAGACCCATATCTCCCTCACTAGCTTTAAGCACCAGCTGTCAGAGCAGCTCACAGATCACTGCACCTGTGCATAGCCCATCTGTAAACAGCCCATCCAACTACCTCATCCCCATACTGTATTTATTTATTTATCTTGCTCCTTTGCACCCCAGTATCTCTACTTGCACATTCATATTCTGCACATCTACCATTCCAGTGTCTACTTGCTATATTCTAATTACTTCGCCACCATGGCCTATTTATTGCCTTACCTCACTTATCTTACCTCATTTGCACTCACTGTATATATATATATTTCTTTTTCTACTGTATTATTTACTGTATGTTTGTTTATTCCATGTGTAACTCTGTGTTGTTGTATGTGTCGAACTGCTGTGCTTTATCTTGGCCAGGTTGCAGTTGTAAATGAGAACTTGTTCTCAACTAGCCTACCTGGTTAAATAAAGTTTAAATAAATAAAATAAATAAAAACATAAGACTGCTGTGTTTCTGCCCCCACACAGGGATAAGTGTATGATGCTGATCAAAGAGGAGCCAGGGAGCCCAGGGGTGCGAGGCCGGGGGGAGGGGGTCCCACTGGGCTCCTGTGAGGTGTGTTCTGAACCCCCCGTCCTCCCTGTTGCCATGGTACAATCCGTCCTGGAGGGCCGAGGGTCTGGAGCAGACAGGAGGCTCAAGAGACCTGCTCTGGAGAGGTAGAGACACACACACGAACAAACAAACAAACATGTCCATCAGTTTTCCAAGCTCAAAAATACGTTTTACATACTTTTTTATTATTACATATGAATGTATTGTTTTCCAGTGAAGCCCTAGTAGTGTGATATGATGATGTGTGTTGTAGGCCTGAGGTACCTGATGCTGAAGAGAATGTGGACATGAGTCTGGAGGACCTGCAGCTTCTCCTGAGGACCCACCAGCAGAGTGTGGAGCCCACCACAGCTGTCATGGATGTGAGTAATACCCTCCAAAACTTGGCAGACACAGAGTTTGTTCCAGGACTGTGTCACAAAGGCATGGGACACAAAATGACTGCAGGAACAGATATACTACCTCCCATTTGAAGATCTCTAGTTTCTCTTCACTAGGTAGGAGTGAGTCAGACAGTGCTCACAGCAGCTCAGATTGATATGATGCTGTTCTGTCTTTACAGCCATTCAATTTCAACCTGCCCTTGAGTGAGTGGAACTTTACTGATATGGATTCCAACCTGAAATCAGTGAGTAGAATGTGTTTATGGTGTTTGAATTAGCTCTGCATATATTGTCTTAAAGTCTAGTTATATTAAGTGAAATCAACCCGCCAGTAAAGTCGGCGCAAGTTGTCAGTTACTTGTCAGCCATACATTTCTATGGCTTTAGTCAGACAAGGACAGGTAATGGTCGAAAAATGTGTCAACAATATGCCTTCTTACTTCTTGGGTAGATTAATCAGTGTGTGCTGTGCAGGTAGCATCTCTGCAGTTGATTGAAAGTACTGGTCAGTGTTATCTTCAGGTGTATCCCACTCTGTGTTGCTGTGTTCCAGTACATGTTTCAGAGCCAGGAGGCAGAGGCTTACCCCAACGCTGGTTGTGATGAACAGTGATGGCTTGACAGATCCGCTGGCACATGCTTGTCCTGACAAAGGCAGGTAAAGTATATATATGGCACACACTCAGCTACATCATTCATTTAATCAGATGGCTCATTCATCACAAAACCCACTAATATTGCCAATTACTTTAATGATTTAAAGTAATTGGCAAGATTAGTAAACTTAGTGATGACATGCCAGCAACAAATGCTGACACTACACATCCAAGTATAACTGATCAAATTATGAAAGACAAACATTGTAATTTTGAATTCCTTAAAGTGAGTGTGGAAGATGTCGAAAAATGATTGTTGTCTATGAACAATGACATGCCACCGAGGTCTGACAACTTGGATGGAAAATTACTGATGATAATAGCAGACGATTTTGCCACTCCTATTTGCCATATAGTCCATTTAAGCCTACTAGAAAGTGTGTGTAATTCCGTTACAAAAGAATAGTAAAGCCCCCTTTACTGGCTCAAATAGCTGACCTATCAGCCTTTCACCAACCCTTAGTAAACTTTTAGATTTTTTTTGACCAGATACAATGATATTTTACTGTAAACAAATCGATAACAGACTTTCAGCACGCTTATATGGAAGGACATTCAACAAGCACGGCACTTACACAAATGACTGATTGGCTGAGAGAAATTGATGATAAGAAGATTGTGGGAGCTATTTTGTTAGACTTTAGTGCGGCTTTTGACATTATCGATCCTAGTCTGCTGATGGAAAAACGTACGTGTTATGGCTTTACACCCCCTGCTATATTGTGGATAAAGAGTTACCTGTCTAACAGAACACGGAGGGTTTTCTTTAATGGAAGCCTCTCCAACGTTCCCCAGGGCAGCTGTCTAGGCCCCTTACTTTTTTCAGTCTTTACTAATGACATGCCAGTAAAGTAAAGCTAGTAGAGTAAAGCCAGTGTGTCTATGTATGCGGTTGACTCAACACTATACACGTCAGCTACTACAGCGACTGAAATTACTGCAACAATTAAGAGAGCTGCAGTTATTTTCAGAATGGGTGGCAAGGAATAAGTTAGTCCTAAATATTTCCAAAACTAAAGCATTGTATTTGGGACAAATCATTCACTAAACCCTAAACCTCAACTAAATCTTGTAATAAATAATGGGCAAATTGAGCAAGTTGAAGTGACTAAACTGCTTAGAGTAACCCTGGATTGTAAACTGTCATGGTCAAAACATGTTGATACAACAGTAGCTAAGATGGGGAGAAGTCTGTCCATAAGCAGGCAGGTCCAACAGGCCCTAGTTTTGTCGCACCTGGACTACTGTTCAGTAGTGTGGTCAGGTGCCACAAAGAGGGACCTCAGGAAATTACAATAGGCTCAGAACATGTACACAGCGAGATAACATTAATAATATCCATGTTAATCTCTCATGGCTCAAAGTGGAGGAGAGATTGACTTCATCACTACTTGTTTTTGTAAGAAGTGTTGACATGCTTAATGCACTGAGGTGTCTGTTTAAACAACTAGCACACAGCTCAGACACCCATCCATATCCCACAAGACATGCCACCAAAGGTCTCTTCACAATCCCCAAGTCAAGAACAGGCCCACAGTACTACATAGAGCCATGGCTACATGGAACTCTATTCCACATCAGGTAACTGCTGCAAGCAGTAGAATATGATTTTAAAAAATGATCAAAATACACCTTATGGATCAGTGGGGACTGTGAAGAGACACACACAAAGGCACAGACACACATTCACATGATAAGACATGCACACTACACACACGTAGACATGGATTTTGTATTGTAGATATGTGATAGTGGAGTAGTGGACTGAGGGAAGACACTTAATGTGTTGTGAAAAGTGTTATGAAATGTAATGTCATGTAATATTTTAAATAACTGCCTTAATGTTGCTGGACCCCAGAAAGAGTAGCTGCTGCCTTGGCAACAGCTGATGGGGATCCTTAATAAATACAAATACACACAGCCATATCTCTTACTGGATTTGTGCATAGTTGAATGACGATTCTATGGACAGCTCAGTTCATGTGTAACAATAACAGCAAATATAGACTTTTCTTTCTTTTGCATGTCCTTTTCAGGCCAGAAAACAAGACATTCCTCAAGGCTCTCAGATTTGTTCCATCCCCTGTCGTCATGTTTTAGATCCAGCCTACCTGACCCAATGTGAGCAGAGCAGGAGGGATTCTTGTCCCTCAGAGCTCTGTGGGCCTATCTTCCATCCACTAGGATGTCCGTTCTGGGGAGTTTTCAGAAGCACTGTATAGCTTTTCAGAGAACCAGAGTTGAATCTATTTGGAATTATTCAGACTTCTTTCACTGATGTTCAACAGTTTTACTGGTGGGGACCCTGGCAGTTGTCACTTCCTAAGGCTGACCTGCAGGACATCCTAACATAAGCAATGGCTTCTCTCCTAAAGCTGGACTGATCTACAGTCAGAAAGCCTGACTGAGGGATCTCAATTCATAAAAGACGAACCGACCAGTTGACATTTCAAGGATCAATTCCGAGTACAAAAGTGGAGTTTGGAGTATAACCGGCACTATTACGAAGTTCCAATATTCTCTGCCATCATGCCAACGGTAGTATGAAAAGTTGCATCATACCACGGTGGCCCTGGTTTGTAAGCACTTTAGTCTCTGTGTGAGAGTTTCTGCTTGTGGAGCAGATTTTTTCCCAAAATAGCATATTTGGTTGTATAAAAATATTCTCATGACAAATACTATATTTGTATTTAAAAATGATATTCATAAGATAACAGAAATAGTGTTACTTCTCTTCTGTATGTTTTAATGTGAGAAGTCTAGGAAATATTTGATGATAGAATTCCCATTTGAAAAAACAATGAAGACACCATACATTGCTTTTTTGCACAATTTGTATCAGTATTTATTCTTAATCACAATCTATATATTTCTCTTGAAACACTCAGGGCTTTTCCTGTGCACAAGAGTAACTTTGATTTTCATCAAGTTGTCTATGATGACTACTAGGCTGTGTATAATATAATGCATGCATTAGTAAAATTAGAACAATAGGTAGATGACCCAACTTCATCTGAACTCGCTAAACAGAGAGGATAAGATCAACATGTAGACTCGCTAAACAGAGAGGATAAGATCAACATGTAGACACGCTAAACAGAGAGGATAAGATCAACATGTAGACACGCTAAACAGAGAGGATAAGATCAACATGTAGACTCGCTAAACAGAGAGGGTAAGATCAACATGTAGACTCTCTAAACAGAGAGGATAAGATCAACATGTAGACTCGCTAAACAGAGAGGATAAGATCAACATGTAGACACGCTAAACAGAGAGGATAAGATCAACATGTAGACACGCTAAACAGAGAGGATAAGATCAACATGTAGACACGCTAAACAGAGAGGATAAGATCAACATGTAGACACGCTAAACAGAGAGGATAAGATCAACATGTAGACTCGCTAAACAGAGAGGATAAGATCAACATGTAGACTCGCTAAACAGAGAGGAAAGAGATGTTCTAGTGTCACTAAATCCATGTCCATCTATTTAAGTGTCTTTATTCTTCCATCCATCTAGCTTTCTACCACATCCCTCTTTTAAACTTTTCTGACTAGTATAAGATGATTTATTATAGATAAACATTCTGTCCTTCCATTGATTTTAGTGGTGGTTAGGGGGAAAGTAAGGTTTGATTTCAGGACAGACAAAGAGCCTCTCTAGAGCCTCCATTTGTTTCAGAGATAGGCCAAATCCCACATTGGGATTATATCAATTTTATACAAACTCCAGAGGGTGCGGACATGGAATGATGATGTAGGAGATGGGTGCAATAACCCCCACCCTCTTTCTCAATGATCTGAGCAGGTTCATATGATTTTGTTAGACATCAAACTGGTCGGACACATCAATGGAAGACACAAGTTGCTTTAAAATGTCACCTGCATCAAGAACTGTCTACCAATGTGAGAACTTCACACATTATCCAAATGCTAAAAATAAAAAAAAGATCAGTAGACCTGGCTGCCTAACAGCTGTTGTCACACCACAATTTTAGTGGTTTTCAAAACCTTGTAAAAAGACATGACTGAAAACTGAGCTGTGTTTGTTGGAGGCAGCTGCTGACATATTCCAATATTCCTCAGATAATATGGGATTTCTTGGAATCCATTAGAATCTGAAGAAACATCAATGCACTTCCTTTGACTGTGGAGGACACATCCACATGGAAAATAGCCCAGGTCTTGCCAATCTTCCTTTTGAACTGATAATACTATACTGTGCAATATTACAGTTGTGAGAATTCACAAGGGTGCAAATACATCAATGACCACTGGAATGTATAAAGTAAATGTATCATAGGCTGCATCATGGTAAGTGACACCTGTAGCTATAACTACAAGAGGAAAATATATGGTGGCGTTTAAATGAAATTGCACTAAGAATGATCTTTGTACTAGATTTAGCAGTATTCATTTAGAATAATTTTTTATCAGTGTTTTCTTTATTACTGAAATATGAGTGTCTCTGATTTGCTAGGAGTGATACTTTCATTCAACTGCTATTGTATATATATTTTTTAATTAATTTGCACTGGTAAAGATCGGATGTTCGAAATATACATAATGGTTGTCAGGATTGCAGACTTATCAACATATGTTTGTTTTTTGAGGAATCATCTGCTGTAACAAAATAAATCCATGGTCATAATGCATCATTGTCTATAGCTTTGCAATGGCAATGTTGTATATGGGTAGAACTGGACAAAAGTCACAATGAAACAAAACATCTATTCTATGTATGCAATGACAATGCAAATTGTAAAAAAATAAAAGTTAGCATTGTACAAGCGCTCTTGTTTGCATGTGGGAAAGAGGCAGGGGTGGAGTATTTAACCAAAAAATTAACCATCAAATTATCGTATTTAATGTATGTGATTAGTTTCTAATTGTAAAAAAATATTTTGTATTATTTCTGTAAGAAATGGTAACTGTAATCTCCTCACAAATGTAGGAAACACTCTCATATCTTTGCGGGGTGGTAGTAGGGCTGGGCGGTATGGCCAAAATATCATATGAAGATATGTTTTACATTTGACAGTATAACAGTATTTTATATTTTTTGAATTAAACAAGTTCTAAATATGATTTATAAGTGGTGCATGACACTAGGCTGGCAAAACATATATTATAGATTATTTTAATTGGTCTTTCTCCATTCTGTTTTTTACTGTTCCATCCAACTTCAATCAATAATTTTTTGCATTTTCATAAATTTGTACATTACCTGCACTCATTTTTTTAAATTTCCAAGTAGGGCTGCATGATATGGGCAAAATAAATCTAGGCCTATTATGATTTAGATCAAAACACTTGGGGGAAACTGTTGGAATCATGAAAATATAATGATTATTCTAGTTATATAGTTGGAATACTGAGTGTACAAAACATTAGGAACACCTAATATTGAGTTGCACCCCCTTTGCAATCAGAAAAGTCTTAATTCTTCAGGGCATGGACTCTACAAGGTGTCGAAAGCATTCCACAGGGATGCTGGCCCATGTTGAGTCCAATGCTTCCCACAGTTGTGTCAAGTTGGCTGGATGTCCTTTGGGAGGTGGACCGTTCTTGATACACACGGGAAACTGTTGAGCGTGAAAAAACAGTTCTTGACACACTCAAACCTGTGTGCCTGGCACCTACTGTTGAAGTCGGAAGTTTACATCCACTTAGGTTGGAGTAATTAAAACTCGTTTTTCAACCACTCCATAAATGTCTTGTTAACAAACTATAGTTTTAGCAAGTCGGTTAGGACATCTACTTTGTGCATGACACAAGTCGTTTTCCCAACAATTGTTTACAGACAGATTATTTCACTGTATCACAATTCCAGTGGGTCAGAAGTTTACATACACTAAGTTGACTGTGCCTTTAAACAGCATGGAAAATTCTAGAAAATTATGTCATGGCTTGAGAAGCTTCTGATAGGCTAATTGACATCATTTGAGTCAATTGGAGGTGTACTTGTGGATGTATTTCAATGCCTACCTTCAGACTCAGTGGCTCTTTGCTTGATATCATGGGAAAATCAAAAGAAATCAGCCAAGACCTCAGAGAAAAAATTGTAGACCTCCACAAGTCTGATTCATCCTAACACCTGAAGGTACCACGTTCATCTGTACAAACAATAGTACGCAAGTATAAACACCATGGGACTAAGCAGCCGTCATACTGCTCAGGAAGGAGACGCATTCTGTCTCCTAGAGATTAACGTAATTTGGTGTGAAAAGTGCAAATCAATCCCAGAACAATAGCAAAGGACCTTGTGAAGATGCTGGAGGAAACGGGTACAAAAGTATCTATATCCACAGTAAAACGAGTCCTATATCGACAACCTGAAAGGCCGCTCAGCAAGGAAGAAGCCACTGCTCCAAAACCACCATAGAAAAGCCAGATTACGGTTTGCAACTGCACATGAGAACAAAGATCGTACTTTTTGGAGAAATGTCCTCTGGTCTGATGAAACAAAAATAGAACTGTTCGGCCATAATGACCATCGTTATGTTTGGAGGAAAAAGGGGGGGCTTGCAAGCCGAAGAACACCATCCCAACCGTGAAGCACGGGGTGTCAGAATCATGTTGTGGGGGTGCTTTGCTGCAGGAGGGACTGGTGCACTTCACAAAATAGATGGCATCATGAGGTGGGGAAATGATGTGGCTATATTGAAGCAACATCTCAAGACATTAGTCAGGAAGTTAAAGCTTGGTCACAAATGGGTCTTCCAAATGGACAATGACCCCAAGCATACTTCCAAAGTTGTGGCAAAATGGCTTAAGGACAACAAAGTCAAGGTATTGGAGTGGCCATCACAAAGCCCTGACCTCAATCCTATAGAAAATGTGTGGGCAGAACTGAAAAAGCGTGTGCGAGCAAGGAGACCTACAAACCTGACTCAGTTACACCAGCTCTGTCAGGAGGAATGGGCCAAAATTCACCCAACTTATTGTGGGAAGCTTGTGGAAGGCTACCCGAAACGTTTGACCCAATTTAAACAATTTAAAGGCAATGCTACCAAATACTAATTGAGTGTATGTACATTTCTGACCCACTGGGAATGTGATGAAAGAAATAAAAGCTGAAATAAATAATTCTCTCTACTATTATTCTGACATTTCCCATTCTTAAAATAAAGTGGTGATCCTAACTGACCTAAGACAGGGAATTCTTACAAGGATGAAATGTCAGGAATTGTGAAAAACTGAGTTTAAATGTATTTGGCTAAAGGTGTATGTAAACTTCCGACTTCAACTGTACTACCATACCCCGTTCAAAGTCACTTCAATCTTTTGTCTTGCCCATTCAGCCTCTGAATAGAACACATACACAATCCATGTCTCAACTGTCTCAAGTCTTAAAAATAACCTGTCTCCTCCCCTTAATCTACACTGATTGAAGTAGTTTTGATAGGTGACAAGGGATCATAGGTTTTACCTGGATTCACCTGGTCAGTCCTTGGATGCCAAAGGAAGCCAGGCTTCCTCAAATATTTTACAAATAAAACATTATCTTTCGTCTCTCTCTGTGTTTTCCTAATTAACCATAATTTCGTAAATGGCTGACTCTCACCGGAGAAATCATCAGAGCGAGGGAAACAGCACCCCTCTGTCTCAGTATGTATAGACCATGTATCTGATGCTGTCAGGATCAAATGCTACAGTTGCCGCTGTAGCATTTGATTGATTGATGCCGCTCCTTTATTTTTCCAAACTCAGTTAAGCCAAAACCACGCCCCGTTATTCAGAGAGGCGTTCTACAACGCTTTGAGTACTCTCCAAGTCCGGAAGTGAATATCACATAGCGCAAAATTTCAGTCACTGATTAATAACATTTGCCCCTGTATTTCAAGATTGAAAAATAATATAACATAATGTCGTGGACAAAGCTAGCCATTAACGTCCCTTAACGCTCAAAGGCAGATTCAATGGCTGTAGCATAGCGTATTCAACTGAATGATTAGCTAATGAATATTAAGCATATGTTTTTACCTGATAATAGACTACTAATGATAATATAACAACTTCAAATACAGAGCTAGTAACGTTAAGTAGCCTAGGTAAACTTAGCTGACCTTCAATTGAGGGAATTCAGCAGAGTTCTGGGACATTTTTACAACTCATTGAAACTGAAAATAAATACAAGAGCAAATGTTACCAAACATGATAATAATAGGCCTGCATTACGGTAGGAAGCTAATTGTTAAATTAGCGGTAGCAGAGAGAACAGTTTATGACTAGGGTGGCTGGAGTCTTTTACAATTTTTAGGGCCTTCCTCTGACACCGCCTGATATAGAGGTCCAGGATGGCAGGTAACTTGGCCCCGGTAATGTACTGGGCCTCTGTAGTGCCTACTACCCTCTGTAGTACCTTGCAGTCGGAGGCCGAGCAGTTGCCATACCAGACAGTGATGCAACCAGTCAGGATGCTCTCAATGGTGCAGCTGTAAAACCTTTTGAGGATCTGAGGACCCATGCCAAATCTTCTCAGTCTCCCCAGGGGGAGTAGGTTATGTCATGCCCTCTTCACTACTGTCTTGGTGTGCTTAGACCATGTTAGTTTGTTGGTGATGTGGATGCCAAGGAACTCGAAGCTCTCAACCTGCTCCACTACAGCCCCGTCGATGAGAATGGGGTCGTGCTCGGTCCTCCTTTTCCTGTAGTCCACAATCATCTCCTTTGTCTTGATCACGTTGAGGGAGAGGTTGTTGTCCTTGCGCCACACGGTCAGGTCTCTGACCTCCTCCCTATAGGCTCTCTCATCGTTGTCAGTGATCAGGCCTACCACTGTTGTGTCATCAGCTAACTTAATGATGGTGTTGGAGTCGTGCCTGGCCATGCAGTCATGAGTGAAAAGGGAGTACAGGAGGGGACTGAGCACGCACCCCTGAGGAGCCCCCGTGTTGAGGATCAGTGTGGTGGATGTGTTGTTACCTACCCTTACCACCTGGGGGCGGCCCGTCAGGAAGTCCAGGATCCAGTTGCAGAGGGAGGTGTTTATTCCTAGGGTCCTTAGCTTAGTGGTGAGCTTTGAGGGCACTATGGTGTTGAACGCTGAGCTGTAGTCAATGAATAGCATTCTCACATAGATGTTCCTTTTGTCCAGGTGTGAAAGGGCAGTGTGGAGTGCAATTGAGATTGCATCATCTGTGGATCTGTTGGTGCGGTATGCAAATTGGAGTGGGTCTAGGGTTTCTGGGATAAGGGTGTTCATGTGAGCCATGACCAGCCTTTCAAAGCATTTCATGGCAACAGAAACCTGCCAAGAGAGGGCCGCACACCAAAACTCACGGACCAGGCAAGGAGGGCATTAATCAGAGGCAGCAAAAACACCAAAGATAACCCTGAATGAGCTGCAAAGCTCCACAGCGGAGATTGGAGTGTCTGTCCATAGGACCACTTTAAGCCATACACTCCACAGAGCTGGGCTTTACGGAAGAGTGTCCAGAAAAAAGCCATTGCTTAAAAACAAAATAAGCAAACGGCATGTGGGAGACTCCCCAAACATATGGAAGAAGGTACTGTGGTCAGATGAGACTAAAATGGAGTGTTCTTGGGCCTTAGTGTTCTTGGGCACAGGGACTATGGTGGTCTGCTTGAAACATATTGGTATTACAGACTCAGACAGAGAGAGGTTGAAAATGTCAGTGAAGACACTTGCCAGTTGGTCAGCCCATGCTCGGAGTACACGTCCTGGTAATCCGTCTGGGCCTGCGGCCTTGTGAATGTTGACCTGTTTAAAGATCTTACTCACATCGGAACAGCTGATGCTCTCATGCATGTTTCAGTGTTACTTGCCTCGAAGCAAGCATAGAAGTAATTTAGCTCATCTGGTAGGCTCGTGTCACTGGGCAGCTCTCGGCTGTGCTTCCCTTTGTAGTCTGTAATAGTTTGCAAGCCCTGCCACATCCGACGAGCGTCGGGGCCAGTGTAGTACGATTCAAACTTAGTCCTGTGTTGACGCTTTTCCTGTTTGATGGTTCGTCGGAGGGCATAGCGGGATTTCTTATAAGCTTCCGGGTTAGAGTCCCGCTCCTTGAAAGCGGCTGCTCTACCTTTTAGCTCAGTGCGAATGTTGCCTGTAATCCATGGCTTCTGGTTGGGGTATGTACAGTACGTACAGTCACCATGGGGACAACGTCCTCGATGCACTTATTGATGAAGCCAGTGACTGATGTGGTGTACTCCTCAATGCCATCGGAAGAATCCCGGAACATATTCCAGTCTATGCTAGCAAACAGTCCTGTAGCTTAGCACCTGCTTCATCTGACCACCTTTTTATAGACCGAGTCACTGGTGCTTCCTGCTTTACATTTTGCTTGTAAGCAGGAAACAGGAGGATAGAATTATGGTCAGATTTGCCAAATGTGTGTAGTAAATGTGGTCTAGAATTTCTTTCCCTCTGGTTGTACATTTAACATGCTGATAGAAATGAGGTAAAACTGATTTAAGTTTCCCTGCATTAAAGTCCCCGGCCACTAGGAGCGCCGCCTCTGGATGAGCATTTTCCTGTTTGCTTAGGGTGGTATACAGCTCATTGAGTGTGGTTTTAGTGCCAGCATCAGTCTGTGATGGTATGTAGACAGCTACGAAAAATACAGATAAACTCTGTAGATAGTGTGGTCTACAGCTTATCATGAGATACTCTACCTCAGGCGAGCAAAACCTTGAGACTTCCTTAGATTTCGTGCACCAGCTTTTGTGTACATATATGCATAGGCCCCCACCCCATGTCTTACCAGAGGCTGCTGTTCTATCCTGCCGATAGAGTGTATAACCCGCCGGCTGTATGTTCTTAATATCGTTGTTCAGCCACCACTCGTGAAACATTAGATATTACAGTTTTTAATGTCCCGTTGGTAGGATATACGTGCTTTTAGTTCGTCCCATTTATTTTTAGCTAGCAGGATGGAAGGCAAAGGCAGATTAGCCACTCGCTGCCTGATCCTCAGAACACACCCTGATCTTTTTCCGCAAAGTCTCTGTTTCATTCTCCAGCGGGGATCTGGGCCTGGTCGAGTGTCTGTAGTATATCACTCCCGTCCGACACATTGATGAAAAACTTTGTTTAATCTGAGGTGAGTAATCGCAGTTCTGATGTCCAGAAGCTCTTTGCGGTCATAAAAGACGGTAGCAGCAACATTATGTACAAAACAAGTTACGAACAACGCAAAAAAAAAAATAGCATTGTTGGTTAAGAGCCGATCGTGTGTCAGCCTGCTAACTAGCAATTAGCATTAGCGGCTAGCAACAACTTGCTAAGAAAATAAAAACTAGCTGTTTACAGACAGTAAGATACACAAACTAATAGTGTAATAATATAACGCTTGTGGATTTATATTAAGAAGCAAAGTGGAAAGCAGCATCATTGGCACCAACATCTTGATGCATCTGACCATGTAGACAGAGTGAATGGCAACTTGTTGGCAGGTGCCCGTGACTCGTGGCTCGTGGTCTTTCCAACAGATAAGATCTAAACCAGGCAAGAACTTGTCTGTGTAGACCAATTTGGGTTTCCTATCTATCCAAAAGAATGTGGTGATCTGTAACGATGTGCGCTGAGAGTCAGTGAGTGAGTGTTTTAATAAATAAACGCATCATAAGACAAAACAAGAAACACGAACAACGCATAGACTTAAAACTGGAACAGAAACAATAACGCCTGGGGAAGGAACCAAAGGGAGTGACATATATAGGGAAGGTAATTAGGGAGGTGATGGAGTCCAGGTGAGTCGAATGATGCGCAGGTGCGCGTAACGATGGCGACAGGTGTGCGCCATAACGAGCAGCGTGGTGACCTAGAGGCCAGAGAGGGAACACACGTGACAGTACCCCCTCCCCGACGCACGGCTCCTACCGCAGGACGCCAACCAAAAAGACGATCCCGGGGATCAGGAGCGGACCGGTCTCCTCTGCAGAGGCGCAGGAAACCTGTCAATCCGGCTGAGATGCAGGAGCATGGCAACCTAGAGCGCTGGAGAGAGAGCATACCTGACAGTACCCCCTCCCTGGCGCGTTCGGCTCCAGCCACAGGACGCCAACCCAAGGGACGATCCCGGGGATCCGGAGCGGCCCAGTCACCTCTGCTGATGCGCTGGAACCTGACAGACCGGCTGAGGCAGGGGAGCCTGGCGATCCGGCTGAGGCACGAGAGCCTAACGAGCCAGTGGAGGCAGGGGAGCCTGGCGATCTGGCTGAGGCATGAAAGCCTGTAGTGGCGCCTGGACCAGACGTCATTCCACCTGACACAAAAAAATCAAGAAAAACACTCCGACGCTTCCCGTAGGTGAGGCGTTATTCTGTAACGATGGGCGCTGAGAGTCGGGAAGCAAGTTCAGGGAGTGAGTGTTTTAATATATAAATGCAACATAAAACGAAACAAGAAACACGAACAACGCATAGACTTAGCACTGGAACAGAAACAATAACGCCTGAGGAAGGAATAAAGGGAGTGACATATATAGGAAAAGTAATCAGGGAGGTGATGGAGTCCAGGTGAGTCTGATGACGCGCAGGTGCACGTAATGATGGTGACAGGTGTGCGCCATAACGAGCAGCCTGGTGACCTAGAGGCCGGAGAGGGAGCACACGTGACATGATCGTTGGTATCAAAAGCAGCACTAAGGTCTAGGAGCACGAGGACAGATGCATAGCTTTGGTCTGACGCCATTAAAAGGTAATTTACCACCTTCACGAGTGCAGTCTCAGTGCTATGATGGGGTCTAAAACCAGACTGAAGCATTTTGTATACATTGTTTGTCTTCAGGTAGTCAGTGAGTTGCTTTTTCTAAAATGTTTGAGAGGAATGGGAGATTCGATATAGGCCGATAGTTTTTTGTATTTTCTGGGTCAAGGTTTGGCTTTACCAAGAGAGGCTTTATTACTGCCACTTTTAGTGACTTTGGTACACATCCGGTGGATAAGGAGGATTTATTATGTTCAACATAGGAGGGCCAAGCACAGGAAGCAGCTCTCCAGTATTTTAGTTGGAATAGGGTCCAGTATGCAGCTTGAAGGTTTATAGGCCATGGCTATTTTCATCAATGGGTCAAGAGATATAGTATTAAAGAACTTGAGTGTCTTCCTTGATCCTAGGTCCTGGAAGTGTTGTGCAGACTCAGGACAACTGAGCTTTAGAAAAATACACAGATTCCTCCAAAGAGGAGTCTGTAATTTGCTTTCTAATGATCATGATCTTTTCGTCAAAGAAGTTCATGAATTTATCACTGCTGAAATGAAAGACATCTTCTCTTGGGAAATGCTGCTTTTTAGTTAGCTTTGCGACAGCATCAAAAATACATTTTGGATTGTTCTTATTCTCCTCAATTAAGTTGGAAAAATAGGATGATCGAGCAGCAGTGAGAGCTCTTCGATACTGCGCGGTATTTTCTGTATACCAGGGAGCTAGTTTCTTATAACAAAAGTTTTTTGTTTTTAGGGGTGCGAATGCATCTAGGGTATTACGCAAGGTTAAATTTATTCCTAAGTTAGGTTGTTAACCGATTTTGTCCTCTGACGTCCTTGGGTAGGTGGAGGGAGTCTGGAAGGGTATCTAGGAATCGTTGGGTTGTCTGAGAATTTATGATCCTTAGTTGGGGTCTGAGCAGATTATTTGTTGCAATTGTAAACGTAATAAAATGGTGGTCCGATAGTCCAGGACTATGAGGAAATTAAGATCCATAATATTTATTCCACGGGACAAAACTAGGTCCAGAGTATGACTGTGGCAGTGAGTAGGTCCGGAGAAATGTTGGACAAAACCCACTGAGTCGATGATGGCCCCGAAAGCCTTTTGGAGTGGCTCTGTAGACTTTTCCATGTGAATGGGTCTGTGGACTTTTCCATGTGAATATTAAAGTCACCAAAAATGTGAATATTATCTGCCATGACTACAAGGTCCGATAGGAATTCAGGGAACACAGTGAGGAACGCTGTATATGGCCCAGGAGGCCTGTCAACAGTACAGTGGCTTGCGAAAGTATTCACCCCCTTGGCATTTTCCTATTTTGTTTCCTTAAAATAGATTTTTTTGGGGGGGTTGTATCATTTGATTTAAACAACATACCTACCACTTTGAAGATGCAAAATATTTTTGTGTGAAACAAACAAGACATAAGACAAAAAAACAGAACTTGAGCGTGCATAACTATTCACCCCCCCAAAGTCAATACTTTGTATAGCCACATTTTGCAGCAATTACAGCTGCAAGTATCTTGGGGGTATGTCTCTATAAGCTTGGCACATCTAGCCACTGGTATTTTTGCCCATTCTTCAAGGCAAAACTGCTCCATCTCCTTCAAGTTGGATGGGTTCCGCTGGTGTACAGCAATCTTTAAGTCATACCACAGATTCTCAATTGGATTGAGGTCTGGGCTTTGACTAGGCCATTCCAAAACATTTAAATGTTTCCCGTTAAACCACTCGAGTGTTGCTTTAGCAGTATGCTTAGGGTCATTGTCCTGCTGGAAGGTGAACCTCCGTCACAGTCTCATATCTCTGGAAGACTGAAACAGGTTACCCTCAAGAATTTCCCTGTATTTAGCGGCATCTATCATAACTTCAATTCTGACCAGTTTCCCAATCCCTGCCAATGAAAAACATCCCCACAGCATGATGCTGCCACCCACATGTTTCACTGTGGGAATGGTGTTCTCGGGGTGATGAGAGGTGTTGGGTTTGCGCCAAACATAGTGTTTTCCTTGATGGGCAAAAAGCTCCATTTTAGTCTCATCTGACCACAGTACCTTCTTCCATATGTTTGGGGAGTCTCCCACATGCCGTTTGCTTATTTTTTTTTTAAGCAATGGCTTTTTTCTGGACACTCTTCCGTAAAGCCCAGCTCTGTGGAGTGTATGGCTTAAAGTGGTCCTATGGACAGATACTCCAATCTCCGCTGTGGAGCTTTGCAGCTCATTCAGGGTTATCTTTGGTGTTTTTGCTGCCTCTGATTAATGCCCTCCTTGCCTGGTCCATGAGTTTTGGTGTGCGGCCCTCTCTTGGCAGGTTTGTTGTGGTGCCATATTCTTTACATTTTATTTATTTATTTATTTATTTTAAATAAATTTTATCCCATTTTCTCCCCAATTTTCGTGGTATCCAATCGCTAGTAATTACTATCTTGTCTCATCGCTACAACTCCCGTACGGGCTCGGGAGAGACGAAGGTCGAAAGCCATGCGTGAAGCACAACCCAACCAAGCCGCACTGCTTCTTAACACAGCGCGCCTCCAACCCGGAAGCCAGCCGCACCAATGTGTCGGAGGAAACACCGTGTACCTGGCCCCCTTGGTTAGCGCGCACTGCGCCCGGCCTGCCACAGGAGTCGCTGGAGCGCGATGAGACAAGGATATCCCTACCGGCCAAACCCTCCCTAACCCGGACGACGCTATGCCAATTGTGCGTCGCCCCACGGACCTCCCGGGTCGCGGCCGGCTGCGACAGAGCCTGGGCGCGAACCCAGAGACTCTGGTGGCGCAGTTAGCACTGCGATGCAGTGCCCTAGACCACTGCGCCACCCGGGAGGCCCTTTACATTTTTTTAATAATGGATTTAACCTCTCTTGGGTATGTGGGACGTTAGCGTCCCACCTCTTCAACAGCCAATGAAACTGCTGGGCGCAAAATTCAAATACAGAAATACTCATTATAAAAATTCTGAAAACAAAACATATTTTACATAGGTTTAAAGATGAACGTCTTGTGAATCCAACCACGGTGTCAGATTTTAAAAATGCTTTACGGCGAAAGCATACCTTACGATTATTTGAGAACATAGCCCACTAGACAATTCATTACAAACAGTAACCAGCCAAGTAGATCAGAGTCAGAAATAGAGATAAAATGAATCACTTACCTTTGATGATCTTCATATGGTTGACTCGGCAGACATTCATTTACTCAATAAATGTTTATTTTGTTCGATAAAGTCTCTTTATATACAAAAACCTCCGTTTTGTTCTCGCGTTTTCTTCAGTAATCCACAGGCTCAAACGCAGTCAAAACAGGAAGACAAAAAAATCAAAATTGTATCCGTAAAGTTCATAGAAACATGTCAAACGATGTTTATATTCAATCCTCAGGTTGTTTTCAGCCTAAATAATCGATAATATTTCAACCGGACAATAACGTCGTCAATTTAAAAGGTAAACAAGAATTGCTCTCTCTCTGTCGAGCGCATGAAAAAGCTCTGCGACACTTTAGCGTCCAGTCATTCCGAATGCTCTTATTCCCTCATTTTTCAGAATACAAGCCTGAAACTATTTCTAAAGACTGTTGACATCTAGTGGAAGGCATAGAAACTGCAGTTTGAGTCCTAAGTTAATGGATACTGTTATGGCATTGAATAGAAAACTACAAAACCAACAAAAAAAACTACTTCCTGAATGGATTTTTCTCAGGTTTTTGCCTGCCAAATCAGTTCTGTTACACTCACAGACACTATTTTAACAGTTTTGGAAACTTTAGAGTGTTTTCTATCCAATCTACCAGTTATATGCATATCATAACTTCTGGGCCCGAGAAGCAGGCAGTTTAAATTAGGCATGCATTTCATCCAAAATTCCGAATGCTGCCCCCTACCCTAGTGAAGTTTTAATGGTGCTCCGTGGGATGTTCAAAGTTTCTGATATTTTTTTATAACGCAACCCTGATCTGTACTTCTCCACAACTTTGTCCCTGACCTGTTCGGAGAGCTCCTTGGTTTTCATGATGCCGCTTGCTTGGTGGTGCCCCTTGCTTAGTGTTGTTGCAGACTCTGGGGCCTTTCAGAACAGGTGTAGATACACTGAGATCATGTGACAGATCATGTGACGCTTAGATTGTACAGAGGTGGAATTTATTTAACTAATTATGTGACTTCTGAAGCTAGTTGGTTGCACCAGATCTTATTTAGGGGCTTCATAGCAAAGGTGGTCCCTTTTGGTCCAAGCGGGCTGTCATGTGCCTTTTTACTGAGGAGTGGCTTCCGTCTGACCACTCTACTATAAAAGCCTGATTGGGGGAGTGCTGCAGAGATGGTTGTCCTTCTGGAAGGTTCTCCCATCTCCACAGAGGAACTCTAGAGCTCTGTCAGAGTGACCTCCCTGACCAAGGCCCTTCACCCCTGATTGCTCAGTTTGGCCAGTCGGCCAGCTCTAGGAAAAGTCTTGGTGGTTCTAAACTTCTTCCATTTAAGAATGATGGAGGCCACTGTGTTCTTGGGGACCTTCAATGCTGTAGAAATGTTTTCGTACCCTTCCCCAGATCTGTGCCTTGACCCAATTGTGTCTCGGAGCTCTATGGACAATTCCTTCGACCTCATGGCTTGGTTTTTGCTCTGACATGCACTATCAACTGTGGGACCTTATATAGACAGGTGTGTTCCTTTTCAAATCATGTCCAATCAATTGAATTCACCACAGGTGGACTCCAATTAAGTTGTAGAAACATCTCAAGGATGATCAATGGAAACAGGATGCACCTGAGCTCAATTTCGAGTCTCATAGGTAAGGTATTTCTGTTTTTTATTTTTAATACCTTTGCAAAAATTCTAAAAACCTGTTCTTGCTTTGTCATTTTGGGGTATTGGCTGTAGATTGTTGAGGATTTCTTTTTATTTAATCAATTTTAGAATAAGGCTGTAACGTAACAAAATGTAGAAAATGTCAAGGGGTATGTATACTTTCTGAAGGCACTGTATACATATATTTTCATATATTGAGATATGATAATCATACAGTGGACACCTAAGCTGATAGGCCTTTGCATGCAGTGCCCTGATATATTTAGTCTTTAAATCTCTGACAGCTGAACCGTGAGGTTTTAGTGAAGATTTTAGAATATTCACATGAAAATCTTTTGATGGAAACAATTGGATGGAAACCTAGACACCCTTTAAGACTCTGGTAAGTATGCTACTCCAGTATCACTGATTATGCCTGCACATTACGGTTCACCAACAGCCCATGGGGATGGGGATTGTCTCTATCTCTGTAATGTGTCTGTATCTATGTAATTGTATATGTATTTATGGTTAAAAAAATAGAGACCTCAATGGAAATAAGTCCCCGACTTGCAATCCCGGTCATATATCATATATACAACTTTGTGTATATGCAGTACCAGTTTGTAGAATAATAGTGAAGTTATCAAAACTATGAAATAACACATATGGAATCATGTAGTAACCAAAAAAAGGGTTAAACAAATCCAAATATATTTTAGATTTTAGATTCTTCAAAGTAGCCACCCTTTGCCTTGATGACAGCTTTGCACACTCTTGGCATTCTCTCAACCAGCTTCATGAGGTAGCCACCTGGAATGCCTTTCAATAAAAAGGTGTGCCTTGTTAAAAGTTAATTTGTGGAATTTCTTTCCTTCTTAATGCTTTTGAGACAATCAGTTGTGTTGTGACAAGGTAGGGGTGGTATACAGAAGATAGCCCTATTTGGTAAAAGACCAAGTCCATATTATGGCAAGAACAGCTCAAATAAGCAAAGAGAAGCGACAGTTAATCATTGCTTTAAGACATGAAAGTCAGTCAATGAGGAACATTTCAAGAACTTTGAAAGTTTCTTCAAGTGCAGTCGCAAAAACCATCAAGCGCTATGATGAAACTGGCTCTCATGAGGACCCCCACAGGAAAGGATGACCCAGAGTTACCTCTGCATCAGAGGATAAGTTCATTAGAGTTACCAGCCTCAGAAATTGCAACCCAAATAAATGCTTCAGAGTTCAAGTAACAGACACATCTCATCATCAACTGTTCAGAAGAGACTCTATTGATTACAATATAGAGATTAATAACAGAGGGTAATCTGAGAATGCAGGGATTCCAGCAGGGTGTGAGTTTAAGTAGTCAAATCTGGAGCTGACAAGGGCTGGAATGTAAATGACATGTGATCATCTCTGATTATTTATCATCTGTGTATGGGCAGGCATTCCCTCAGATGAAGAGCATATCCGTCTTGCTGATTTATGTGCTGTCATCCAGGTGGAAATGTCACCTGCATATCTGATGTAGGAAAATAGATAAATCGAGTGTCCTGTGAATATTTTTATGTATATGTACTGTACATGTATGTGTATATATATCTTGGTATATATATATTTTTTATTTTAATTTCTATTATTATTATCATTATTGTGTTTTGTGGTTGAGGGGTGGGGGTGGGGGGAGGTTGATGGGGATGGGGATGGTCGAGGTGTCTTATTTCACTGTAGAGCCTCTAGCCCTGCTCAATATGCCTTAACCAACCATGTTGTTCCACCTCCTACATATGCGATGACATCACCTGGTTTAAACGTCTCTAGAGAATATATCTCTCTCATCATTACTCAATGCCTACGTTTACCTCACGTTTACCTCACGTCCTACGTTTACTCACATCCTACCTTACCTTTGTCTGTACACTATGCCTTGAATCTATGCTATCGTGCCCAGAAACCTGCTCCTTTTACTCTCTGTTCCGAACGTGCTAGACGGCCAGTTCGTATAGCCTTTAGCCGTACCCTTATCCTACTTCTCCTCTGTTCCTCTGGTGATGTAGAGGTTAATCCAGGTCCTGCAGTGGCTAGCTCCACTCCCACTCCCCAGGTGCTCTCATTTGTTGACTTCTGTAACCGTAAATGCCTTGGTTTCATGCATGTTAACATTAGAAGCCTACTCCCTAAGTTTGTTTTACTCACTGCTTTAGCACACTCTGCCAACCCGGATGTCTTAGCCGTGTCTGAATCCTGGCTTAGGAAAACCACAAAAAAAAATGAAATCTCCATCCCTAACTATAACATTTTCCGCCAAGATAGAACTCCCAAAGGGGACGGTGTTGCAATCTACTGCAGAGATAGCCTGCAGAGTTCTGTCTTACTATCCAGGTCTGTACTAAAACAATTTGAGCTTCTACTTCTAAAAATTCACCTTTCCAGAAACAAGTCTCTCACTGTTGCCGCTTGCTATAGACCACCCTCTGCCCTCAGCAGTGCCCTCAACATCATATGTGAATTGATTGCCCCCCATCTATCTTCTAAACTCGTGCTACTAGGTGACCTAAACTGGGACATGCTTAACCCCCCGGCCATCCTACAATCTAAGCTTGATGCCCTCAATCTCACATAAATGATCAATGAACCTACCGGGTACAACCCCAAATCCGTAAACATGGGCACCCTCATAGATGTCATCCTAACTAACTCGCCCTCCAAATACACCTCTGCTGTTTTCAATCAAGATCTCAGCGATCACTGCCTCATTGCCTGCATCCGTAATGGGTCTGCGATCAAACGACCACCCCTCATCACTGTCAAACGCTCCCTAAAACATTTCTGCGAACAGGCCTTTCTAATCGACCTGGCCGGGGTATCCTGGAATGACATTGACCTCAAACCGTCAGTAGAGGATGCCTGGTTATTCTTTAAAAGTGCCTTCCTCACCATCTTAAATAAGCATGCCCCATTCAAAAAATTTAGAACTAGGAAAAGATATAGTCCTTGGTTCACTCCAGACCTGTCTGCCCTTAACCAACACAAAAACATCCTATGGCGTTCTGCATTAGCATCGAATAGCCCCCGTGATATGCAACTTTTCAGGGAACTTAGGAACAAATATACACAGGCAGTTAGGTTAGCTAGCTTGAGGCTAGCTTTTTCAAACAGAAATTTGCATCCTGAGGCACAAACTCAAAAAAGTTTTGGGACACTGTAAAGTCCATGGAGAATAAGAGCACCTCCTCCCAGCTGCCCACTGCTCTGAGGCTAGGAAACACTGTTACCACCGATAAATCCACTATAATTGAGAATTTCAATAAGCATTTCTCCTTGGCTGACCGTGCTTTCCACCTGGCTACCCCTACCCCGGTCAACTGCCCTGCACCCTCCACAGCAACCCGCCCAAGCCCCCACCATTTCTCCTTCACCCAAATCCAGATAGCTGATGTTCTGAAAGATGTGCAAAATCTGGACTCATACAAATCAGCCGGGCTAGACAATCTGGACCCTCTCTTTTTAAAATGATCTGCCGAAATTGTTGCAACCCCTATTACTAGCCTGTTCAACCTCTCTTTCGTATCGTCTGAGATTCCCAAAGATTGGAAAGCTGCCGCGGTCATCCCAATCTTCAAAGAGGGTGACACTCTAGACCCAAACTGCTACAGACCTATATCTATCCTACCCTGTCTTTCCAAGGTCTTCGAAAGCCAAGTTAACAAACAGATTACCAACCATTTTGAATCCCACCGTACCTTCTCCGCTATGCAATCTGGTTTCAGAGCTGGTCATGGGTGCACCTCAGCCACGTTCAAGGTCCAAAACGATATCATAACCGCCATCGATAAGAGACATTACTGTGCAGCCGTATTCATCAACCTGGCCAAGGCTTTCGACTCTGTCAATCACCACATTCTTATTGGCAGACTCGACAGCCTTGGTTTCTCAAATGATTGCCTCGCCTGGTTTACCAACTACTTCTCTGATAAGAGTTCAGTGTGTCAAATCGGAGGGCCTGTTGTCCGGACCTCTGGCAGTCTCTATGGGGGTGCCACAGGGTTCAATTCTCGGGCCGACTCTCTTCTCTGTATACATCAATGATGTTGCTCTTGCTGCTGGTGATTCTCTGATCCACCTCTACGCAGACGACACCATTCTGTATACTTCTGGCCCCTCTTTGGACACTGTGTTAACTAACCTCCAGACGAGCTTCAATGCCATACAACTCTCCTTCCGTGGCCTCCAACTGCTCTTAAATGCAAGTAAAACTAAATGCATGCTATTCAATCAGTCACTGCCTGCACCTACCCGCCCGTCCAGCATCACTACTCTGGACGGCTCTGACTTAGAATACGTGGACAACTACAAATACCTAGGTGTCTGGTTAGACTGTAAACTCTCCTTCCAGACTCACATTAAGCATCTCCAATCCAAAATTAAATCTAGAATCGGCTTCCTATATCGCAACAAAGCCTCCTTCACTCATGCTGCCAAACATACCCTCGTAAAACTGACCATCCTACCGATCCTCGACTTTGGCGATGTCATCTATAAAATAGCCTCCAACACTCTACTCATCAAATTGGACGCAGTCTATCACAGTGCCATCCGTTTTGTCACCAAAGCCCCATAAACTACCAACCACTGCGACCTGTACACTCTCGTTGGCTGGCCCTCGCTATATACTCGTCACCAAACCCACTGGCTACAGGTCATCTACAAGTCTCTGCTAGGTAAAGCCCCACCTTATCTCATCTCACTGGTCACCATAGCAGCACCCACTCGTAGCACGCGCTCCAGCAGGTATATCTCACTGGTCACCCCCAAAGCCAATTCCTCCTTTGGCCGCCTCTCAGTTCTCTGCTGCCAATGACTGGAACGAACTACAAAAATCACTGAAGCTGGAGACTCATATCTCCCTCACTAGCTTTAAGCACCAGCTGTCAGAGCAGCTCACAGATCACTGCACCTGTACATAGCCCATCTGTAAACAGCCCATCTATCTACTTCATCCCCATACTGTATTTATTTATTTATCTTGCTCCTTTTCACCCCAGTATCTCTTCTTGCACATTCATCTTCTGCACATCTACCATTTCAGTGTTTAATTGCCATATTCTAATTACTTCGCCACCATGGCCTATTTATTGCCTTACCTTCCTTATCTTACCTCATTTGCACTCACTGTATATAGACTTTTTGTTTTCTTTTTTCTACTGTATTATTGACTGTATGTTTTGTTTATTCCAAGTGTAACTCTATGTTGTTGTATGTGTCGAATTGCTATGCTTTATCTTGGCCAGGTCGCAATTGCAAATGAGGACTTGTTCTCAACTAGCCTACCTGGTTAAATAAAGGTGAAATAAAAATTAAATAAAAGGTGGAGGTGTTGGGGGTGTCCTATTGAGGGCGAAGGGACCTATTGGGGAGGTTATTCTTCATGGAGGTACATTCAGTCATAGTTTTGCTTATTTTATTATTATACATTGATTTATTTTTTTGCACTCAACATGATTATGGATACATGCACTCATGTTGACTTGTATATTTGAACTTTCTTTTTCGCCCAGAGTACAAATTTTAGATTTATTATTGTTATTGCTATTTTATTATTGCTACTGTACCTACACTCTTAAAAACTGAAACAGAAAAAGTGTAAAAAAAAATGTAGGAAAAGCCATGAGAGGGAAAAGCACGATGGGATGCGGGATTGAGGGATGGGTAGAGAGAACAGTAGAGGGCTCTGAAAACTATTATTGCTGAAATAACCACTTCCTTTTGTGACTAGAGTCTAATACTTCCTGTGGCACACATCAGATGGCATGATGGGTCACCAAAAATTATTCTGAAGTGTGCCAGGCCTTGCTGTCCCAAGATAGAAGGGGGGGAGAACTTTGGCAGGCAAGAATTAATTTTGTGGCTAGTCAATACTTTCTGTGGCACACATCAGAGTCAAATACTTTCTATAGAACAAACTTCTCGTCAGGATAGTCAACCGAAATTAATAATTCATGTATGTGTGTTATATTAAACATAGAGGAGGGAATAAAATGTTGGCAAACAATAAACATTTCAGAACTACTAGTCGAATATGACATGGAAGAGATGACGAATTTTGGCAAAGATATATAGACTAATACACTTGAAACAAATATCCACACTTAAAACTGAAGACATTACTAGTGCATCCCCCGCGATCAAACCGATATATAAAATGAAACGCAGCCTAACGTGATCAGATATCTTAACTACCAAGTAAATCGCAGCAATGAAGAATTGGAGTGCGTGCGGGTTCAAGCAAGTCGCAGCAATGAAGAATTGAGTGCGTGCGTGTTCACGCGAAGGGGGATTCTGGCAGGCGGGAGAACACCGGAGATATATGTTTTTTTGCGGAAAGAGTAGTGTGCTGAATTTTGGATCAGTTATCTAATGTTTTCTCTTCATTCCTGTTTTTGATTTTGACAGGTGTATCCTGCTTATTTGGTGGAACGATGTCGGTTGTACCTCCCAACCGACCTTCAACTGGTTGGCCACGCCGTGGACTGAACCAGTTCGAAAACAAATACATCAGCCCGCCTTCCAAACCTCTCACGCTGGAGAAAACCATCAACTTGTACGTCGCTAGCTATGAAGTGCAATTGTTATTTAACTGTCTAACTAGATAGCGGAATGTCATTTTCGGTGTTGGGTTTTTAACTAGTTAGCTATAGGCCCACCTAGTTAGTTACGACACACAGTGCTCTTACATGTTGCAAACACAAAAAACATTCCCTAACGTTACTTGTGGAGTAAAGCCTAATTATTGTACAATATACACAATTACGTAGCTAGTTAGTTACATAGCATGCAAACACATTAAGAGTTTACCTAACTAAGCTGCTAACATTTTATTGGGATTGGCCCTCTCAGATATCCCCTCACGAATTACACGTTTGGTACAAAGGAACCTCTCTACGAGAAGGATAGCTCGGTGGCGGCTCGGTTCCAGAGGATGCGCGAGGAGTTCGAAAAAATAGGCATGAGGCGGGCAGTGGAGGGTGTTCTGATCGTACACGAGCACAGGCTACCACACGTTCTACTACTGCAGTTGGGGACAACCTTTTTCAAACTGTGAGTTGGTTCTCATCCCACCTCTGCAACAATGTTGCATGGTGCCAGTTACTAATGTGTAAGCAACTAAGCATTTACAAGGAAAAGCTTGACACCTCTCTAACTGGCAGGAGCATATAGTCTAATTTTAAAGTCAACAAAAAGTGCCCCCAACTGTATTTTTGAAACTTAATTGTGTGCAGTCCTGGTGGAGAATTGAATGCAGGGGAGGACGAAGTGGAAGGACTGAAGCGATTGATGACAGAGGTAGGCAGGCAACATGGTCTTCATTCAGATTAGTATCATGAAACGTGACCTGATCATCTGGAAAGGTTTGATTAGTGACATCAAAACCATTCCATTTACTTTGGTGGAAAACTGGGAGTGGCATAGAGGTTGGAAACAATTGGTCAGCTCTGACAAGATGGAAGTGGCTTATCACTGGCAACAATGGACAATAGAACCACTTTGACATCACACTGCAGACCATTCTAGGTAAAGGGTTACGTACTTTTCAAAATGTCTCATGTTGAGCACTATTGAATGGTAACATTGATCAGAAATTGAGGAGAAAAAATCCCATCACACAGTAAAACTACAAGAGTGATGGATTCCAAGGCAGATGAAGCAGCTGATTATTTCAGTTTCATTTGAGCTGGTTAACCATAGCATGACTACCTAGACTTCCCATTTGCTTGTCTACTGGATAATTATTTGCTGACATAGCATACATAGTTGTCATACTGAAACTTGATTTTAGTTTAACATATGTGTTTTTCCCACGTCCAGATCCTGGGGCGGCAGGATGGAGTGAAGCAGGACTGGGTGATCGATGACTCTATTGGAAACTGGTGGAGACCCAACTTTGAGCCCCCACAGGTGGGTTACCAAGGAGTTATCCTTCCTGTCCTGTTACGCGAAAGGCCTCAGCATGCTTCGGTTCGGCTGGCTAGGCGGACCAAACGAGTGTGCTCGTGTAACGGATGTGAAATGGCTAGCTAGTTAGCGGTGGTGCGCGCTAATAGCCTTTCAATCGGTGACGCCACTTGCTCTGAGACCTTGAAGTAGTGGTTCCCCTTGCTCTGCAAGGGCCGTGGCTTTTGTGGAGCGATGGGTAACGATGCTTCGTGGGTGACTGTTGTTGATGTGTGCAGAGGGTCCCTGGTTCGCGCCCGGGTCGGGGCGAGGGGACGGACTAAAGTTATACTGTTACACTCACATACTCCCTTAACTTCTCTAGGGTAGGGGGCAGCATTCGGAATTTTGGATGAAAAGCATGCCCAAATTAAACTGCCTGCTTCTCGGGCCCAGAAGATATGATATGCATATAACTGGTAGATTTGGATAGAAAACACTCTAAAGTTTCCAAAACTGTTAAAATAGTGTCTGTGAGTATAACAGAACTGATTTGGCAGGTGAAAACCTGAGAAAAATCCATTCAGGAAGTAGGATTTTTGTTTGGTTTTGTAGTTTTCTATTCAATGCCATAACAGTATCCATTGACTTAGGTCTCAAATTGCAGTTCCTATGCCTTCCACTAGATGTCAACAGTCTTTAGAAATAGTTTCAGGCTTGTATTCTGAAAAATGAGGAAGTAAGAGCAGTCTAAATGAGTGGACCCTAAAGTGTCACAGAGCTTTTTCATGAGCACGACCGAGAGAGTGCCTTTCTTGTTTACCTTTTATATTGACTACGTTATTGTCCGGTTGAAATATTATCGATTATTTAGGCTAAAAACAAACTGAGGATTGAATATAAACATCGTTTGACATGTTTCTATGAACTTTACGGATAAAATTTGGATTTTTTTGTCTGCCTGTTTTGACTGCGTTTGAGCCTGTGGATTATTGAAGAAAACACGCGACCAAAACGGAGGTTTTTGGATATAAAGAGACTTTATCGAACAAAAGGAAAATGTATTGAGTAAATGAATGTCTGCTGAGTGCAACCATATGAAGATCGTCAAAGGTAAGGGATTAATTTTATCTCTATTTCTGACTTGTGTAACTCTTCTACTTGGCTGGTTACTGTTTGTAATGATTTGTCTGCTGGGCTATGTTCTCAAATAATCGTACGGTATGCTTTCGCCGTAAAGCATTTTAAAAATCTGACACCGTGGTTCGATTCACAAGAAGTTAATCTTTAAACCTATGTAAAATATGTTTTGTTTTCTGAATTTTTATAATGAGTATTTATGTATTTGAATTTGGCGCCCAGCAGTTTCACTAGCTGTTGAAGAGGTGGGACGCTAACGTCTCACGTACCCAAGAGAGGTTAAGACCTTCAGTTGAAAAACTAGAAAAAAGCGGCAATGGTACTTTGTCCATCTTGAGACGCCGCAGCCAGTATACCTAAAAATAGAAAGAATTAATATAAGTTAACTTCACTTGGGTAGGGGGCAGCATTCGGAATTTTGGATGAAAAGCGTGCCCAAATTAAACTGCCTGCTACTCATGCCCAGAAGATAGGATATGCATATAATTAGTAGATTTGGATAGAAAACACTCTAAAGTTTCCAAAACTGTTAAAATAATGTCTGTGAGTATAACAGAACTGATATGGCAGGCGAAAACCCAAGGAAAATCCAACCAGGAAGTACTATTATTTTGAAAGGCTGTTTTCCATTGTAAGCCTATCCACCATACAAAGACTTAGGACCCAGTTCACAAGCTCTGTGGCTTCCTCAACATGTGACCAGTCTTTAGGCATTGTTTCAGGCTTTTACTCTGAAAAATGAGGGAGATACAGCACTTTCAATCAGTGGCCAGTGGAAATTTCCATTCATCAGCCATGCGTCTGATCGTGAACGCGCCTTTCTTGTTTCTCCTTTCCTATTGACGAAGCTTTTGTCCGGTTGAAATATTATTGATTATTTATGACAAAAACAACCAGAGGAATGACTTTAAACATCGTTTGGCATGTTTCTACTAACTTTTATTGTACTTTTTTAAAACTTTTCGTTTGGAATTAGTGCACGCGCCTTCTGCATTCGGATTACTGGACAAAACGAGAATTGGGCATGAAGAGGGACATTATCAAACAAAACAAACATTTGTCTAACATGGAGACCTGGGAGTGCCACCAGATGAAGATCATCAAAGGTAAGGGATTCATTTGAATGCTATTTCTGACTTTTGTGACACCTCTTCTTGTTTGGAAAATGGCTGTATGGGTTTCTGTGGCTAGGAGCTGACCTAAAATAATCGCAAAGTGTGCTTTCGCCGTAAAGCATTTGAAACCTGACTCATCGGTTGCATTAAGGAGAAGTATATCTATAATTCCATGTTTAACTTGTTTGGGATAGGGGGCAGCATTTTCAGTTTTGGATGAATAGCATGCCCAGAGTGAACTGCCTCCTACTCATTGCCAGATGCTAATATATGCATATTATTATTAGTATTGGATAGAAAACACTCTGAAGTTTCTAAAACTGTTTGAATGATGTCTGTGAGTATAACAGAACTCATATAGCAGGCAAAAACCTGAGAAAAAATCCAAACAGGAAGTGGGAAATCTGAGGTTTGTAGTTTTTGAACTCACCCCTATTGAATACACTGAGGGGATATGGGTTATTTTACACTTCCTAAGGCTTCCACTAGATGTCAACCGTCTTTAGAATGTGGTTTCAGGCTGCTCATGTGAAGGGGGACCAGATGGGAGATGTTTTACTAAGGGGTCTGCCTACAGCCTCGTTCTCAGTCACGAGCTTTCACTTGAGAGGTTGCTCTCGTTCCATGGCAATTCTACAGACAATGGAATTTCTACAGACAATGGAATTCTCCGGTTGGAACTGTATTGAACTTTTATGATAAAAACATCCTAAAGATTGATTCTATACTTAGTTTGACAAGTTTCTTCGACCTGTAATATAACTTTTTGAACGTTTCGTCCGAATCGACCAGATCGCGCTTTTGGATTGTTTACCAAACGCCCTAACAAAAGAAGCTATTGGACATAAATGGACATATATTATGGACACTATCGAACAAAACAAGCATTTATTGTGGAACTGCGATTCCTGGGAGTGTATTCTGATGAAGATCATCAAAGGTAAGTGAATATTTATATATGAATAATATGAATAATGTTGACTACCCAACATGGCGCATATTTCTCTGGCTGGTCTGGGATCTGAGCGCCGTTCTCAGATTATGCTTTTTCCGTAAAGTTTTTTTAAATCTGACGCAGCGGTTGCATTAAGGAGAAGTGTATCTAAAGTTTCATGTATAATAGCTGTATTTTCATCAACATTTATTATGAGTATTTCTGTGAATTCATGTGGCTCTCTGCAATATCACTGCATGTTTTGGAACTACTGAATCTAACACGGCAATGTAAAATAAGATTTTTGGATATAAATATGAACTTTACTGAACGAAACATACATGTATTGTGTAACATGAAGTCCTATGAGTGTCATCTGATGAAGATCATCAAAGGTTAGTAATTAATTTTATCTCTATTTGTGCTTTTTGTGACTCCTCTCTTTGGCTGTAAAAATGGCTGTGTTTTTCTGTGACTAGGTACAGACCTAACATAATCGTTTGGTGTGCTTTCGCAGTAAAGCCTTTTTGAAATCGGACACTGTGGTTGGATTTACAAGAAGTTTATCTTTTAAAATGGTGGATAATACTTGTATGTTTGAGGAATTTTAATTATGTGATTTCTGTTTTGAATTTGGCGCCCTGCAATTTCACTGGCTGTTGTCGAGAGAGGTTAACTCAAGAAATCTGTCATTAACTTTGACGTTTTGGCTGAGGATATCTTAGTTGTACAATTTTACATCAAAGATGTTTGGTGCCGTATTTCTCAAGTGGAAAAATGTGCATGAAAATGATTAGTCACTCGTTGAATGACAACAAACACTAAATTGAAGAATCCCTACTGTTGACCAATCACCGACGAAGGGGCTACCGACTTCGGCTTACCCTCCAAAAAAGTGGTGACTAACAGCCCAAAAAAACCATGCTGAAGGCCAAAACAAACAAAAACGTCAGAAAATGTTGTCATAATATATGCACAAACTGTTTTGGAAGGGAAGTATGCAGGGACCTCTTAACGAACCCATGGTTCATACTATAGTTCTCAGAGGAGTCACCTGACCTGTCCCAGGTCTCTTTATATTTCATTGGCTTTCACACTTATGCTTGACTTTTGAATTTGAATACAGTGCCTTCTGAAAGTATTCAGATCCTTTTACTTGCGCTACGTTACAGCCTTATTCTAAAATGTATTAAGAAAAATCCTAGCAACTAAAAAAAATATTACAAAAATACATATTTACATAAGTATTCAGACCCTTTGCTATGAGACTTGAAATTGAGCTCCGGTGCATCCTGTTTCCATTGATCATCCTTGAGATGTTTCTACACCTTGATTGGAGTCCACCTGTAGTACATTCAATTGATTGGACATGATATAAATGGAAGAAGTTTGGAACCACCAAGACTCTTCCTAGAGCTGGCTGCCTGGCCAAACTGCGCAATCGGGGTGGAAGGGCCTTAGTCAGGGAGGTGACCAAGAACCCAATGGTCACTCTGACAGAGCTTTGGAGGTGGGAGAACCTTCCAGAAGGACTACCATCTCTGCAGCACTCCCCCAATCAGGCTTTTATGGTAGTGGCCAGACGGAAGACACTCCACAGTAAAAGGCAAATGACAGCCTGCTTGGAGTTTGCCAAAAGGCACCTAAAGACTTTGACCATGAGAAACAAGATTCTCTGGTCTGATGAAACCAAGATTCAACTCTTTGGCCTGAATGCCGAGTGTCATGTCTGGAGGAAACCTGGCACTATCCCTACCGTGAAGCTGTGGGGATGTTTTTCAGCGCCAAGGACTGGGAGACTAGTCAGGATCGAGGCAAAGATGAACGGAGCAAAGTACAGAGATCCTTGACGAAATCAAATTTATTTATAAAGCCCTTCTTACATCGGCTGATATCTCAAAGTGCTGTACAGAAACCCAGCCTAAAACCCCAAACAGCAAGCAATGCAGGTGTAGAAGCACGGTGGCTAGGAAAAACTCCCTAGAAAGGCCAGAACCTAGGAAGAAACCTACAGAGTTACCAGGCTATGAGGGGTGGCCAGTCCTATTCTGTCTGTGCCGGGTGCAGATTATAACAGAACATGGCTAAGATGTTCAAATGTTCATAGATGACCAGCAGGGTCAAATAATAATAATCACAGGGGTTGTCGAGGGTGCAACAGGTCAGCACCTCAGGAGTAAATGTCAGTTGGCTTTTCATAGCTGATCATTCAGAGTATCTCTACCGCTTCTGCTGTCTCTAGAGAGTTGAAAACAGCACGTCTGGGACAGGTAGCACGTCCGGTGAACAGGTCAGGGTTCCATAGCCGCAGAACAGTTGAAACTGGAGCAGCAGCAAGGCCAGGTGGACTGGGGACAGCAAGGAGTCATCAGGCCAGGTAGTCCTAGGGCTCAGGTCCTCCGAGAGGGAGAGAAAGAAAGAGAGATAATTAGAGAAAGCGTACTTCAATTCACACAGGACACCGGATAAGACAGGAGAAATACTCCAGATATAACAGACTGACCCTAGCCCCCCGACGCAAACTACTGCAGCATAAATACTGGAGGCTGAGACAGGAGTGGTCGGGAGACACTGTGGCCCCATCCGACGATACCCCCGGACAGGGCCAAACAGGCAGGATATAACCCCACCCACTTTGCCAAAGCACAGCCCCCACACCACCAATTTACCATCCTGAGACAAGGCCGAGTATAGCCCACAAAGATCTCCGCCACAGCACAACCCAAGGGGGGGGCGCCAACCCAGACAGGAAGATCACGTCAGTGACGCACCCCTCCTAGGGACGGCATGGAAGAGCACCAGTAAGCCAGTGACTCAGCCCCTGTAATAGGGTTAGAGGCAGTGGAGAGAGGGGAACCGGCCAGGCAGAGACAGCAAGAGCGGTTTGTTGCTCCAGTGCCTTTCCGTTCACCTTCACACTCCTGGGCCAGACTATACTCAATCATAGGACCTACTGAAGAGATGAGTCTTCAATAAAGACTTAAAGAAAACCTGGTCCAGAGCGCTCAGGACCTTTCACCTTCCAACAGGACAACGACCCTAAGGACACAGCCAAGACAACGCAGGAGTGGCTTCGGGACAAGTCTCTGAGTGGCCCAGCCAGAGCCCCGGATTTGAACCTGATCGGACATCTCTGGAGAGACCTGAAAATAGCTGTGCAGCAACGCTCCCCATCCAACCTGACAGAGCTTGAAAGGATCTGCAGAGAAGAATGGGAGAAACTCCCCAAATACAGGTGTGCCAAGCTTGTGGAGTCATACCCAACAAGACTTGAGGCTCTAATTGCTGACAAAGGTACCTCAACAAAGTACTGGGTGAAGTGTCTGAATATTTCTGTTTTTTTTAATGAATTAGCAAAAACTGATTTTTGCTTTGTCATTATGGGGTATTGTGTGTAAACTGATTGGGGGGGGGGTTAATAAAGTTTTGAATAAGGCTGTAACCTAACAAAATGTGGAAAAAGTCAAGGGGTTTGAATACTTTCCGAAGGCACTGGACTTCAAAATGAGGTTTTTCTGTTTTACCTACAGTACCCCTACATCCCAGCACACATTACCAAACCCAAAGAGCACAAGAAGCTCTTCTTGGTTCAGTTGCAGGAAAAAGGTAAGTTGACCAGCCTGTAATGTTTAAATGTGACATAGTTCATATCAATTGATTGATGTTGATCGCTGTGGTTATCACCTGTATATAAGAGCTTTAAGAAGGTTAACATATTTTGATGTGTAGTTGGTGTGTCTGAGTGGATGTGGATATTGACCGGTTGTCTGTCTCCCAGCACTGTTTGCAGTGCCCAAGAACTATGGGCACTATGGGAAGCTGGTGGCTGCCCCTCTGTTTGAGCTGTATGACAATGCCCCAGGCTACGGGCCAATCATATCCAGTCTCCCACAACTGCTGAGTAGGTAAGGTATTCACCATACTGCTGTATATTCACCATAATATGAAATACCTTACTTGATAAGACTCAAATCAGAGTACAACTGGCATTTTAAAGATGGACAGATGTGCATTATAGATTAGTTGTTCTATTCACAATGCAACCATTATTTGTATTGCAGGTTCAACTTCATATACAATTAAATCCTACTACTTGAATGTGGCGACACAAGGACTGTCTGTGAGTTCAGCCTGGGCAGAAGAGAATGGGCAAGCAGGATTTCACTACACTTCTCTTAAAACAGAGTCCCCAGTGATACTACACATTTAAATATTGATCTGGATGTTGTTTAGAAAATAAGAGAATGTATTAATCTTTCTGTGTCAACTTTTACAGAACTATTACTTTGTGACATGAAACATTTTGTAGTCACACAAGTATTGATTTTCTATGTTTGTAGATGGGAGTTGACTGTTTTTAGAACATAGAACAGTGTTTGTTTTTTTTAATCATTGTAACATACTTTGTCATCTTTCATTACTTTTTAAGGAATTACCAAGGAGTTATCTTTTATTTTCAATTAAAGATGGCTTTAAAACATGAAACTAAGAAACTGTTTCCCCTCTGACCAATTTCTCATATTGCTGTTTCAATACCAATGGTAGGGTAGCTATCACACCAGTCTAAACAAAATGCAATCGTTTGTCTATTCCCAATTATCTACACATGATCCTATTTTCATCAATAGTGGTGTATAGAATGCTTTTGCATTGATATTCATAAGAGCAGAAGGATATCAAGGATTCTGTATGGAGGAATGGTTCAAGATCCCTCCCAACATGTTCTCCAATCTCATAAAAATACTGTTATCCTCGCAAGTGGAGGGTGCTAGAGTATTCAAAACAGGGGTGCCAATAATTTAGACCCGTATCTTTAAAAAAAAAAAAAATGTTAAACAATCTGTTAGAGCATTTTATATTAGTATAAAATATTTCAACAAATCACATTTTATTGGTCGTGTACACATGTTTAGCAGATGTTATTGCAGGTGTAGCGAAATGCTTGTGTTCCTAGCTATAACAGTGCAGTAGTATCTAAAAACAATTCACAACAATACACACATCTAAAAGTAAAAGAATGCAATTAAGAAATATATAAATATTAGTTTGAGCGATTTCGGAGTGGCATTGAATAGAATACAGTATATGCATATTAGATGAGTAAACAGTATTTAAACATTAAAGTGGCCAGTGATTCCAAGTCTATGTATATTGGGCAGCAGCCTCTAAGGTGCTGGGTTGCGTAACCGGGTGGAAGCCGGCTAGTGATGGCTATTTAACAGTCCGATGGCCTTAAGATAGAAGCTGTTTTTCAGTCTCTCGGTCCCAGCTTTGATGCACCTGTACTGACCTCGCCTTCTGGGTGATAGAGGGGTGAACAGGCAGTGGCTCGGGTGGTTGATGTCCTTGATGATCTTTTTGGCCTTCCTATGACATCGGGTGCAGTAGGTGTCCTGGAGGGCCGGTAGTTTGCCATTGGTGATGCGTTGTGCAGAACGCACCACCCTCTGGAAAGCCCTGCGGTTGCGGGCGGTGCAGTTGCCGTACCAGGCGGTGATACAGCCCGACAGGATGCTCTCGATTGTGCATCTGTAAAAGTCTGAGGGTTTTAGGGGCCAAGCCAAATTTCTTCAGCCTGAAGTTGAAGAGGCGCTGTTGCGCCGCTTTCACCACACTGTGTGTGGGTGGACCATTTCAGATCGTCAGTGATGTGTACGCAGAGGAACGTGAAGCTTTTCACCTTCTCCACTGCTGTCCCGTCGATGTGGATAGGGGCGTGCTGTTTCCTGAAAACCACGATCAGCTCCTTTTGTTGACGTTGAGTGAGCGGTTATTTTCCTGGTATCACTCTCCCAGTGTCCTCACCTCCCTGTAGGCTGTCTCGTCATTGTTGGTACTCAGGCCTACTACTGTTGTTGTCTGTAAACTTGATGATTGAGTTGGAGGCGTGCGTGGCCACACAGTCATGGGTGAACATGGAATACAGGAGCAGGCTGAGCATGTACCCTTGTGGGCCACCTGTGTTGAGGATCAGTGAAGTGGAGGTGTTTCCTACCTTCACCACTTGGAGGCAGCCTGTCAGGAATTCCAGGACACAGTTTCACAGGGTGGGGTTCAGACCCAGGGCCCGAGCTTAATGATGAGCAAACTTACAATGGTATTCCTCTAGTCCAGATGGGATAGGGCAGTGTGCAGTGCGATGGTGATTGCATCATCTGTGGATCTATTGGGGCGGTAAGCGAATTGAAGTGGGTCTAGGGTGTCGGGTAAGGTAGAGGTGATATGATCCTTAACTAGCTTCTCAAAGAACGGAGGTAGCGGTCCGCGGAGGTAGCGGTCCTGCTGCTGGGTTGTTGCCCTCCTACGGCCTCCTCCACATCTCCTGATGTACTGGCCTGTCTCCTGGTAGCGCCTCCATGCTCTGGACACTACGCTGACAGACACAGCAAACCTTCTTGCCACAGCTCGCATTGATGTGCCATCCTGGATGAGCTGCACTACCTGAGCCACTTGTGTGGGTTGTAGACTCCGTCTCATGCTACCACTAGAGTGAAAGCACCGCCAGCATTCAAAAGTGACCAAAACATCAGCCAGGAAGCGTAGGAACTGAGAAGTGGTCTGTGGTCACCACCTGCAGAATCACTCCTTTATTGGGGGTGTCTTGCTAATTGCCTATAATTTCCACCTTTTGTCTGTTCCATTTGCACAACAGCATGTGAAATTTATTGTCAATCAGTGTGGCTTCCTAAGTGGACAGTTTGATTTCACAGAAGTGTGATTGACTTGGAGTTACATTGTGTTGTTTAAGTGTTCCCTTTATTTTTTTGAGCAGTGTACATGACTGTGACTATAACCAAAGAGAATTCTCTTTGGATATAATACGGTCGGCATTTGATTGAGGTATTCTAGGTTGGGTGGACAAAAGGACTTGAGTTTCTGTATGTTATCACAATCACACCATGAGTGGTTAATCATGAAACATACACCCCTGCCTTTCTTCTTCCCGGAGAAGTATTTATTCCTGTCTAGGCGATGTATTGAGAACCCAGATGGCTGAATGGAGGGGGATAGTATATCCCGAGAGAGCCATGTTTCCGTGAAACAGTATGTTACAATCCCTAATGGTTCTCTCGAAGGAGATCCTCGCCCTGAGCTCATTTACTTTATTATCCAGAGACTAAACATTAGCGAGTAATATACTCCGAAGCGGTGAAGAGTGTGCACGCCTCCTGAGTCGGACTAGAAGTCCACTCTGAATACCTCTTCTCCGTCGGTGGTGTTTTGGAGCAGCCTCTGGAATAAGTTAAATTGCCCTGGGGGGTGCGAACAAAGGATCTGATTCGGGAAAGTTGTAATGCTTGTGAGTTACCGTCGCTCTGATATCCAAAAGTTGAGGGACAGGTTGTTGTCCTGGCACCACACGGCCAGGTCTCTGACGACCTTCCTATAGGCTGTCTCGTCGTTATCGGTGATCAGGCCTACCACTGTTGTGTCATCGGCAAACTTAATGATGTTGTTGCAGTTGTGCCTGGCCGTGCAGTCATGAGTGAACAGGGAGTGCAGGAGGGGACTGAGCATACACCATTTAGGGGCCCCTGTGTTGAAGATCAGCATGGTGGATGTGTTGTTACCTACCCTTACCACCTGGGGGCGGCCAGAGCTGGGCGATATGGCCCCCAAAAATGTTTTATTTTTATATATATATACAGTGGGGAGAACAAGTATTTGATACACTGCTGATTTTGCAGGTTTTCCTACTTACAAAGCATGTAGAGGTCTGTAATTTTTTATCATAGGTACACTTCAACTGTGAGAGACGGAATCTAAAATAAAAATCCAGAAAATCACATTGATTTTTAAGTAATTAATTTGCATTTTATTGCATGACATAAGTATTTGATCACCTACCAACCAGTAAGAATTCCGGCTCTCACAGACCTGTTAGTTTTTCTTTAAGAAGCCGTCCTGTTCTCCACTCATTACCTGTATTAACTGCACCTGTTTGAACTCGTTACCTGTATAAAAGACACCTGTCCACACACTCAATCAAACAGACTCCAACCTCTCCACAATGGCCAAGACCAGAGAGCTGTGTAAGGACATCAGCGATAAAATTGTAGACCTGCACAAGGTTGGGATGGGCTACAGGACAATAGGCAAGCAGCTTGGTGAGAAAGCAACAACTGTTGGTGCAATTATTAGGAAATAGAAGAAGTTCTAGATGACGGTCAATCACCCTCGGTCTGGGGCTCCATGCAAGATCTCACCTCGTGGGGCATCAATGATCATGAGGAAGGTGAGGGATCAGCCCAGAACTACACGGCAGGACCTGGTCAATGACCTGAAGAGAGCTGGGACCACAGTCTCAAAGAAAACCATTAGTAACACACTACGCCGTCATGGATTAAAATCCTGCAGCGCACGCAAGGTCCCCCTGCTCAAGCCAGCGCATGTCCAGGCCCGTCTGCCAATGACCATCTGGATGATCCAGAGGAGGAATGGGAGAAGGTCATGTGGTCTGACGAGACAAAAATAGAGCTTTTTGGTCTAAACTCCCCTCGCCGTGTTTGGAGGAAGAAGAAGGATGAGTACAACCCCAAGAACACCATCCCAACCGTGAAACATGGAGGTAGAAACATCATTCTTTGGGGATGCTTTTCTGCAAAGAGGACAGGACGACTGCACCGTATTGAGGGGAGGATGGATGGGGCCATGTATCGCGAGATCTTGGCCAACAACCTCCTTCCCTCAGTAAGAGCATTGAAGATGGGTCGTGGCTGGTTCTTCCAGCATGACAACGACCCGAAACACACAGCCAGGGCAACGAAGGAGTGGCTTCGTAAGAAGCATTTCAAGGTCCTGGAGTGGCCTAGCCAGTCTCCAGATCTCAACCCCATAGAAAATCTTTGGAGGGAGTTGAAAGTACGTGTTGCCCAGCAACAGCCCCAAAACATCACTGCTCTAGAGGAGATCTGCATGGAGGAATGGGCCAAAATACCAGCAACAGTGTGTGAACCTTGTGAAGACTTACAGAAAACGTTTGACCTCTGTCATTGCCAACAAAGGGTATATAACAAAGTATTGAGATAAACTTTTGTTATTGACCAAATACTTATTTTCCACCATAATTTGCAAATAAATTCATTAAAAATCCTACAATGTGATTTTCTGGATATTTTTTTTCTCATTTTGTCTGTCATAGTTGAAGTGTACCTATGATGAAAATTACAGGCCTCTCTCATCTTTTTAAGTGGGAGAACTTGCACAATTGGTGGCTGACTAAATACTTTTTTGCCCCACTGTATATATATGTGTGTATGTATGGTATTTTTCAAATTTTTGACGTGACCCTAGGGTGGCAACACATATATATATTCTAAATTATTTCAATGGGTCTTTCGCCATTCGGATTGTTTTATACTGTTCAATTCAACTTCAACCAAAAATAATTTCCTGCATTTCCATCAATTTCTGCATTTCCTGCAGTCATTTGAAATCAGATCTACACTGCCACGATATGGGCAAAAATACTAGGCTTTATTTTTTACCAAATGTTGCAATTGCAATTTAGATCAAAACACTTTTGTGAACTTTTGGAATCATGGAAATAGAATGTTTGTTATAATAATAGTGGGCACTTTGAATACAGTGTTTGACATGACAACGAATGAAAATGCCATGGACGAGTTATTGTGACAGGGTAGGAACCAAAGTGATTTTCAGTGTTTCCTAGAGGACCCTATAATCTTTGGCTACATTAAATCTTTATTCATATATCCAATATAGTTATGCTTCGCCTATTCCTCTTTGAGTTAGAAGATACTGTTGCACAACATGCTGATTTAAGCCTCCACCAGTACTGGTATCAAGCTGTATTAGCTAGCTACGTTTGCTCTGACTCAGTACTTTTATTAGCTAGCCAGCTAACTAGTGATTAGTATTAGTGGCTAACACGATTTAGCTAAACTTGCTAAGAAAATACAAACTAGCTGTTTGCAGATGTAAGAACCACAAACTAATATTGTAATTATAGAACGCTTGTGGATTTATATTAAGACCAAAGTGGAAACAACATCGTCATCAACATTGTTGCATGTACTGCATTGACCATGCAGACGGAACGAAAGTGTCTCGTGGTCAAGCAACAACAAATGTGCTCCTTGAGTGACGGGGTGGGACTAGGTCTGTGTGGAAGGCGGCATGGAGAGAGCGGAGAGGGATGACTCAAATAGCGGAGTAAGCTATAAAAATGGATGTTACACATGGCGTATCAAATTTAACAAACCAAACATTCAAATACTGTTATAGAAGGTAAAGTAAAAACCCAAACCGGTCCGTGCATAAATACCGATATATAGTAAAATACGGTATACCGCCCAGCCCGATCAGGGACTATGGTGGTCTGATTGAAACATGTTAGTATTACAGACAGGGAGAGGTTGAAAATGTCAGTGAAGACGCTTGCCAGTTGGTCAGCGAATGCTCGCTGTACACGTCCTGGTAATCTGTCTGGCCTTGTGAATGTTGACCTGTTTTAAAGGTCTTACTCACTTCCGCTGCGGAGAGCGTGATCACACAGCTGTTACTCTCATGCATGTTTCAGTGTTATTAGCCTCGAAGCGAGGATAGTTTAGCTCATCCGGCTCGTGTCACTGGGCAGCTCTCGGCTGTGCTTCCCTTTGTAGTCTGTAATAGTTTGCAAGCCCTGCCACATCTGACTAGTGTCGAAGCTGATGTAGTACGATTCGATCTTAGTCCTGTATTGACGCTTTGCCTGTTTGATGGTTCGTCGGAGGGCATAGCGGGATTTCTTATAAACTTCTGGGTTAGAGTCCCGCTCCTTGAAAGCGGCAGCGCTAGCCTTTAGCTCAGTGCGGATGTTGCCTGTAATCTATGGCTTCTGGTTGGGGTATGTACGTACGGTCACTGTGGGGACTACGTCATCAAGGCACTTATTTATGAAGCATGTGACTGATGTGGTGTACTCCTTCCTCAATGCCATTGGAAGAATCCTGGAACATATTACAGTTTGTGCTAGCAAACAGTCCTGTAGCTTAGCATCTGCTTCATCTGCTTCTGAGTCACTGGTGCTTCCTGTTTAAATTTGTTCTTGTAAGCAGGAATCAGGAGGATAGAATTATGGTCCGATTTGCCAAATGGAGAGTGATGGAGAGCTTTGTATGCGTCTCTGTGTGCGGAGTAAAGGTGGTCTAGAGTTTTTTTTCCCCCCTCTGGTTGCACATTTAACATGCTGATAGACATTTGGTGAAACGGATTTAAGTTTCCCTGCATTAAAGTCCCCGGCCACTAGGAGCGGCGCCTTTGGATGAGCGTTTCCTGTTTGCTTATGGTGGAATAAAGCTCATTGAGTGCAGTCTTAGTGCCAGCATTGGTTTGTGGTGGTTAAAAGTCAGCTACAAAGAATATAGATGAAAACTCTCTTGGTAAATAGTGTGGTCTACAGCTTATCATGAGATACTCTACCTCAGGCGAGCAAAACCTTGAGACTTCCTTATCGTGCACCCGCTGTTGTTTACAAATATACATAGTCCGCCCCCTTTGTCTTAACAGACGCCACTGTTCTATCCTGCCGATACAGCGTATATCCAGCCCAGCTGTATGTTGATAATGTTGTCGTTCAGCCACGACTACGTGAAGAATAAGATATTCGTTTTTAATGTCCCGTTGGTAGTTTAATCTTCCTCGTAGATTTTTTTTCCAATGATTGCATGTTCGCTAGTAGAACAGAAGGAAGGCAGTGGGGGTTTATTTGATCGCCTACAAATTCTCAGAAGGCAGTCCTACCTCCGTCCTCTTTTTCTTATCTTCACGCAAATGACAGGGATTTGGGCCTGTTCCCGGGAAAGCAGTATGTCCTTCACGTCGGGCTCGTCAGACTCGTTAATGGGGAAAAAAAGCTTCTGCCAGTTTGTGGTGAGTAATCTCTGTTCTGATGTCCAGAAGTTATTTTCGGTCATAATGTTGCTGCTACCGTCTCCTATGTACAGAATAATTTTTTATTTTTTTTGACAAACAACGCAAAAAAAAACGAAGAGAAAAAAATAGTTGGTTAGGAGCACTTAAAACGTCAGCCATCTTTTCCATCGCCATGATACCATCAAGACACAGAATCAAGGCAAAGCATTATCAAGACAAGGAATCAGTCAACCCAACTCCACAAATGCAACTTCAGATCTCCGTTCCAGTTCAACTCATCAGATTAGTGTGAGCACTGCAGTAGCTTTGTGCGGTGCAAGTGATGATCAGACAGGTTCTTTGGCAGAATAAATGTGGTGTTTTGATTTTTGTGTTATAAATTGGTGTTATTACTTACACATCTTATGATTAGAAGTATGTAAGGCTACATTGTGGTTTTTGCAATGAATTTCCTTAACTCATTAATGTTGAAAAAAAAGTCCCCTCCCCTGCCTTATGCCACCACGAGTCTGGCAGTGGGTTTCTGCCTTGTCCTCGTCGCATGTGTCATAATAAGATGTTGGTGGGCCTCTGGGTACTGGTGTGTGTCCTCGCCTCCCCCACCATCTTCATTCGAGCAGTCGAGCCCAAGAGGGGACGGCTGAGGTGCCAAAGGAGTACAAGTTCGGACTGTGAGAAAGTGGCAGTTCTTCTGATGGAGACTATTTTGGGGTTTTTCATCCCTTTCTCCATCCTGGCCACTTCTTACTTTTGTCTCCAGAAGAAGGTTAGCAAACAAATCAATAAGTCCGAGCCAGTGGAGGTGGTCACAGAAGATAATTACTTAAGCATCAAAAGGCTGTCTCACAGCGTCGGAGAATGACCAAGCTAGTGACCTGCATCTTAGTGACCTTCATATTCTGGATGCCTGTAAATATCAATGTTGTAGATATCGCAACTACTTTAATCAAAACATCTGATCCGGGGGCCTACGACAACATGAAATCCTTTAGGAGGATTGTTGGGGATGCTGTCAAGACGTTGACCTTCATCATCAGCTGTTTGAACCCCTTCTTGTATGCCTCAAAGCAGAATCAAGACAAAGAATCAAAGCAAAGCATAATCAAGACAGGGAAACCAACTCCACAAATGCAACTTCAGATCTCCGTTCCAATTCAACTCATCAGATTAGTGTGAGCACTGCAGTAGCTTCGTGCGGTGCCAACACAGTGGTGTGGTGTAATCAGGCAAGTGATGATCAGACAGGTTCTTTGGCAGAATAAATGTGGTGTTTGGTTTTTGTGTTATTACATTTATCACTTTGCAATATGTTTATAAATTCATGTTTTTATTACTAACACATAATTATCTTTTGATTAGAAGTATGTAAGGATACATTGTGGGTTTTGCAATGAATTTCCAATGTAACATCGATAGGTTTAGGCTACTACATGATACCCGAATTTTCCCTATACCCATCATGAGGTTGCTACAACCTAGCCTATGGCTGAAAGTTTACAGCATCGGCGCACGGGTCGAGAGAGAAATTGGAGTAATCAAAGTGAGACAGGGACGCATTCAATACCGCCTTGCACACTCTTGCCTGCATGTAGCTAATTTGGGCGTAATCATTAGTCCAACGAGAGTTTCTATTGGACAAGTTCAGGTACACTATATATACAAAAGTATGTGGACACCCCTTCAAATTAGTGGATTTGGCTATTTCAGCCACACCCGTTGCTGACAGGTGTATAAAATTGAGCACACCGCCATGCAATCTCCATAGACAAACATTGGCAGTAGAAAGGCTTTACTGAATTAGCTCAGTGACTTTCAACGTGGCACCGTCATAGGTTTCCACCTTTCCAACAAGTCAGGTCATCAAATGTCTGCTCTGCTAGAGCTGCCCCGGTCAACTGTAAGTGCTGCTATTGTGAAGTGGAAACGTTTAGGAGCAACGAGGGCTCAGCCCCGACGTGGTAGACCACACAAGCTAACAGAACGTGACCGCCAAGTGCTGAAGCGCGTAGCGCATAAAAATCGTTTGTCCTCGGTTGCAACACTCACTACTGAGTTCCAAACAGCTTCTGGAAGCAACATCAGCACAAAAACTGTTCGTCGGGAGCGTCATGAAATGGGTTTCCATGGCCGAGCAGCCGCACCCAAGCCTAAGATCACCATGTGCAATGCCAAGTGTCAACTGGAGTGGTGTAAAGCTCGCCGCCATTGGACTCTGGAGCAGTGAAAACGTGTTCTCTGGAGTGATGAATCACGTTTCACCATCTGGCAGTCTGACAGACGAATCTGGGTTTGGTGGATGCCAGGAGAACGCTACCTGCCTCAATGCATAGTGCCAACTATAAAGTTTGGTGGAGGAGGAATAACGGTCTGGGGCTGTATTTTATTGTTCGGGCTAGGCCCCTTAGTTCCAGTGAAAGGAAATCTTTCTCAACGATTCTGTGCTTCCAACAACAGTTTGAGGAAGTTCCTGTTTCAGCATGACAATGCCGCCATGCACAAAGCGAGGCCCATACAGAAATGGTTTGTCGAGATTGGTGTGGAAGAGCTTGACTGGCCTACACAGTGCCTTGACCTCAACCCCATCGAACACCTTTCGGATTAATTGGAACACCGACTGCGAGCCAGGCCTAATCGCCCAACATCAGTGCCTGACCTCACTAATGCTCTTGTAGCTGTATGGAAGCAAGTCCCCTCAGCAATGTTCCAAGATCTAGTGGTAAGCCTTCCCAGAATAGTGGAGGCTGTTATAGCAGCGAAGGGGGACCAACTCCATATAATGCCCATGATTTTGGAATAAGATGTACGACGAGCAGGTGTCCACATACTTTTGGTCATGTGTATGTTTATCCCCGTTTCGTTCCGTTTCGTTCCGTTTAAGAAACTTTTTAACAGAATTGGCGGACTGAATACACCACTGATCAAACTCAAACACAGTTCACTTTCATAGCAGCCACATACAAACAGCATGATCACTTTACTCCTTGTATAATTCCTTCTCGCATCTACGCACTCGGTTTTCCCTTCAGGCCAAACCATAAATCAAATCATAACCGCTAACCTCTACACACAGCCTACATTGTTGTCACAATATTAGCGAATGTCATAGTCAACATAGCTACTAGAACTAACGTGATTGTAAACCCGCTACAATCATGCAGTACAGTGTAGTCAGCAAGCAGTTTAGCAGTTACACCGGCAGCACTGGTGGCAATAAATTAATAAAACCAAAAGCTTACCTTGACTTGGAAGAGTTCCAGCCAGCTAGCTAACATAGCATCTTTCTCTGTTTGAGCTGGGTGTTTGAGTAGGCTAAAATAGCTAGCTGCATTCACTAAAGTGAAATTGGAAGAAAATACAACGTAATATAGTTAGCTCTCTCTCTTGCTTCTCCTTCACTTTTGAATTAGTTCAAAACTTTTCAACTATTGTCTTTCTCTCTCTTTGAGTCAACTACTCACCACATTTTATGCACTGCAGTCTTAGCTAGCTTTAGCTTATGCTTTCAGTACTAGATTCATTCTCTGATCCTTTGATTGGGTGGACAACATGTCAGTTCATGCTGCAAGAGGTTGGAGGACGTCCTCTTCAAGTCGTCATAATTACTGTGTAAGTCTATGGAAGGGGGTGAGAACCACAAGCCTCCTAGGTTTTGTATTGAAGTCAATGTACCCAGAGGTGGATGGAAACTAGCTGTCCTCCAGCTACACCGTGATGCTACCCTACAGAGTGTGTCGAGGCTACTGTAGACCTTCATTGCAAAAAGTGTGTTTTATTAAATTATTTGATGACGTGAATATATTTAGTTTTATCTAAAAAGGTTCATCTTGAATGTTTCACTTCATTTGTATGAAATTCACTGAGGAAGATGGTCCTCCCCTTTCTTTTGAGGAGCCTCCACTGTGGGTATATTGAGCACTTGATTTATGAGTTTACTAAATAACTAACAAAAACTGCAGGTTATTTGGCAGAATAAATGTGTGTATGCATTTTGTTACATTTTCATTACTTTGTAATATGGTATTTTAGTGTTTTTATTAGTAAGCAAGCAGGACTGATCTTTTACTTGTCCGAAAGCTGAAGTCACCCCAAAAAATAAAGGTCTGTAACACCATCGAAAGGGTGACTGAAAATGAGTGAAGTACATACAGTACATTCAGATAGTATTCAGACCCCTTGACTTTTTCCACATTTTGTTATGTTACAGCGTTATTCTAAAATGTATGAACCCCCCCCCTTATCAATCTACACACAATACCCCATAATGACAAACCTAAAACACCTTACAGACCCTTTGCTATGAGACTAGAAATTTAGCTCAGGTGCATCCTGTTTCCATTGATCATCCTTGAGACGTTTCCACAACTTGATTGGACATGATTTGGAAGGGCACACACCTGTCTGTATAAGATCCCACGGTTGACAATGCATGTCAGAGCAAAAACCAAGTCATGAGGTTGAAGGAATTGTCCATAGAGCTCTGAGACATGATTGTGTCGAGGCACAGATCTGGGGAAGGGTACCAAAAAATGTCTGCAGCTTTGAAGGTCCCCAAGAACACAGTGGCCTCCATCATTCTTAAATGGAAGAAGTTTGGAACCACCAAGACTTCCTAAAGCTGGCCACCCGGCCAAACTGAACAATCGGGGGTGAAGGGCCTTGGTCAGGGAGGTGATCAAGAACCTGATAGTTACTCTGACAGAGCTCTAGAGTTCCTCTGTGGAGATGGGAAAACCTTCCAGAAGGACTACCATCTCTGCAGCACTCCACCAATCAAGCCTTTATGGTAGAGTGGCCAGACGGAAGCCACTCTTCAGTAAAAGGCACATGACAGCCTGCTTGGAGTTTGCCAAAAGGCACCTAAAGACTCTCAGACGGTGAGAAACAAGATTCTCTGGTCTGATGAAACCAAGATTGAACTCTTTAGCCTGAATACCAAGTGTCACATCTGGAAGAAACCTTGCACCATCCCTACTGTGAAGTATGTTGGTGGCAGCATCATGTTGTGGGGATGTTTTTCAGTGGCAGGGACTGGGAGACTAGTCGGGATCAAGGAAAAGATGAACGGAGCAAAGTACAGAGAGATCCTAATGAAAACCTGCTCCAGAGTGCTCAGGACCTGAGACTGGAGCGAAGGTTCACCTTCCAACAGGACAATGACCGTAAACACACAGCCAAGACAAAGCAGGAGTGGCTTTGGGACAAGTCTCTGAATGTCCTTGAGTGGCCCAGCCAGAGGCCAGACTTGAACCTGTTCGAACATCTCTGGAGAGATCTGAAAATAGCTGTGCATCAATACTCCCCATCCAACCTGACAGAGCTTAAGAGGATCTGCAGAGAAGAATGGGAGAATCTCCCCAAATACAGGTGTGCCAAGCTTGTAGCATCATACCCAAGAGGACTCGAGGCTGTAATCGCTTCCAAAGGTGCTTCAACAAAGTACTGAGTAAAGGGTCTGAATACTTATGTAAATGTCATATCAGTTTTTTTTATTTGTTATAAATTTGGAAAGATTTCTAAAAACCTGTTTTTGCTTTGTCATTATGGGGTATTGTGTGTAGATTGATCAGAAAAAAAAAACTATTGAATCAATTTTAGAATAAGGCTGTAACGTAACAAAAAGTCAAGGGGCCTGAATACTTCCGAAGCACCGTATTTTCCAGTTATGCAATGCAATGCAGAAGTATGTTCTTAACATATATATTTCAAATCTTAAAACACAGATTTGAGACCAGAATAACATTACCAGTCAGCTTAGTTTTCAATGTATTATTTTTACTTCACAGGGGTTTCAACTATATCCACAACAACATGTTGCAGTGCTTTATAGTACAATATGTTGCATTGAACTACGCCCTCTGACATAATCTGATACTTAGAATACAACAGGTCAATGGAAACTAGAGTGTTAGCAGATTCCTCTGCTTTGTTTGGAGATTTCTCCAGGACTGAAGAAATAGTAAAACACACCCCCTGGCCAAGCTAACTCACATCCCTCTGGTACAGCTATTGAAGTGGGATATGATACAGCTGCAGCAATGTGATTTGAATGGTTAATGTTAGGCTAACAGATATTACCGTCAATATCTTGTGTGTGTGTGTGTGTGTGTGTGTGTGTGTGTGTGTGTGTGTGTGTGTGTGTGTGTGTGTGTGTGTGTGTGTGTGTGTGTGTGTGTGTGTGTGTGTGTGTGTGTGTGTGTGTGTGTGTGTGTGTGTGTGTGTGTGTGTGTGTGTGTGTGTGTACACATCCATTTGGTAAAAAGCAGAGGTGGAGCTCATAAACAACCACTCCTTAATATGCTCATCAATTTACAAGGGGGTTGAGTGCATGCTAATGAAAACAAATGCACTTTTCACACCAATTATATCCTCACAAACAGTACACCTAACCATTACAGGTTCCCCTGGCCTGCAGGGTGCAGCGGTGCTGTCCAGGAAGTGCTAGGGGGAGGAGAGGCAGAGTTCCACCTCTGGGAGCTGAGCAGAGAGCCTGGTATGGAGCACAGGAGACTTCTAGAACAGACTTCTGGAACAGAGTCACACGAGTCCAAACCAACCCTATAGACCACAGAGCATGCAGGCCTAGGAGAGTCTGGGAGAGTGTGGTGAATACTAGCACTCTAGTGGCAGCAGACAAACGGATAAAGCTTTGTGCTTTTGAAGAACAAGGGAAGTAGAAATGCTGACCATAAAATTATTTTCATTCTTCCTTCAATCTCAAAGGAAGAGATGGTACTAAAATACAGTATTCTAATTGGGACATTTTAATTAGCATGTAGAGCTACTCAAATGAAACCTGTCCCATGACAGCAGTGAGAACGTTATTAACTGTCTGTCAGGGAAACCTCTCCCTCCCAGGTCCTACCCAGAATGCCTTGCACTCACAACACAATGCCCAGCCTCCTTTGACAGCTCTAAGGAAAGCTATTCATTTTCTGTCAACATATCCTCCACCTCACCTAAGTACATGACTTTTACAAAATCCACCATTATTGATAATCTAGGATGAAAAACAGCATTAAGTACTACATACATTTTGTTTGAAATGTAAACATCCTTAACGCATTATAACAATAATGATAACAATTATAATAATCAGAGCAATAATTACAGTATAGCAATAATAATAATAATGGACATTGCCTAAAAACTACATCATGTTGAGTTTTTCCAGAATGTCTCAAAAACATATATAGTGGAAGTACATTTTCTTTCTGGCTAATAGTAACTTAAATATTTACAATGGTTCATTTACAACCTATGGCCCAGCCCAGTCAGATAGTTGTCCTTTTTAAAAATAAAAAGCACAAGAGGAGGATGAAGGGTCCATGTGTCTGTGATAGTGGCACACTGGGTGTGTGGGTGCTGTGTGTCCCAGTGTGGACTCCCCATGTCAGTGTCTCAGGACCGGAGGTTCACATGGCCACCAGCTGGCCCAGAGCCATGCGGAACTGCTGTGTGCAGCCGGCCAGCTCCCGCACCCTCTCCGTCATGTCTCGCGCCGCACCGGGGGACGGGTACTGCAGCGCTGCAGTCTTGGTGCTCACCACAATGTCCTTGAGTTTGTCACACAGAGCATTACTGTGCTGGGCCACATGCGCCCGCACCTCTGGGGACTTGGCCTGCCGAGAGAGCGTGTCCCCGATGAACACCAGCTTGTGTGCGCTGAGGATGACAAATTTGCTGTGAGCCACGAAGATCTTGGGCGGCTGGTTGTTGTTGATGGAGGAGTAGAAGGCGTCGGTGGCGTTGGTGAGGGTGGTGACGTTGGCCTCACACTGCTCCGAGTAGAAGAGCAGCAGCTGCCGGTCGCCCATGCTCAGCTTGCTCCGCTGGGCCGCCGGATAGTGGGGAGGCGGGGTCCAGCCTGAGATGTCATTGTTGATTGGCTGGCTGACTTCCTGCTCCAGTCGCTCAAACTGTTTCAGCTTCAGTAGATGGGAACACGAAGAGAGTAAATAAATACCTGCCTGATCTGTAAAACATCCCCTATGAACTGACTGAACCCTCAACCACTAAGACACCAATGGAACAGCACAGTCGCACACAATGTTCTTTCAAACACTCCCTTATTAATCCCTCAGATACACATCCACTCTCACTGACAGACCCACAGGTCCTCACCTGCTGCCGTTCCAGTGTGGTTTTGTTGTTTCTGTTCCCTTTCTCTAATAATTGCCTCTGATTCTTCTCAAACTCTTCCTTACCCTGGAAATCAAACGACAGAAAGAAAATGTATCGTATTTACTGCTCCAAGCACATAGACACAAACACACTAAGACAATGCTGGGATGGAATTTTAATTCAACTGGCTCAAGGGAGGATCACCCATATAAAATAATGTCTGACACCACGTGTGATAATTCTCCTAATCAGCAGAGGGCAGTATGAGCTCATATCACACCAGACCAGACTGCAGCTCTGCCACTGCACTGAGAGAAAGTGACACATGACATCGAGATTTGTATGTTAGTGTGCCAAACACACATATAGCACTGAAACATATTTAAGATATAACTGTATTTTAAACAAGATCATATCATCTTAACATAATCTGTTCTCCTTGCATTTTCATAGCAACAACACTGCTGCACATGAGGGATACAACAGCAGCAATGGACAGCGAAAGCGATGACATATGATGGGTAGAGAAACATGCCTGTACATGCAGTAATGGTGACTGATGATGACACCTGAAGCAGTGCGTTGGGGGAGTATGTGTATCCCACATGACGAAGCTTTGTATGGGAAATTGATCAATCTACTGGTGTATCGTCATCTCTATCTTCTCTCTCATCTGAAATACTGTACCAGCCTATCATTAAACACAGACAGACACTATGGCTTGACATGCTTAACGTAATCCATGGGTTAATGTAGAGTGCTCCTGATTGCTCCAAACCACCATGCTGTTATAAGAGTACCAGTGCTGTCACTGACAGTACCAACACACTCAAACCTTATTCTCCACTGATAATTGAGGATGTAAATGCATATGTGATGATCTGTTTTGTTCTTTCGTATGAGGAGGTATTACCTGTAAATGCACATAGTCATAGTCCTCCATCCAGCCCTCCTCTGTAGTCTCGTACGGCCGGTCATGGGTCTCCTCCTCGGCCGTGAACTTGGGCGGGGACGGCAGGGGCCGGGACTGGATGTTGGCCCTGCCGTCTCCTGTCTGATAAGCTGAGATGTTGTTGTTGGTCATCTGACCCATGAGGTCAGCAGTGTGGGGGACGGGGGGCAGAGGAAGCTGCTGCTGCTTGTTTGTCCTTTTAAAGAGCAGCGAGGCGTTGCCATGGAGAAAGGAGGCCAGCTGTTTAGTGTCGTCGGGCACGCCCCGGGCACACATGACCAGCCGGTCCAGGTCATCCCCACCACTGCCTGCTAAGGGTGCCATTTGAGCAGAGGGGGCCCAGCCCACAGCATCCAGAGCCTGGCTGTACTTGACCAGGCCCTGGAAGGCTTCCTCCATCTTCTGCACCTGCTTGCCCAGCTTGGCCTGCAGCGTGCGGTCAGTGGCCTGGGCAGAGTTGGCCACAGCCCCCCGTGCAAACTCCAGCAGGTCCCTGACGGCCACCCTCATCCTGTCCACCGCCTGCCTGATGGCTGGCAGGTTGGCCTCCATCTGGGTGGGGCTGCGCCAGTTCCCACTAATGAAGGACATGAGGAGGGAGACGGAGCCCTCCACCTCCTGCTGTAGGTGGGAGAGGCGCTCCATGGCCTGCTCCAGGTCTAGGATCAACAGCTTCCCCGGGCCGGCCTGGCTGGGCACCACCGACTCCCTGACTGGCACCATGTCCAGAGAGGAGGTGGACAGGTTGCTGCGGGTGCTGCCCGTGCTGGAGGCAGACAGTCGTTTGAAGCTGACCGTCAGCTCCTCTGTGGCACCCGCGTCTCTCACCACCTGTGGGGGGACGTCATAGATAGAGTCCTCGCCTGCAGGCCGCTCGCGTGGGAAATCGTACACATCCTGGGGGTTGTGGTGTCCGCCCTTCCTCAGACTGGCAGGGATGTCGTAGATCTCCTGGCCCAGGGGGGCGTGGTGGGCGTCTGGGTGGCGCTTGCCGGTGAGGGGAGGGGGAGGGACGTCGTACACGTCTTCAGGGATGGGGGGCTCAGGCCCCCCGGGGATCAGATAGCCCTGGCTGTGGCTCTCCAGACTCTTCAGCTTGGCAAAGTGGGGGGGAACATCATAGGTCTCCTCCCTGATAGGAGCGTCTGGAACATCCTTACTGACGGAGGGGGGGAAGTCGTACACCTGGGAGGGAGACAGAGGCAACATCAAACACACATACTGTACTGACTCTCACTGCCATAGGACTTCATAATGATGTCAAACACACATTCTGACTCATGATAAGGAGGAGGGATGGTTACTTTAAGGCCCCACATATCCAGCAAACAAGGACAGATGGTAAAGTACACTGGGATTGATGAGTCTACCACTGTATCCCTCCTCTCCTACAACAACAGACAGAGAGGACACCCTATTGGTGCAGCAGCAGCCTCTCACCGTTTGCTGGGAGAACAGCTGGCTCTTGTCCACACTGGGGGGCGTGTCATAGATGTCTTGGCCACTGGGGGGGCCTTTCAACACCATGGGTGGCGTGTCATACACCTGGGGGGAAGATAGAAGGCACAGTGAGATAAAACAACCCAAGCAATAAAGATACATTTACAGACACACTATCAGAGATATACAGACACACATTAAAAGAGACGTGCACACATACAGACACACACACACAGGGCGGCAGGTAGCCCAGCGGTTAGCGCGTTGGGCCAGTAACTGAAAGGTTGGTAGTTCACATGCCTGAGCTGACAAGGTGAAAAATCTGTTGATGTGCCCTTGAGCAAGGCACTTAACCCTAATTGCTCGAAGGTCACCGTTGATAATGGCTGACCCTGGCCGTGACCCCACTCTGAGGGTGTCTCAGGGGGAGTTGGGATATGCAAAGAACACATTTCCAATTCACATGTGTATTAATTTACACTTACATAAACATCCACATCCACCTTCCTACCATTTTTTGTATGCTTTCTTTTTTACCTCTCTCCTCTTCCCCATTAGTAAGGGTATATAATGTCAGGGAAGGGGAGACAAACAGAGGCATTATTAAGGCTGCAGACTGAGAGGGGGTTAGTGATGGCGTTGATACACGCGATAGGACCCTCTCTCCCACTCCTACACAGAGGATACACATCCCATCTGGGACTGGCCCTGACACACACAGGACTGACTGGAGCAGGATCCAAGTTGGAAACAGCTGGAGAAAATATTTTATACAGCAGAGACCTTAACCTCAGTGCTAACTCTGCTCTCATAAAACCTCAGTGCTACTGGTCAGTTGTGCCTGCATTCGCCACTGTATGACATATGAAAACCATAAGGTTTGTGATGCCCACAAAATACAACATTCAAATCAATGTGGAGATTTTAGTGCAACAATGATACAGAATGTGTTTGAGAGGATGCCTATTGCCTAACCTCTTTTCTAAAGCACTGTCGAATTCAATCCCAGAATGCACTTGAGCCTGGAGCAGCAGCGAGGGAATTAACTTTGCTGTCAGTCTTGTGTGAGTAAACTTCTGGAACATACCGCCATGCAGCAGCCAAAGTCTTGTCTCTGTCTGTCTCCAGCCTATGAAGGGTCTGATGTTGATGAACAGACTATTTCAGAACTATATAGGTGATGTTAGTCACCAAGTTAAGGAGCTTGGTAATGAGTTTTAGGATCTTTTAGGTTAATGGCTGTATTAAACAGCGCTTTGTTGATCATAAACATCAGATTGACGCTCCATGTGTGACAAACGCACACTCACAAACACACAACCCAATCTACTGCCAGGGTCTGACAATCTACTGCCAGGGTCTGACAATCTACTGCCAGGGTCTGACAATCTACTGCCAGGGTCTGACAGTCTACTGCCAGGGTCTGACAATCTACTGCCAGGGTCTGACAATCTGCTGCCAGGGTCTGACAATCTGCTGCCAGGGTCTGACAGTCTACTGCCAGGGTCTGACAATCTGCTGCCAGGGTCTGACAGTCTACTGCCAGGGTCTGACAATCTGCTGCCAGGGTCTGACAATCTACTGCCAGGGTCTGACAATCTACTGCCAGGGTCTGACAATCTACTGCCAGGGTCTGACAATCTGCTGCCAGGGTCTGACAATCTACTGCCAGGGTCTGACAGTCTACTGCCAGGGTCTGACAATCTACTGCCAGGGTCTGACAATCTACTGCCAGGGTCTGACAGTCTACTGCCAGGGTCTGACAATCTGCTGCCAGGGTCTGACAGTCTACTGCCAGGGTCTGACAGTCTACTGCCAGGGTCTGACAGTCTACTGCCAGGGTCTGACAATCTGCTGCCAGGGTCTGACAGTCTACTGCCAGGGTCTGACAGTCTACTGCCAGGGTCTGACAATCTACTGCCAGGGTCTGACAGTCTACTGCCAGGGTCTGACAGTCTACTGCCAGGGTCTGACAATCTACTGCCAGGGTCTGACAATCTACTGCCAGGGTCTGACAATCTGCTGCCAGGGCCTGACAATCTACTGCCAGTCTGCTGCCAGGGTCTGACAATCTACTGCCAGGGTCTGACAGTCTGCTGCCAGGGTCTGACAGTCTGCTGCCAGGGTCTGACAGTCTACTGCCAGGGTCTGACAGTCTGCTGCCAGGGTCTGACAATCTACTGCCAGGGTCTGACAGTCTGCTGCCAGGGTCTGACAATCTGCTGCCAGGGTCTGACAGTCTGCTGCCAGGGTCTGACAGTCTACTGCCAGGGTCTGACAGTCTGCTGCCAGGGTCTGACAATCTGCTGCCAGGGTCTGACAGTCTGCTGCCAGGGTCTGACAATCTACTGCCAGGGTCTGACAGTCTACTGCCAGGGTCTGACAGTCTACTGCCAGGGTCTGACAATCTGCTGCCAGTGTCTGACAAAGGACCCCCTCTAAAGTTGATGATGCTGAGGAAGGATTATCTGCAGGCTGGGTGTCAATAAGCGTTGCACCTGAGGAGGAATAGAGTATGTGGTATCTAAGATTCAACTTCCTCCCTGTTTCTCTACAACGTGACAGCAAACAGCAGCAGACTGACAAGCCAACTTCTCCCTCCTCCTAAACACTTATAACACACAGCAAATTGCACTCCCATCACTTGAAATGCGGCTGTCCCCAAACAAGCAGATTAGCAATTATAATTCAGACCAAACAGTGTGATACAATCTGTTCTCCAGGCCTTTGGGGGATGAGACTGACAGAGAGAGGAGGCAAGAGGGACTACAGTATGAATAACAAATCCACCCCCCCAACCATTGGGCACCTTGAGAAGACACTTGATCAGAATCTTGAATTCAGCCGATGCAATTTGTTTGGAGTTGGTATTCAACGTGGGTACACTGATCTGATAGCAGACAGGTTGGAGTGAAAAATAGATGTTTGTGTTACTCCTCTCAGCAGAAAACCAAAACCAGGGCTCAATAGATTGTCCAGTGAACCTGGGCTGCTATCTGAGCTTGAATGCAATGATATCCCTACAGGCCCTGCACTATATTTGAAGGATCACGTTGCCTCTCTAAAAGGCTGTATGTCTACTCCTTTCAGCTTCCTCTTATTCATTTTTGTTTCTACTCTCAGTTTGTCTTCCAACTGCTTTTCTCCCTCTCTGACGCAGTCAAACAGCTTTTCCTCTTTTTCCCTCATTCTCTCCTCCTTCCAGCTGGTTCTTTACCCCTCTCTACTGCCATGCGACCTTTGCTGTGTCTGTGTCTGTGTGTGTGTGTGTGTGTGTGTGTGTGTGTGTGTGTGTGTGTGTGTGTGTGTGTGTGTGTGTGTGTGTGTGTGTGTGTGTGTGTGTGTGTGTGTGTGTGTGTGTGTGTGAATGACACAGAAAGCGGGTTCACCTTCAGAGCCAAAGCACATGCAGCTCAGGACACGCTGCTCACTGTGCTTTGTGGAAAAATACAACCTTCATTTTCTAACGCCTCCAGACACTGAAATATCTACTTCCCCTGTTAGTAATGTATGACCTTCTCTAAAAATAGACATGGAGTCACAGAACCGCTGTGGGTTTAAACATACACAGAGTGAGAGAGAGACAGAGAGAGGGAGGACAGAGAGAGACAGAGAGAGGGAGGGAGAGTGAGACATAGAGAGGGAGGAGACACAGAGAGAGAGAGGAGAGGGAGAGACAGAGAGAGGGAGGGAGAGTGAGGGAGGGAGGAGAGGGCGACAGAGAGAGGGAGGGAGGGTGAGGGAGGAGAGGGAAGAGAGGGAGGGAGGAGAGTGAGAGTGGTTTAATATTCCTAATACATCAATTATTAATGAGAAGTGAGACACTTCACAGACAGATGACCAATCGAGTCAGGAAGTGTGTCTAAGGCAGTCGAGAGGAATAATAGCCATCAATCTTGTGAAGAGGACAAAATCACTTCATTGACATAGGAGACAATAAGTGGCGAGGCAGGACAGTGAGAGGACATGAATACCACAGCCCCTCTCATACATCGGACACCAACTAGTGTGGCTCAATTGCTGATGATATGGAAGATGAGAAATCTGTTCTGGGTGTGTTACTGTATATGTTACTGTATACTTTACTAGAAAGGCAGGGAAGTGCAGTGTGTTAACATAAACACAGGTGAGGTAAACATATTTTTCCCATGAAAATAAAACCCTTTGAATTGAGAGAGACACGAAAACAGCAAGTCCGGGACAAGGTAGCATGTCTGGTGAACAGGTCAGGGTTCCGTAGCCACAGGCAAAACAACAGAAACTGGATCAGCAGCACGACCGGGTGGACTGGGGACGGAGACAGCCAGGAGTCATCCGGCATGGTCCTAGGGCTCAGGAGAGAGAACATGTGTTTCTAGCTGACACCTCACCTGCTGGTTGTATTGGCTGTGGGTCGGGGGAACATCATAGATGTCCTGGGACTGCTGGGATGGAGGCAGGTGTCTGGGGGGGACGTCATACTCATCCTGCTCTGACTTCCCTGTGTCATACACATATACCTGACCCACCCGCGTTGGCACCACCACCTGAGAGATAGAGAGAGAGATAGAGAGAGAGAGAGAGAGAGAGAGAGAGAGACGGACGGACGGAGGGAGACATGATGTTAATGAAATGGTCTGTTACAGTATTTTGTCAAATTGATGCAACTTTAAGCCTAATGTGCTTTTCCTCTGTCCAAATGACTCCATCACGTAGACGATTACTGTAGTATGCACATTATATCTATGTAACGGATGTGAAATGGCTAGCTAGTTAGCGGGTACGCGCTACTAGCGTTTCAATCAGTTACGTCACTTGCTCTGAGACCTGAAGTAGGGTTGCACCTTGCTCTGCAAGGGCCGCGGCTTTTGTGGAGCGATGGGTAACGACGCTTCGTGGGTGACTGTTGTTGATGTGTGCAGAAGGTCCCTGGTTCGCGCCCGTGTCGGGGCGAGGGGACGTACTAAAGTTATACTGTTACATCTACTCAAGACTCAATCATAATGAAATCCCCCTGACCCACAGTGAGGAGTCAACACAGCCTGTGACAGTCTGGATTAACCACAGAGGCAGTAAAAACAGAATGGGGGTCCTGGGGGATCAGTATGGGAACAAGGGCTGTCCTATTGTCTGCCTGTTTACCCACAGTATTATAGTCTCAGGGTTATGTCAACTGTCTGGGCCTGGGAAATGAAAACAGACAGATAGACCGCTATATAGACAACAGCACACTGGCTTTCCATCAATACAGACACACTAACTGGAGCATACCCTCCATCCAAACTAGTACACATTCTCACAGGATATTACGAATCAAAGCATTAGCATTCCCTATCAGGACCATATCATGTCATATAATAATATGATATTTCCCTGCATCAGTGCTCCTTGGCAGTCTATATCTGAGTTCCTCTGGCTGTGTGTTCGTCTGTGTGTGTGGATGTCTCTCCTCTAACTTCCTTTAATCTGGCCCTGCTATCGATCCCCTGCAGACGAGGTCTGTGGAATCACACAGAGAAGGAATGCTGCTATCTCTCTCCCAATCAGGACACTGGGGGAGATCTCTGATGATCTACTCCCAGCTACAGGGATACACCGCTGCCCTCACTACTGATGGGTGAGGAATGTAGCAGTACAATCACACACACACACACACACACACACACACACACACACACACACACACACACACACACACACACACACACACACACACACACACACACACACACACACACACACACACACACACACACACACACACACAGTCAATCACCTTAGAGAAATAATACAATACAAAAGCTGCAGCACTGGTACTAACTATACTGAACACACCTCCTGGTACAAGATGGTGGTGCCTAGTGAGCCGCCCGATAGCACTTAATAGAATCTCATCATATCCACTCCTCACTAGTGGCTATGGCAACCAGGCAGGTGGGAGTGAGATAGATGCTCTTCAGATATTGAGTGTGCACCAATCCAAGTTTATAAAATGCAGCAATAAATATCTACTAGTAATCAATATGTGAGTTCACATTCAATAAAATAAATCCATTGTCCATTTAGATAGACAGAGAAACAAATACACACCGACACGCTTGCATACACAAATATGCATGAGTACTCGAGCACCAACACACACCAGCCTTTACTAATTGTTAATTCTACTCCCCTTCTCTGCCTCTCCTTTGTGAAGGGTACCTCAGTAGTCTGCTTGACTGGCATTCAAGAAACCAATCACATTCTTTGCTAATGAACTCTCCTGGATCCTGTCATAATATTTGCTCTCCCAGTCAGGCTGCCTGCCACTTGAAAGGTGACAGCCCAGCTAAACAGATAATTAAGCCATTGCACATTAAATAAATCTGACAATCTGCCTCTGTTAATATGTCTCATCCCTGTCCTCATGTCCTGTCTGTATCCTTCCTCCGCCTCTATATGGCTCCCTTAGTAACTTCCATTCATTCAGAACCAGTGTCTAAAGAAAGTAGATGTTCTAACCTGACAGCCTATAAGCTGAAATAGGAGTAAGGGAAAACCCCAGAACAAATTGAATCAACTGAACCAAAGTAATATTAGAATGTCTCCCTACACAAAACTCCCTCCCTCCCCCCTTTTCCATGTCTCTCCCCTCCCATCCCTGCCTTACTTTCCATGTCTCTCCCCTCCCATCCCTGCCTTACTTTCCTAGTCTCTCCAGACAGCCTATTCCCCATGGAGCCAGCCAGTTTCACACACGTTTAAAGTACACAGCAGGTGTTTCATCTAACACATTCCAGGGTGATATCTCCCAGCCTCCTTGGCAGCCTTCTCTCACACAAAACGCTCGCTTTTCTCAATACTCAGATATACTGTAGATCATAACATTTATTGTGTGCTCCTCTTGACCTAAAGACCTTTACTACCACATAGTAACAACATACCCGTTCCTTTGTGCTATAAGGGTGATGAGATGGGATACCCAAGCACAACTGGCAACATGTCATTCTGAGTTTATTCATATATATTGCGTTTTATCTGTCATGTTTTGTCCTGTTGACATGAATGTAAACAGCCCACAGAAACATGATCACACATTATACACCAGCATGTTCCTGAGAGCGTCAGGCTACTTATTGACAGAAGTAAGTGAGAGTCAGATGTCTATCACGCAACCTCGCTCTTATTGACAAAGATCCTCTGTGAGCTTTTAATGAGATTAGAAGGAAACATTCTCAGAGTTTTGGTAATTCAACACATGGTAATGAGCCAGCCCTATCAATGCCCTCCTCAGCTGGCTGTTAAAGTCTTCTAATGCTATTGGAGGATCCCTCTGAGGCCCTGAGCTCCATCAGCATAAGTAATGGCGGTCAATAGTGTGAATTATCAAGGAGGAAGACGCTGGAGAGGGGAGGGGATGGGTACATATAGGCTCTGGCTCTTAGCCAAGTCCTCATCAATAGTGTTGAAAGGCTCCTGTCAATGGGAGAGAAGCAGGGGGGGGGAGGGGCACACCCAGCCGAAAGCTGTCACAACATTCTATCAGGTCATAATGATGATGTCACTAAAAGACGAGGAGCTACATTGGAGCCATTGAGGGTGTAGAACAATGTGGAGCAGTGATGCCCTGAGCCCTCGCTGCTTTACTGGGCTGGCAGCTGGTCACAAGGTACCCTCATGGAGGCTCTGTCTGTTGGAACAGGGGTCACCCTGAGGAGAGGAACAGATTGCAAAGCCCCCATCACCACCACCCCACTGCCCCTCTGTTGCCCATGTCCCCCATCAGCCACAGTCCACTGACCCCTAACCCAGCTGACACCATGATACATGCCACCACTCTCCACAGCCACCCTTGTCTGTCTGTCCAGATCGTTTCAGAACACAAGGGTTTGCCAGTCCACCTGCAACAGGCAAGACAAAGAAAAACTTCTCCTGACTCTTGTGACATGGTCTTTCAAGTGAACCAAGGCTAGACTACGAAGACTAATATCCGACGTTGGACCTCACATGTTTGAAAATGAAACCGTTTTATGGCTACCTTCTATACCCTTGATAGCTTTTTGGTGCTACATTCAAACACCTTAGGTAAAGTGTTATTATAATATAAAATATTTTAATAACCTAATAATCCTCATTCCATCCCTATGATGAGGAGAATTCAATCTGATTTAGGTTGAATGAAAATGCAGTCTGTGTGTTTCTATTACTCTCCCAGAGGCAGAACACATTTCAGTTCCCAGGTAGTGTGAGTGTTGTAGCGTTAGTACAATGCCCTGACCATAGAGATCCTATTCAATTACTAGAGGGCTGTCAAACACTCAAAGTTCAAGAACGGGGTGAAAATGGCAGTCATATTGGCAGGGAGAAATCCAAACCAGTCTATTTGGAATGAATGGCAGGAGAGGCATAATCCTGATTTTACATATGCAGGAAAATAAAAGGTATGTGATATATTTAAGTGATAATGCCAGAGAAGCCGGTGTTTGGAGGATATATTGGCACGGGTGTTGTTAGGCCCGAGACGATGTTGACACTGGCTTCGAGGGTATTATCACTTTTATACAACGGGATACCAACATATACACAAATAATGATTGACATATTTTCATAAAAAACGTTATTTTGATTAATTTATTTATACTATTTCATCCTTCCACGGCATATAGTCCCGAGACAAATCTAGGGTTGCTACCCAAGCAGGCTGGTCGTTCGTTCTATCAGTTCAGTTGCCATGATGGCTGGCAACGTTCTTATTCCTTGCTTGCTAGTGTAGTGTAGCCAGAATAACAGCAAAGTAGCTGCATTTGCATTTGTTTAAGCTGTTTTCTAGTGATTTTTGGGGGGGATGCATCCATAATGAGCTAATGATGTGCGATTTCGCCGACCGACCGTGCAGGAGAACTCCTCCACAGACCCCCCCCCCCCCCCCCCTCCCCATCTCAGCCTGATGAGGGGCCATCTGTGACCATTCGAGAGATGTGTAGGGGGGACGGAGGACAGGGGGCAGATGATTTTGTACACCAGCTTCAAACAGCAGATGATGACCTCCCCACCAAGCATCTCTCTTCCATGTTATTTTTCCTCATCTTTCCCTAGACATGAGAGACTGGGGCGTGTAACCACTGCCTCACAGCTGCACAGGTTACAGGCATGATCAGTTGTGATGCCAGTGCCCGGCCCAACACAGCACAGGGCATGGCAGGCTGCAGCTGTGTCATAGCAACCCAGCTCCTGGGTCCTCCTCAGTGGTAGAGTGGCATGGCTGTCAGAGAAGAGGGACCTCATCTACACCACCGCCCACTCAAAGATGGCGAAGAGGGAGGGAGAGATGTAGGCAGTGTGGCTTGGATGCAGTACAGGTCAAACACACAGATCACAGACTACAGGATATAGGACAGGTCAAACACACAGGTCACAGACTACAGGAAATAGGACAGGTCTAACACACAGATCACAGACTACAGGATATAGGACAGGTCAAACACACAGATCACAGACTACAGGAAATAGGACAGGTCTAACACACAGATCACAGACTACAGGAAATAGGACAGGTCTAACACACAGATCACAGACTACAGGATATAGGACAGGTCAAAGAAGACCCATTCAAATTTGTCCGATAGGTAGTAATTTTATCCTATAAGTATGTGGTAAACTGCATATTTATAAATATATGTGGGGATATTCAAACTGACTACTTCACCTGGATAGAGTAGTGATGAAGGGTTTCAATTCCGAGAATGCTCTTAAATAAGGTCATAATCCTCCCTCAGAACTAGGGTTGTTTAACCTAAAACTTTCCAAGCAGCTGGTGTGTGACCCAGATCAGAACTAATATCCATCCCAGCCGCAGCAGTAAATGGGAGCAGTGCAGTAATGCTTGACTGTAGTGGAGCCCGTGGGGGTGTGGGGGGCTGAGACGCTGACGCAGGGTGGGGTGTGTAGATTTACAGCCCCATATCCCTGGTTGCTTGGTCCGGGCTGCAGGATTAATCAGGCCCTAATTAACTCCACACTTCTGTCGGAGCTCTCCTGCTGGCCCCCTGGCCCCTGTGTGCCATGTGGCACAGGGGGTCAGCCTGGTGGGCCTGGCAGGACGGAGTACAGAGCTACTGGAGACAGGGAGCGCCCAACAACTAATCCGCAAAGACCCCCTCAACAGCCCCACGGCCCAGGGACACATGCCCCAAATAGCTGACGTGACTGGGCAGGCCGTGACTGGGCAGGCCGTGACTGGGCAGGCCGTGACTGGGCAGGCCGTGACTGGCTGGGAGCATCACTCTCTACAACTCTCTCTTTCGCTCTCTCTCAGGGTGTTTGTCTACAACCCCCATGTAAAATCTCTCTTCAGCATCTCCTGGCAACACCACAGTTAGGTCTGTCTCAAATGCCTAGTTAAATAAAAGGTTAAATGAAAAAAAAAAGTAGAAAAAAATGTCCGTGACTGTGTTACCGTGGAAACGCAGTGAGAGAGGTCTCCTAGCAGTGACAGGGTATTAGTCACAGCACCGTCGGATAAGAACAGGAGAATCCTTCACTATCAATCTATTCATCTGTCATTTCTATGGTAGAGAGAGTGTCAAGTGGGAATAGAAATGCTTCCATGTTGTTTGGACTGTGGAATAAGCAGTGTTAGGCTTTGCTTTTTTACATGAATGCACTATTGACACTAGAACATAGCCTAAGTTCCCCATTATTTCAAGCTTTATGTATTTCCTGTCTCCTTACTCAAGGTTGGTCCCTTCTATCCCTGACCCTACTGAGAGGACCATGAAAACATCAAAGAGCCAGCCCCTATTAAAGCCATGACCACTAGGTTTACTACTCACTAATAAGGCCAACCTCACACACCACATATACACACACACAAATAAACACCCATACATGGCTACACACATCCTCACACTAATGACACCACTCAGGAGTCAGGAGTCAGGAGTCAGGAGTCAGGAGTCAGGAGTCAGGAGTCAGGAGTGGGTGTTGAGCTGATGTGGTGCGTGTGTGAACCCTGTGTCCCTCCACTCTGATCTGGCCTCTCTCTCTCTCTCTGGCCTCTCTCTCTCTCTGGCCTCTCTCTCTCTCTCTGGCCTCTCTCTCTCTCTCTGGCCTTTTGACTCCCCCAGCCCAGAACAAAGATCGCCCCTGGCTCCTGTGATATCCCATCCCTTTGATGAGAAACCACTGGAGCACAGAGAGAGAGGCTTCTGGGGATCTGCTTTTTACGCTAAGGGGAAGACCCATGTCCCTCGCTAACCCCTTTCTCTTTTCCCCATCCCTCCCCAATATCTGATGTAGGCCTTCCCCATCCCTCCCCACTATCTGATGTAGGCTTTCCCCATCCCTCCCCACTATCTGATGTAGGCCTTCCACATCCCTCCCCACTATCTGATGTAGGCTTTCCCCATCCCTCCCCACTATCTGATGTAGGCCTTCCACATCCCTCCCCACTATCTGATGTAGGCTTTCCCCATCCCTCCCCACTATCTGATGTAGGCTTTCCCCATCCCTCCCCACTATCTGATGTAGGCTTTCCCCATCCCTCCCCACTATCTGATGTAGGCTTTCCCCCATCCCTCCCCACTATCTGATGTAGGCCTTCCCCATCCCTCCCCACTATCTGATGTAGGCCTTCCCCATCCCTCCCCACTATCTGATGTAGGCTTTCCCCCATCCTTCCCCACTATCTGATGTAGGCCTTCCCCATCCCTCCCCACTATCTGATGTAGGCTTTCCCCATCCCTCCCCACTATCTGATGTAGGCCTTCCCAATCCCTCCCCACTATCTGATGTAGGCTTTCCCCATCCCTCCCCACTATCTGATGTAGACTTTCCCCATCCCTCCCCACTATCTGATGTAGGCCTTCCCCATCCCTCCCCACTATCTGATGTAGGCTTTCCCCCATCCCTCCCCACTATCTGCTGTAGGCTTTCCCCATCCCTCCCCACTATCTGATGTAGGCTTTCCCCATCCCTCCCCACTATCTGATGTAGGCCTTCCCCATCCCTCCCCACTATCTGATGTAGTGTTTCCCCATCCTTCCCCACTATCTGATGTAGGCTTTCCCCCATACCTCCCCACTATCTGATGTAGGCTTTCCCCATCCCTCCCCACTATCTGATGTAGGCTTTCCCCATCCCTCCCCACTATCTGATGTAGGCTTTTCCCATCCCTCCCCACTATCTGATGTAGGCTTTCCCCATCCCTCCCCACTATCTGATGTAGGCCTTCCCCATCCCTCCCCACTATCTGATGTAGGCTTTCCCCATCCCTCCCCACTATCTGATGTAAGCTTTCCCCATCCCTCCCCACTATCTGATGTAGGCTTTCCCCATCCCTCCCCAATATCTGCTGTAGGCTTTGTTGGGAGGTAATAACAGGACCAGCCCAAAAAGGTCCCATCAGCGCTCCACTGCTCAGGGCAATGTTTCCCCTGTGATTCCTTCTGCACTCTCTCACTCTCCCTCTGTCTCCCATACTCACTTTCTCTCCCCTTTCTCTACAGTATCAGAGCAGAAAATGAGTCCACAGTAGGTAATGGAGGGGAGACCTGGCAGGCAAGAAACAAGGCTTTTAAACACACACTCACACACTCACTGACCTCCTTACTCAGACTGCATCACATCTACAGAGGCAATGTGTGAAACTTAACTTATCCAGAGCAACTTCCATTGAGCAGCCACAGATAGATTACATATAGATTCACCTGGGTCCGTAGTGAGGCTGTACTCTAGACATCCCTCAGTGCTGCTGACCAATGAGCCCACATGCCATGTCCTAGAAGAGTGAACTCTGATTCTATAAAGACTAACCCAACCACTTCAACCCTGCTTCATCCCCACACACTTCAAGTTGGGCTTCTAAAGCTTGGGCCCCATTGAGTGCAGGCAGCGCCATAAAAGCTGCATCCCAGCATGAGCTCAGGCTGGGGGGGACAGAATTGTTGTATTTATTATTTTTTTTACCTTTATTTAACTAGGCAAGTTAGTTAAGAACAAATTCTTATTTACAATGACGGCCTAGGAACAGTGGGTTAACAGCCTTGTTCAGGGGCAGAACGACAGATTTTTACCTTGTCAGCTCGGGGATTCGATCTAGCAACCTTTCAGTTACTGGCCCAACGTTCTAACCACCTGCTGCCCCAGAATGGGACTCCAACCACAGCCTCCCACCCCTCCCAGTGTTCCCTTCCCAGAGCACAGCACAGAGCAGCTGGGCAGGGACACTCACATCTGGAGCCTATGTTTATACACAGTCCCACAACATTCTGAGTGCATAGTGGAGCACTGTGCAGAGATGCCTAGTGAGATGCTTACTGAGTTACTCACTGCCCAATGCAGTGGTAAGGAGTCTAATGGCTATGTTGAGCAGGTACCCCCCCCCCCCCCCCCCCCCCCTCCCTGTTGATGTGGGCTGAATCAGAGGACCTTTTAGAGAAGGTTCCCCGCACCTTTCCCGCACACAATGCGGGAGACACTCTTTTAATCTCAGTGCTACTGAGACACGAACCCCAGAGGGCTGCAGAGTACTGCCTACATTAACACAATCAGACAGGAGCGCTTTCTTCATTAGGAGAAGGACTTCTCTGCTTACATAGACAGAGAATGGGAGGGAGAGTGTGGGAGGAGAGATATAGAAGGGGAGTGAAGAAATAAATAAGTGGTAGTGTGATAGTGCATGGCTGGGGTGTGTGGCCGAGCACACAAGAGCTCCTCTGGCTCCCAGGCTGAGACTAGATGAGGTAAAGCTACAGGGGCCGTGTGGGAGTGAGGCACAGAGAGAGGTAGTGCACACAGGAATGTGTGGTTACAGATAAAGAAGGCCACAAAAGTACAAGCCTGCGAGGCACTAACAGGAACACACAGCAGCCGTCTCATCTCTATGGATGAGCTCATTTCTGATCTTCGGACCGGCAGCTGCACTGCTTTTAGACTGTTGCTCTAGCCTGCGGGAGAGTGACTCCTCGGCGTGTACATCCATCCATCTCTCTCTGTTCCCTGCCCACATTCCCTCTCCTCACATCATCCATCACAAGCGAGCACACAAACACACGTGTATCTAGTATATTTATGTGCTAAATAGGCAACAGCACGCAGCCATTTCTTCAGCAGGTCACACACACCTTCATTCTCTCTCCCCTGATGCCTCACCCACCCCCATCCTCCCTCCCTCCCTCCCTCCACGACAAACCCTCCCCCAAAAAGCCCGCCTGCTCCTGCAGATAAGCCCCCCCCCTTCTCCTCCCTACATTTCAAGTGAGCGCCCGCCAGGTCTCTTTAAACACTCATGAGATTACACATTTACTTTCAGAGCAGGCAGCCCACGGCAGCCCACAAAACCACCAATAGAATCTCAATCTCCCACCTTTTTCCACAGGTGCAGTGCAGAGGGGAGGAGAGGAGCTGAGTCCCATAGCAGCTTGTGCTGTTAGCCTCCGGCTGCCAGGCTCCTTATCACAGCGTCTCTCACCTGCACACAGGGTCATTAGGTGATAAGGTGATAAGGTGATAAGAAGGCTTGGATCTACCTCGATGGCCCTAATCAAAGGAGCCCAGGCTCAAACAGGCCGCTCTTCAACTCCACCTCTCCACCAACCGTCAGCCTCACACAATAGCAGTGAGTTCTGCTATGAACATGTCAGTCACAGACACACACTGTACTTTTAAATAATTTCTAAGACAGTAGCAGGAGAGAAGGTTGTAAAAGATCACGTGGTAGCTCCAGTCCCAGTGGAGTCTGTCATTCCTCCTCAATGTCTGAGTGGTGCAACTCTCAAGCCCCTATCAGCTTAGCATTTAGCACATATGAGGAAATCAGTGAATTCTCCTATAGACATACAGGAGCCAGGTCATGACCTCTTACAGCAACCCTGCTAAAGGTACTGAGGGCGATAGCAAAGAGTCTGGATGAAATATATCCTTTCTGATTCATTGGGTTTCAGAGACACAGAGTACAGTGGTGTTTTCAGCTCTAACACAGCTGGGTGTTTACTGAGGCCACTCAGGTTCTGTCTTCTCTTTCAGATGAGAAGAGGACAGATAGACAGCGGTGAATTGTTTACTTGTTTGTTTCTCTGGCTGGGCTAAGCAGTTGCTGTGGTTTGAAGGAGAGGTGGGGGTTGTTTTTGGGCGGCTACGTGGCATACCAATGCAGCATAAATGGATTAGGTAGAAAACTAAAAAACACTGAGTCGGTCCGAGAGTGTTGACTGAGCGAATGGAGAGGACGAGGACAGGGGGGGCTGAGCGAATGGAGACGACGAGGACAGGGGGGGCTGAGCGAATGGAGAGGACGAGGACAGGGGGGGCTGAGCGAATGGAGACGGCGAGGACAGGGGGGGCTGAGCGAATGGAGACGGCGAGGACAGGGGGGGCTGAGCGAATGGAGAGGACGAGGACAGGGGGGGGCTGAGCGAATGGAGAGGACGAGGACAGGGGGGGCTGAGCGAATGGAGAGGACGAGGACAGGGGGGGCTGAGCGAATGGAGACGACGAGGACAGGGGTGCTGAGCAAATGGAGAGGACGAGGACAGGGGTGCTGAGCAAATGGAGAGGACGAGGACAGGGGGGGGGGGCTGAGCGAATAGAGACGACGAGGACAGGGGTGCTGAGCAAATGGAGAGGACGAGGACAGGGGGGCTGAGCGAATGGAGACGACGAGGACAGGGGTGCTGAGCAAATGGAGAGGACGAGGACAGGGGGGCTGAGCGAATGGAGAGGACGAGGACAGGGGGGGCTGAGCGAATGGAGACGACGAGGACAGGGGTGCTGAGCGAATGGAGAGGACGAGGACAGGGGGGGGGGCTGAGCGAATGAAGAGGACGAGGACAGGGGGGGGCTGAGCGAATGGAGAGGACGAGGACAGGGGGGGGCTGAGCGAATGGAGACGACGAGGACAGGGGGGGGCTGAGCGAATGGAGACGACGAGGACAGGGGGGGGCTGAGCGAATGGAGACGACGAGGACAGGGGGGGGGCTGAGCGAATGGAGAGGACGAGGACAGGGGTGCTGAGTGAATGGAGAGGACGAGGACAGGGGGGCTGAGCGAATGGAGACGACGAGGACAGGGGGGGGCTGAGCGAATGGAGAGGACGAGGACAGGGGTGCTGAGTGAATGGAGAGGACATGGACAGGGGGGGGCTGAGCGAATGGAGAGGACGAGGACAGGGGGGCTGACGAGGGAAGGAGGGAGAGAATTCCAGGCCCTTGAAGGAGTGTGCCAGGGCCACACCCCTTCAAAAGACATCCTCTTTGATGTAAGGCCTGCTAACCAATCACAGTTGTTCCAGCTGCTGCTGCTGCTGCTTGGCCTTCCGCAACCCTGCCCAACCCTGCCCCCGTCTCCCATCCCCAGGCCCAGACCAGGCTTGGCTGGCACAGCTGACTGGGATCAGGGCGCCCCCCTGCTCCCTTTCAAAAGTGCCAGTCTGGGGAAGGCTCGTCGTACCAACTGGGTATTTTACCAACCTCCTCACCCCTCCAACCTGCTCAACTGTTGCCGGTTCATCTAAGGAAAAGGCTGAGGTGGTCAGCACACAAAATCAAGATAGCAGCATAACAATCTAACACTAGTGACATGGGTCTAGAGTGAGATTCTGAGTGTGTGTTATTCCTTTACATTTACAGACAAGCTGTGTTGTCTTCCTGCTTATCAGATGTTTGCCAAGTGTAACTGTCTTTGTACTAGTCTCTACCTCCTCCAGTTGAGCAGCAGAGGATGCTGAGACAATGCCGGTGTTTTCCCTCACTCCCTAATTAGTCTTCATCCCAGTGTGTATGTGAGAGCTTTGTATGTGTGTGTGTGTGTGTCTGTGTCTGTGTGTCTGTGTCTGTGTCTGTGTCTGTGTCTGTGTGTGTGTGTGTGTGTGTGTGTGTGTGTGTGTGTGTGTGTGTGTGTGTGTGTGTGTGTGTGTGTGTGTGTGTCCAAGGGGGGCGGAATGGAGGGGTTCACCTCGGGTACAAGGACAAGTACTAACAATACAGGTCATTTGACGATCTGCTGCTACTCTGTGCTGTACTCCACTCAATATTTATTTTTGGCTGAACTACACTGCTTGTAATGACTATATGCTGTCTTCTTATACATGTACCACCTAATAGGAGTTTGTTTTATTTTGTGTATGTGTGAGTTAACTTTTGTTTTGTCCTCTAAACTGGCCATCCCATCCAACAGTACAATGAATGTCATTGTTTGTATTGCTGTCTTTTTTACTTTATTTTTATTGGAAAATAATAAACATATTATAAAAACAAAACAATACAGGTCATTAATTCAAGGTAAATATGTGCATAAAATAACCTGCACAACACAGCGTTAAGAGGGAATTACTTTGACAACAATCTCTACCACTTGACCATCATGTTAGGCATTTCAGATCCTACCAGAGCAACTCTCTTCATATTTATTATGTTTTACTGTGGGACTGTGGTTAGATACAAAAAAAAACACAGTACAGGATTTTCACTTGTATTACTCCCTACTAGTAGTAATTCTTCTCCTCCCTCTCTACTTCCTGTACTGCCTGCTGTTGGGATGACATACACTATATGACAGGTCTACCGGACTGAGGCAGCACTCTAGAATCAGCCAACATTTGGAAACACTCTGCTCTGGGCTGGAGTGTGAACTCTGTTGGAGTCCTCTGTCTTATCACTGGGCAGGAGCTCCTCATCGACCCCGTCCACTGTTTCTCTGTGAGCCCTGGCCTTTCTCTTATGTCCCTCATGTCGCCTCAATCCAAATGTCACGTGTGTTTGTTTTGTCTTCAAATCACTCACTCCCTCTTTCTACAGTTGGTATTCTCCTCTCGTTTTCAGATTGTTTTGAAGTTGCACCCATACATCATTGGGGATAAGTCATAGGTTTAACACACTCACAGCAAGGGGACACAAAGGCAATGTTTGTTTTGCCAGATACTACTGTTTAACTCTCTGTACCTTCTCTTTGTGAGCGTCTGTACTTTTGTATCTGACAGATAGCTGGCCTTATTGAGAGGCAGATATCAACCATGCAGAGGCCCATCTCTAGCCCCCTCTGTGAAGGACAAAGCCCTGTGGTCATGCCTCTTAGACAGACAGACCTGCTGTGGGGTGAGAGGAGCGGCCACAGAGATACTGTATCTGTGTTCTAATTCCCTTTCTATGGCAGCAGCAGCCAGGTCAAAGGCCGACCTGCAGACCTACCATACGTTACATTCAGTATTTTGCAATTAAAAAAACATCACACTGTGTGATGTTCCCAAATTAAAATTTTGATATCAATAGTTTTTACATACAAACTCAGAATCAATTGGGCGCATTTGAAAAAGAGACCTAGGTAACACTATGTCTTCCCTATTAAAATAAAGGTAAAATATATATATATAATAATAATAATAATCACTGGCTTCCCCAAAATAACATGGTCGCTGTGGTAGAACGTTTATTTTGATTGGTGATTTTGTTCGTCATGTAAACAGGATTACCAGTGAAATGTTTATTTTTGCAAAGCATTAATCAAACTATTATATTAGTCTGACTATTCACAATAATCGTATTCTTATGTGCATACTCAAGTGCCGGCCTTGTTCTTATTGGTCAGTCACCGGGATCGGCTCGTAACACCAGCCATACTACACGATAAAGGCTAAGCATTTGTCGGAGCCTACGACTGAACGTAGCGGTACCTAATCGGCAGACCGAGACCCTGTCACACTGAACGAGCCAAGACGTCCAACAATCGTTTATGACCTAAGAATTTGCCCCATGAAGTGGAAATTTTGTCTGAGACGGCAAAATCGTTGCATAATACACCTAAAATCGTACAGTCTGTGGGGACTTAAGATGGTGAGACATCTCATGTGATACGCCCCCTCCTGTAGGGACCAGGTGCACCTTGCTGCTGCCGCCCAATCACTCCTCCATCATCATCATCACACTTCACTTCCCAGCGCTGCTCTCACACATGGCTCAGTGCTCTAAGGCAGGCCTGGGCGGCACTCCCTGGAGAATACCAGCCACAACAAACTGTACTGTTACTGTTACCGCACTGGCTGGTACTGGTACCCCCCCTTCCAGCCTGCTGCCTGTTGCTGCTGCTGCCTAACAGAGCAAAATGCTTACTCACCCAACCCCAGCAGATAGATCCCTGAATTATTAAAAAAAACATTATTTATTCCAATATATGTCTCCCTCTCCTCATCTCCCCTCTCTCTTTTGGCTTTTCTTTTATCTTTCTATCCTCTGTTTTCTTTTCTGTCATCCCTGCGGCTTTGAAAATGACATGGAGCCTTGAGCTGTTGTTGAGAGTGAGAACAACAGACAGAGGACATGAGGGAGAAACAATAACAGGATACCAAACATATCCCAACCAGGATGAGGTCAGATGACAATATATTTAAGATTAGAGGAATGTGTTTGTTGTGTAATGTGCAATACGTTTCAAAACAGACTTACCTTTCCTAGAGGTTTGGAGGAGTCCCAGCTCCTCTTCTCTATGGAGGGGGGAATCTGGTAGATATCCTGCCCAGGACCAGGCCCTCCTGCTGAGGGAGGCACCTGATAGATGTCCTGAACAGGAGCGTGGAACTGCTTCTGGGAGAGCATGGGGGCCTTGGGTGGGGCTTGGGGGCCCATGGGTATCTGGTACAGGCTTGAAGGGGAAGGCTTGCCATGGTTGGGGGGCATCATGTAGATGCTGTCAGGTAGGGCGGGGACAGGCCCAGGGTTGGAGAAGGCAGGGTGCATGGCTGTGTACTGGGAGGAGGGGGAGGGCTTGCAGTAGGCACTCTGCGGGGGGAAGGTCAGCTGGCTCGGGCTCTGGGCAGGGCCAGGTTGGGAGGCATGGGGGAGTGGAGACTGCTGCTGCCCAGCCTTGTCGTACATGCCCACCAGGATCTTGAGGCGGTTGCCAGGGACGATGCCCTGGCGTCCATGCAGAGAGCAGAGCCACCAGCCATCCAGACCCTGGGTGTCCCGCTCCAGTACCGTCATGATGTCACCTTTCCGGAAGGACAGCTCGTCTGGGGACTCAGCCACATTGTCGTACAGGGCCTTGGCCAGAACGTTCTGCATAAGAAAGGAGAGAGGGTTAGTTCATTATTCCTTTACAGACAAGCTGTGTTGTCTTTAATTGATTAGATTCCCAGAGTTTGTTGAACAAAGTTCCAGATGTTATATTGGGTTGTAGTGTCCTTCAGTGAGAAACAACATTTACTTCCATAATGTTATACTGTCAAATTCCCTAGTGCCAGGGCAGGCTGACTCCATAGACCAGACTCAAGACCTTCCAGGACAGTTAAATAACTATAAAACACAGCTGACACCTAACAGCACACAACACAGGCTGCATCTGCCTGCCAGGAGCAAACACAGCCACCCACTCACTATGGGATGCTTTGAAACTAAACCAATATTTGGAGCGCCCCCCTGACCGGTACCTCTTCCTCTCCCTCCCCTAGTACAGAGTGGTAAGGCAAGTCTGGCATAGGGCTATATATATATATATATCTCCTCCAAGTGCCCCCCTTCACTAGACCACAGGTCGCTAAATTAGCTACGTTTGATTGGTTAATTGTGAGGCGCCTCCACTTCCTGATTTATTGCCTGGCTTCACGTTGTCCACCTTAGTCCATATGTGTGTTTATTAAGAGAGAGAGGGAGAATCCATGTTGCCTATATCAGAGGGGCCTAGTTTATCTGTCTATTCAGCACCCAGGCCTCTATCCAAGAGCAATGCCACACAGGGCACAGGGCTGATCATTTACGACCGAGAGAGCTACAGCTCTGTCTCCCACCCTCCTGCCCATGGCTATCTCCCTCCCCAGCCCAGATGGACTATCACTGGGATGAGGATGTTTGTGACCAGCCTGACAGGGTGTGGGGACAGGGTTCCATGCAGTGGAGATAGTGTCTGTCTGTTCACAGTGTGGTTATTAATACGGTCAGCAGAGGTTCCCCCGTCTAAAACCCATTATAACACATCCTGACCTGACTATCTCTGTCGTTCTCCCTATTACAGGTACACAGACATACACACATGCACACGCACACATAATTGCACGCACGCATGCACACACACCATAAATAAATAATATATATTTCCCATATTCTTTGTGCTGCCTGAATCACAGCCAGATAAAAAATGTACCACCCCCACCATGGCCAATAGCGGTGTGTGGGTAAAACCACTGAGGAAGCCAAGCCAGTAAAAAAGCCATATTACAACCTATGTTGTGATAATTGCATTGTTTTCTCTATAACCCGTTCATTCATACACCAGCGTGATATACAATAAGGCTGAGACAACAAACAGACAACAGTCACAGAGTAGCAGAATAAAGTCAACTACACATATGTTTGTTTCATCACAAAACCGGAGAGCAACGTCTGTCCGTTGAAGTCCACAAAGCAAATATTACAACTAACAAACAGTTATGACCTGCAGCATGGTCAAGCAAGTTAATGTTTGACAGTTTACTAAACAACTGCTGATTTAGAACCACAGAGTTACCGCAAGTCAGCACAAAGACAACAGGAGCCCTGCCTCCGCTATTCCAGAACCACTTCAACTTAAACATCGTCAATTCAACAAGGCTATATATGCTTAGTTTAATACACTGAAAACAATCAAAGATACAAAAAACAAGTTAGTCCAACCAAGGTTGCTTACAAATGTCCTTGTTTTACATGAAATTAGTTGCAAAATGAATAGGAAATATAGTCAAGACGTTGACAAGGTTATACATAATTATTTTTAATTGATATAATAAGTGTGTCCTTCAAACTTTGCATTCGTCAAAGAATCCTCCATTTGCAGCAATTACAGCCTTGTAGACCTTTGGCATTCTAGTTGTCAATTTGTTGAGGTAATCTGAAGAGATTTCACCCCATGTTCCTGAAGCACCTCCTACTAGTTGGATTGGCTTGATTTTTTACATACCATACGGTCAAGCTGCTCCCACAACAGCTCAATAGGGTTAAGATCAGGTGACTGTGCTGGACGCTCCATTATAGACAGAATACCAGCTGACTGCTTCTTCCCTAAATAGTTCTTGCATAGTTTGGAGCTGTGCTTTGGGTCATTGTCTTGTTGTAGGAGGAAATTGGCTCCAATTAAGCGCCGTCCACAGGGTATGGCATGGCGTTGCAAAATGGAGTGATAGCCTTCCTTCTTCAAGATCCCTTTTACCCTGTACAAATCTCCCACTTTACCACCACCAAAGCACCCCCAGACCATCACATTGCCTCCAGCATGCTTGACAGATGGCGTCAAGCACTTCTCCAGCATCTTTACATTTTTTCTGCGTCTCACAAATTTTCTTCTTTGTGATCCGAACACCTCAAACTTAGATTAGTCTGTCCATAACACTTTTTTCCAATCTTCCTCTATCCAGTGTCTGTGTTCTTTTGCCCATCTTAATCTTTTATTTTTATTGGCCAGTCTGAGATATGGCTTTTGCAACTCTGCCTAGAAGGCCAGCATCCCGGAGTCGCCTCTTCACTGTTGATGTTGAGACTGGTGTTTTGCGGGTACTTTTTAATGAAGCTGCCAGTTGAGGACTTGTGAGGCGTCTGTTTCTCAAACTAGACACTCTAATGTACTTGTCCTCTTGCTCAGTTGTGCACCGGGGCCTCCCACTCCTCTTTCTATTCTGGTTAGAGACAGTTTGCGCTGTTCTGTGAAGGGAGTAGTACACAGCTTTGTACGAGAGCTTCAGTTTCTTGGAAACTTCTCGCATGGAATAGCCTTCATTTCTCAGAACTAGAATAGACTGATGAGTTTTCCGAATAAAGTTCTTTGTTTCTGGCCCTTTTGAGCCTGTAATCGAACCCACAAATGCTGAAGCTCCAGATACACAACTAGTCTAAAGGCCAGTTTTATTGCTTCTTTAATCAGAACAACAGTTTTCAGCTGTGCTAACATAATTGCAAAAGGGTTTTCTAATGATCAATTAGCCTTTTAAAATGACAAACTTGGATTAGCTAACGCAACGTGCCATTGAACACAGTAGTGATGGTTGCTGATAATGGGCCTCTGTACGCCTATGTAGATATTCCATTACAAGTCAGCCGTTTCCAGCTACAATAGTTATTTACAACATTAACAATGTCTACACTGTATTTCTGATCAATTTGCTGTTATTTTAATGGACAAAACATGTGCTTTTCTTTCAAAAACAAGGACATTTTGAAGTGACCATAAACGTTTGAACAGGAGTGTATGTGGCTGTCCATGGTACTGATTTCTGTATGTGTGTTTGCGTGCGCGTGCGTAAAAATATAATATATAATAAAATGAAGTTGACTCACCCTACTTATAGACTACTTGAACACCAATGCCATCCTCCTCTCTTTCATGTTGGTAAAATGGTCTTATGACTCTGTCATAAAGTACACTTTTAGTTTTAGTTTTTAACCCTAACTTCCTGGTATGGGAAAAATGAACCAGCTAAGTTAGCTAGCTAGTTAATGTGAGCCTACTAGGCTACATATTGAACTTTAGTCATCTCAGGCCAGTGGCACAATATATTAATTTATGGTTAGATCAGAATCGCCGTCATAAGCATTGCCTGTACAGAGAATTAAGTCAAAACCACAAGTCCAAATCCACTTCTCCATCCATGGCTTAGGAAAGGGACGATTTAGCAAGCTAGCTACAGCAGAACATCAAATCAACAGACACGTTTGTCTGACAATGATGATGGTTTGCTTAGGCTGTGATTTGATTGGTGTGAAGACAATTTCAGACTGGTCTACATTGAGAGGAGTTTTGCTGCGCCAGGACAACCAACAGTTGAGTTCAGCTCAATGCTGATTGGCTAATTATTTTATCATTTTTTATCAAGGGAGACCAAATGCTTGATGGCATCAATCAATCAAATGCTACAGCGGCAACATGTCATACTCTTTTGTTCCTGACAGCATCAGATACATGGTCTATACATACTGAGACAGAGGGGTGCTGTTTCCCTCGCTCTGATGATTTATCCATTGAGATTCACCCACTTGCGAATTGACGGGAAAGAGAAAGATAAATGATGTTATAATTGTTTTTTTTAAAAGATCGGTCAAATATTTGGGGAAGCCTGGTTTCCCTAGGCATCCATGGATACACTCCATTGACTCCGGCACCTTGTTAGTCTCATGATGAGATATCGAACACTCCTGGTTCCCTGTTCCACTGCCAGAACAGACCCTGGGTTGCCTACTCTCTGTGTGCCAGATATGGCCAATTATAGACATGTGCAATTACTGTGCTATTACAATACCCAGACAGTAATGGCAATGTTAATGTACATTCAGATGTTCCCTATATGTAGTCAACGTAAGGAATCAGAATTGTCCCAGTGCTGAGTGAGGGCTGCTGTGCTGTGATCTGTCTGCGTGATGTGTATTCAGGGATTGACTAGAGTGTATTGGGGTGGTGATGAATGCAGTGCTGTGTGTTGGTCTAGTGGAGGGACAGTCAGGGCCTATCTCCCAGTTACAGCCCTCTGATGAATAGCCTGCTTGTCCTTGGAGAGGGACAGCTACTCTGCGTCCCGACCCGTCAGGGCCGAGGAGGCTCTGGACACACACACACAGCCTCCCACTATAGTGCCTGAGTGGCCAGCAGCTGTCTGCCATTTCACCATGCAGGCCAAACACACACTGACCAGGCAGGGGCTGACCAGACACATAGGCTCACTCACTCACACACGCACACACACACACACACACACACGCACGCGCACGCGCACGCGCACGCGCACGCACACGCACACGCACACGCACACACACACACACACACACACACACACACACGACTAGTGAAATAATGAGGGGCCCTCAAACTAGTAGAAAGATTTCATTATACTATGAGTTTTACTCACAGCAACAGCTTGGCTGAAGCAGAGCTTACGTCTTCAGTCTCGCTCAACGTGGACAGATAAATAGCTTTTAGTCATCTCTACGTTCAAAAAAGCCACGTGACATTTAATTGGTCTTTATGAGGACATTTGGTATCAATTACCTGAGGTTTCTATAGGATGAGAGTCAGAAGTATAAATTCTTCAATATACTTAAGTGACAATGAGGTAGTGATGCATGCAGCATGGTGCTTCATATTGCCTACTCTTCTATTTTATATATTATCTTAACTCTCCCTTTCTCCTGCCAGCTTGCTCTCTTTATCTATTCCATCCATCGCTCCCTTCAGAAAAAAAGAGCAAAGAAAGAGATTCCTTTGACCATGCTTTTGTCTGCTCTACGTCATAAGTTAATTTCCTGTTGGAGGGAGGGAGTGGGCAGAGAGAACTGATTTCATCACAATTTTTTTTACTTTGCCTTCATTAGCTGAAGGCCTGCCTGCCAACTCTCAGTATAAGTCACCCACAAATCTCTCCCTGTTTTTCTCCCTCTGGCCACAGAAACAGGAAGTGCTTAGAGAATGATTCACGTGCCGTTCTGATTAGTTATGAGTCAATAACTAGATGACTGGTTTTGTACACCAACATCAAAAGAGCTGAAAAGAAAATATTGTTGGTTATGGAAAATATATTTAACAGCGGTTTAGATGGAACAATGATTCTCTACACTATACTTGCTTGTTTTGTCATATAAACTGAAATTAGGCTAACTATTGGAATTTTAGCAACCAGGAAATGGCAAAGTGATTTCTGCATAGTTCACCTTTAACCTCTAAGATTATAGATTACTACTTCGATCCCATGCTGTGTCACAGCCGGCCGTGACCAGAAGACCCATGAGGCGGTGCACAATTGGCCCAGCATCGTCCGGGTTAGGGGAGGGTTTGACCGACAGGGATTTCCTTGTCCCATTGTGCTCGTGGCGGGCCGGGCAACTGGTAAACTGACTTCGGTAGCCAGCTGTACAGTGTTTCCTCCGACACATTGGTGTGGCTCGCTTCCGGGTTAAGCAAGCTTGGCAGGGTCGTGCTTTGGAGGACGCATGGCTCTCGACCTTCACCTCGATGGAACAAGACTAACTACCAATTGGATATCATGAAATTGGGGAGAAAAAGGGGAGTGCTCATTTGAATCGGTGGTTCCAACAACAATGTTGTTCAGGTGGCCATACTAACCTACTGGCGCTGTGCTGTGCTTTATTTCCTTTGTTTGGGGTAGAAACCTGACAATGGCCACAGTGAGCCACTGGAGTTCAGCAGTTTTCTAAACTCTGCATAGCTCAGTCACTATGCTAAGACTTCACCATTGTGGTCATTACCATGGTAATGGAAGGTCAAAGCCTTCACCCCTACAGCCGGGAGCAAACAAAGTCTGACGTCAAACTTTATTATCACTCAACAGAAGAAAGAGTGGAGAAGAAAGAGGTGAAACGAGAAAGAGGTGAAACGAGAGAGAGAGAGAGAGAGAGAGAGAGAGAGAGAGAGAGAGAGAGAGACATTGACCCCTTCTCTCTCAGCTCATTCACTGTCAAGCCACTAACACCACCAAATTACGTTGTTCCTCAAAAGAACAGACATGGAAACAACCAGACATTCACAGCCCAGTAAGCTGTACAACATCAGACATTCATACAGATGGGCCCAAAACAGCACAGAAGAATACCAGAAAGCAACCTGTAACCAAAATATACAAACACTCTTAGATAACTTTCTGGATATCACATTCACTCACAGTAAAGAAGGCATCAATCTAGCAGTACAAAACATCAACTATATATTCAGGCAAACGGCAAAAGAAGCACAACTGAAATTGACAAAAAACAAAACAAAAAAGACCACAGATGACAACTGGTTTGATGCAGATTGTAAAATTATAAGGAAAAAACTTAGAACACTGTCAAACCAAAAGCACAGAGACCCAAATAAATTACGCCTTCATTACTGTGAGACTTTAAAACTCTATAAACATACACTCAGAACCAAAAAAGCACAGTACAACAGCAAGCAGCTGACACTAATTGAGGAGTCCATAAACACAAACAACTTCTGGCAAAATTGGAAAAAACTAAAAAAATCGAAACAAGAGGAATTAGCGATACAAAATGGTGACATATGGACAACCCATTTTAAAACACTCTACAACACCGTTCAAATTGAAACAAACGCAGAACAATGCCAAATTCATGAGAAGTTGAATGGATTAGAAAAAGCTATAAAGGACCATCAAAATCCATTGGACTCCCCAATTTCTGACCAGGAGCTCTATAAGAAACTTCAGGCTCTGAAATTTAAAAAAGCATGCGGACCTGATGGCATCCTAAATGAGATGCTCAAAATTTCAATTGGCTATATTAAAACTGTTTAATTTGATCCTGAGTGTAGGTTATTTCCCTGACATCTGGAATCAAGGACTCATAACCCCAATCTTTAAAAACGAAGACAAATTTGACCCTAACAATTACAGAGGCATTTGTGTGAACAGTAACCTGGGGAAGGTTTTCTGTAGTATTATAAATGTAAGAGTTCTAAACTTCCTTAATAAGCACAATGTCTTGAGTAAAAGCCGAATTGGATTTATACCAAAACATCGCACAACTGATCATATTTACACCCTACACACCCTGATAGATAAACATGTCCACCAAAATAATACCAAAATATACGCTTGCTTTATCGACTTCCAAAAAGCATTTGATTATATTTGGCATACAGGACTGTTCTACAAAGTTATTGAAAGTGGTGTAGGGGGTAAAACATGACATAATTAAATCAATGTATACTGGCAATACGTGCAGCATTATAATTGTCAAGAAAAGAACAGAATTCTTTAACCAGGGGCGGGGCCTTCGTCAGGGTTGCAATCTGAGCCCTGCACTCTTCAATATTTACATCAACGAATTGGCCACTATTCTAGAAAAATCCTCAGCCCCTGGTGTCAGTCTCCACAATTCAGAAGTTAAATGCCTACTCTTCGCAGATGACCTATGCCTGCTGTCACCCACAGCACATGGTCTACAGCAGAGCCTGGACCTGCTAGAGCAGTACTGCCAGACCTGGGCCCTGGCAGTAAATGTTATGCTGGTGAATGAGGACCCAAAAGCGACGTAATAGTAACAGAGTCTTTATTCCAGTAATAAACAAATAATGATTCTCCTGGATATTATCAATGGTCAATCCAAAACAGGAACTGAAATCCTCTCGTCAATAGAGAGGAACGACTGGAGACGCGACCACAGACTGCAGGTCGCTTCAGGAAGGCACTGGCCGTAGCTGACATAGACACCTGCTCACACGCAGCATCTGAAGAAGGCAAAGAACACGACAGGGCGGAACAAGGACACAGGAACAGCAAACATCAAACAAGAATCCGACAAGGACAGAAGCGGAAAACAGAGGGAGAAATAGGGACTCTAATCAGAGGGCAAAATAGGGGACAGGTGTGAAAGAGTAAATGAGGTCGTTAGGAGAATGAGAAACAGCTGGGAGCAGGAACGGAACGATAGAGAGAGAGAAAGAGGGAAAGAACCTAATAAGACCAGCAGAGGGAAGCACAGGGACAAGACATGATGAAAGACAAAACATGACAGTAAACCCCAAAAAGACTAAAATAATGATTTTCCAGAGAAGATCCAGATCTCAGGTAATTAGACCAAAGTTCTCAATTGGTACAAAATATATGGAGTACTGCACACATTACAATTACTTAGGTTTAAAAATAAGCTCAACTGGACACCTTAATGAGGCAGTGAATGAACTGAGAGAGTTTCACGCCCTGACCTTAAAGATCCTTTTTATGTCTCTATTTTGGTTTAGTCAGGGTGTGAGTTGGGGTGGGCATTCTATGTTTTGTGTTCTGTTTTCTATTTCTGTGTGTTTGGCCGGGTGTGGTTCTCAATCAGAGGCAGCTGTCTATCGTTGTCTCTGATTGAGAACCATACTTAGGTACCCTTTTCCCACCTGTGTTTTGTGGGTAGTTGTTTTCTGTTTTGTTTTCTGTTTCGTTCGTTCTCTTTGTTGTTTTTGTTATTCAGTGTTCAGTTTTATGAATAAATCATGAACACTTACCACGCTGCGCTTTGGTCCACTTCTTCATGCAACAATGGCCGTTACAGAGAGAAAGCACGCAGGGCATTCTACGCCATTAAAAAGCAAATTCAAATTGAAATACCTATTCAAATTTGGCTAAAACTAATTGAATATGCAGTGCTATCTGGCCCTAAATCGACAGTACACTGTGGCTAAATGTTTGAACATGGTTACTGATCAAAACCTTAGAAAAACCTTGACAAAGTGCAGGCTCAGTGAGCACAGCCTTGCCATTGAGAAGGGTAGACACAGGAAAACCTGGCTCCCTGTAGAGGAAAGGCTGTGCAACCACTGCACAACAGCAGAACCTGAGACGGAGCTGCATTTCCTGACAAAATGTCCAAAATATAAAACAATTAGAGAGTGTCATTTCCCCAAATTTGAAACCCTTATTCAAGGTTTCAAAGACCTCTCTGATGAGAGTAGGCTACCCGTCCGGTTGGGGGAGGACGCAGAGAGCTGTGGGTTGGCAGCGCACTACATTGCTGCCTGCCATAAGTTGAGGGACAGTGTCTGACAAACCAATCAACCTGCACATGTACTCTACTGTATGCTTATTGTTATTGTTGAATGTATGGTTATTTTGACCCTTGGTTATTGTTGTTACTGTTGTCACGTTGACAATTTTGATTCTCATTTTTATTTTGACTTGTTTTTATATTGTAAATATCCAAAATAAGCTTTGGCAATATGTACATTGTTACGTCATGCCAATAAAGCGAATTGAATTGAATTGAGAGAGACAGAGAGAGAGAGAGAGACAGAGAGACAGAGACAGAGAGAGAGAAGAAGAAAAGGATCTTCATCATACAGAGGACTGAAAGCTAATTGGTTTGCATTTAAAAGGGTCGCGGGCAAAAGGGGAGATTATACATACACACCTAACAGCAAGCTAAAGAAGCTATGGGAAAAAGCTGGGGAATGAGTGATGGTGGAAAGGAAATGGAGAGAGATCCACAGGAAGAGAAGGAGAGGAAAGAGAGGTGCAGTGGGTCTGGGAGAGGGAAGGAAAGGGCTGCAGTGTTCATTCAGACAGCCACTGAGCAGGAAGTAACGTGGCAACTGGTGTAGCACGCTCAGTGCAGACAGGTCAGTGCAGACAGTGTGCGTGCGTGCGCGCGTGTGTGGGTGCGAGAGAGAGAGAGAGAGAGAGAGAGAGAGAGAGAGAGAGAGAGAGAGAGAGAGAGAAAGAGAGGGGAGGGCAGGAAGGCCTTTGTCTTTTGCCTCTACGTGACCCCGTGGGACAAACACTGGTTAAGTCACAGGAGAGTGTGTGTGTGTGTGTTTTGTAGACGACTGTGTATTTGTCTCACGGACACAGGACCTCGGGGACAGGGACACAACATTTTATGAACCACCCCCCCTCTCTCCTGAACTCACAAAGCATGACAGCAATAAGTCATATATTTTGAAAACAATACTCTTCCCTTTCTCCTTTGTGCTGTTTCTCCCGCATCTAACCCCCACCCTTTTAAACAAACACCCCCTCAGTCATCAAAAGTTTTTATTAGTTTAAAACAGATGGATAGCACAGACAAAACAAGGCTGTCTCTGCTGCTTAAATCCCATTAGCCACCTGAGCCTAGCCAAACCACCCCCCTGGGTTACAAAAGGTAACCTTTTAGTTTATCTGTTTGAGGGTAGACTTCTGAGAAGTCACTGCCTTCCCCTGGGGCTAAGTAGCATGCTAGCACATAGCCCATGACTCTTCAAATGCCCACAGCAACATAGCAGCAGTACACAGACTGCAATTACAGCAAAGCCTTGGCAAGGCCTGTGTGTAAGCCAGCGGTATAAGACATTCTCACTGACAGGAAGAGGGATCAGATATACTCCCTGTCAGTCTGTCTCTCTGTCTATCGTCGTGCAGAAAAACAGGGCCCTAGTGAGTGAATGTAGAGAAGTAACTGAGTCAGTCGATGGGGATCTAGTTTTGGCCTTAATAAGCTGACAGACACTGCTGTGACACACACAGACACACTGTGCTGCTGCTGAGATATTTGGGCGATTCCACGCCAGCGGGAGTGGAAAATATTTTTGGTATCTCAGATTGTTCTGGCAATTCTCACATAGAAACTTCATTGGGAAGAAGGATGGTTGAAATGCTTTTGGAATTTGTATCACAAACAATGTTTTTGAAAATCATGGTGAAATTGTCCATTTTAGGCATTTTTTAGACCTATACATGCCTCCTGTAAGACACTATGAAATTGTTTTCCACAAGGTAGAGAGCAACATTTAGGGGCTACCTCATAAAAAGGCCAGCGGCTTATGCCAAAATGTACGGAACAGAATCCTGAAAGACAAGACTTAACAGGAATATACTAGAACAGAAATAGCATAACTAACATGACATTCGGTGAGGTCACAGATCTCATTGAATAGGGCTCACAACAAACATGTTCACACAACTCTCTCCTCATAGAAAATAGGCCTGATCAGTAAACAACTTTTTTTCATGACTGTTTTGTTGCTATTCCAGTAAATGTGTATGTATTGGTATGTAACACCTTAGGATCCATGTCCTTGGTATTCTCTGGGCGAGCCCAGGCCCGTCTTCTACTCGCTCCAGCTCTCAGCGGCCCACTTACCGGAACATTCCACAACCTCTACATGCACCTCGCCAGTTAACTCACATTCCAAAGGTGTCACAACACCCCTTCTACAACACGCTTTACAAAACACACACACACACACCACACACACACACACACACACACACACACACACACACACACACACACACACACACACACACACACACACACACACACACACACACACACACACACACACACACACACACAACCAATGTAGAAATGAATACTAGATCTAAGGACTCATTCATAAAGAGGCAATCAACATACTATACTTTCAAATCTTATCAGTCACACTTACAGTACAGAGGCCAAGTCAAACATATGTTTTCACACAAATACGCAGTAACACTAAAGCATACTAAAGTGGCTGTCACTCTTATGAATCATCTCAAGGTGGAAATAACAGATAAATAACACACAAAGATCTTCAACCACTCCTCCCTGTCAAGTCAAGTTTCAACAGCAGTAAGAAAACAGCTCTGATTCTTGTAGCTACAGGCTACAACAAAGTGCTGGAGCTCCGCCCATTGAACAAGACTGAGTGACAGGGAAACTGGTGAGAGTGTAGCGGAACTACACACAAACCAGAAAGCAGTTCCACTCTGTTGTAATCACACAGAGAGAAAGGAAGGACACCCAGTTCATCACAGTTCTGATTTCTCCTATCTACATACCAGAAACACGTTCTCCTCTCATCCATAAGCACAGGCAGTCACAATGGTAAAATCTTGCATAGAATTCTCACAATGCCCAACAATAAATCCTAAAATTACAGCCTTGAGTGGGGATAGAGTGGAGATAAAATGATTTTCCAGAGCATGAAACATCATTGTGACCTCAGCCAAACATTTCAGTGGTTTGGTGTGAGACAAGGCAATGCAGGAATTCAGGGAGCACTCTGATACATTTCAGGGGAACCAAAATACACAGAAAAGATGTGGATAGGCCTACTGTACTATAAGACAGGATGGACATTGAAAGCTCAATCAAGCAGAAGTGGCACAGGCTTTTAGACCATCTGCATGCGCCTCACAAACCTACCTCAGTCAATATGTTCAGATAAAACATCAGTGGATGTGTTCAGTTTTGTTAGCTTTGACAACAATCCCTGGTTCGTTTAACTGCCCCAAGGGCATCAAAGCAACCTTTGTGATTGGCTATGTGAGAAGAAAGCCCAGCGCTATTGTAACCATACCAGACAGAGCTGAAATCCTGCTCTTTGTGCAGAATCCATTTTGCCTGGTGTAGGACTAGCTAGGTGTTCTGCTCCGCAACGGATTTCTTATCTAAACTCCCTCTGTCTCTAAAAGATGTCGCCAAAGAACATGGCTGACGTTTTACATTCTCCCAACTAATTGTGCTATTTAGTTACGTTTTTAACTTATTGTGGACATAATGTTGCTGCTACCGTCTCTAATGACCGAAAAATAACTTCTGGACATCAGAAAAGCGATTACTCACCGCGGACTGGAAGAAACTTTTTCCTGTAACGAGTTCGACGAGAAGGATATCCTGCTTTCACTGGAACAGGCCCAGATCCACGCCTTTTGTGTGAAGAAAAGATTGCCGGAAAAGGGCACGCAGATCGGGGTTCCTTCTGAGAATCCGGAGGCGAGCGAGCAAATTCCCAATGCCTTCCATTCTTCTTGCTAACGTGCAATAGTTGGAAAATAAAATTGATGACCTACCATTAAGATTATCCTACCAACTGGACATTAAAAACTGTAACATTGTAGTACCTTATGATAAGTTCTCGACCACACAACTGTATTATTCGTAGCCATCTATTTACCACCACAAAGTGAAGCTGGCACTAAGACCTTTCTCAACCAACTCTCTAAGGCCATAAGCAAGGAAGAAAATGCTCACCCAGAAGCGGCACTCTTAGTGGCCAGGGACTTTAATGCAGGCAAACTTAAATCAGTTTTACCAAATTTTTACAAGCATGTCACATGTGCAACCAGGGGGAAAAAATCCTAGACCACCTTTACTCCACACACAGAGATGCATACAAAGCTCTCCCCCACCATCCATTTGGCAAATCTGACCATAATTCTATCCTCGTGATTCCTGCTAACAAACAAAAACTAAAGCAGGAAGTACCAGTGACTCGCTCAATACGGAAGTGGTCAGATGATGCGGATGCTACACTACAGGACTGTTTTGCTCGCACAGACTGGAATATGATCCGGGATTCATCCAAAGGCATTGAGGAATACACCACCTCAGTCATCGGCTTCATCAATAAGTGCATTCATGACGTCGTCCCCACAGTGACTGTACGTACATATCCCAACCAGAAGCCATGGATTACAGGCAACATCCGCATCGAGCTAAAGGCTAGAGCTGCCATTTCAAGGAGCGGGAGACTAATCCGGGCGCTTATAAGAAATCCCACTATGCCCTCAGACGAACCATCAAACAAGCAAAGTGTCAATACAGGATTAAGATTGAATCCTACTTCACCCGCTCTAACGCTCGTCGGATGTGGCAGGGCTTGAAAACTATTATGGACTACAAACGGAAAGCCAGACGCGAGCTGCCCAGTGAAGCAAGCCTACCAGACGGGTTAAAAGCCTTTTATGCTCACTTCGAGGCAAGCAACACTGAAGCATGCACGAGAGCACCAGCTGTTCTGGATGACTGTGTGACAACGCTCTCGGTAGCCAATGTGAACAAAACCTTTAAACAGGTCAACATTCATAAAGCTGCTGGGCCAGACGGATTACCAGAATGTGTACTCAAAGCATGCGCGGACCAACTGTAAAGTGTCTTCACTGACATTTTTAAACCTCTCCCTGACCGAGTCTGTAATACCTACATGTTTCAAGCAGACCACCATAGTCCCTGTGCCCAAGGAAGCGAAGGTAACCTGCATAAATGAATACTCACGTCGGTAGCCATGAAGTGCTTTGAAAGGATGGTCATGGCTCACATCAACAGCATCCTCCTGGACACCCTAGACCCACTCCAATTCGCATACCACCCCAACAGATCCACAGATGACGCAATCTCAATCGCACTCCACACTGCCCTTTTCCACCTGGACAAAAGGAACACCTATGTGAGAATGCTGTTCATTGACTACAGCTCAGCGTTCAACAACATAGTGCCCACAAAGTTCATCACTAAGCTAAGGACTCTGGGAATAAACACCTCCCTCTGCAACTGGATCTTGGACTTCCTGACGGGCCGCCCCCAGATGGTAAGCGTATGCAACAACACGTCTGCCACACTGATCCTCAACACTGGGGCCCCTCAGGGGTGTGTACTTATTCCTGTATTCCCTGTTCACCCACGACTGCGTGGCCAAACACGACTCCAACACCATCATTCAGTTTGCTGATGACACAACAGTGGTAGGCCTGATCACCGACAACGATGAGACGACCTATAGGGAGGAGGTCAGAGAACTGGCAGTGTGGTGCCAGGACAACAACCTCTCCCTCAATGTGAGCAAGACAAACGAGCTGATCGTGGACTACAGGAAAAGCCGGGCCGAACAGGCCCCCATCGACGGGGCTGTAGTGGAGCGGGTCGAGAGTTTCAAGTTCCTTGGTGTCCACATCACCAACGAACTATCACGATCCAAACATACCAAGACAGTCGTGAAGAGTGCACGAAAAAACCTTTTCCCCCTCAGGAGACTGAAAAGACTTGGCATGGGTCCTCAGATTAGAGGTCGACCGATTAATCGGAATGGCCGATTAATTAGGGCCAATTTCAAGTTTTCATAACAATTGGTAATCTGCATTTTTGGACACCGATCATGGCCGATTACATTGCACTCCACGAGGAGACTGCATGGCAGGCTGACTACCTGACTACCAGCAAGGAGCCAAGGTAAGGTGCTAGCTAGCATTAAACTTATCTTATAAAAAACAATCAATCTTAACATAATCACTAGTTAACTACACATGGTTGACGATATTACTAGTTTATCTAGCTTGTCCTGCGTTGCATATAATCGATGCGGTGCATGTTAATTTATCATCGAATCACAGCCTACTTCGCCAAACGGGTGATTTAACAAGCGCATTCGCGAAAAAAGCACTCTCGTTGCACCAATGTGTACCTAACCATAAACATCAACGCCTTTCTTAAAATCAATACACAAGTTTATATTTTTAAACCTGCATATTTAGTTAATAATGCCTGCTAACATGAATTTATTTTTACTAGGGAAATTGTGTCACTTCTCTTGCGTTCTGTGCAACAGAGTATGCAGCTGTTTGGGCCGCCTGGCTCGTTGCGAACTGTGTGAAGACCATTTCTTCCTAACAAAGACAGTCAACTTCGCCAAACGGGGGATGATTTAACAAAAGCGCATTTGCGAAAAAAGCACAATCGTTGCACGAATGTACCTAACCATAAACATCAATGCCTTTCTTAAAATCAATACACAGAAGAATATTTTTTTTAAACCTGCATATTTAGTTTAAATAAATTAATGTTAGCAGGCAATATTAAACTAGGGAAATTGTGTCACTTCTCTTGCGTTCATTGCACGTAGAGTCAGCATATATGCAACAGTTTGGGACGCCTGGCTCATTGCGAACTAATTTTCCAGAATTTTACGTAATTATGACATAACATTGATGGTTGTGCAATGTAACAGCAATATTTAGACTTAGGGATGCCACCCGTTAGATAAAATACGGAACGGTTCCGTATTTCACTGAAAGAATAAACGTTTTGTTTTTGAAATGATAGTTTCCGGATTTGACCATATTAATGACCTAAGGCTCGTATATCTATGTGTTATTATATTATAATTAAGTATATGATTTGATAGAGCAGTCTGACTGAGCGGTGGTAGGCAGCAGCAGGCTCGTAAGCGTTCATTCAAACAGCAGCTCTTAGCAATGCTGGGATGCACAGCGCTGTTTATGACTTCAACCCTATCAACTCCCGAGATTAGTCTGGCAATACTAAAGTGCCTATAAGAACATCCAATAGTCAAAGGTATATGAAATACAAATCGTATAGAGAGAAATAGTCCTATAATAACTACAACCTAAAACTTCTTACCTGGGAATATTGAAGACTCATGTTAAAAGGAACCACCAGCTTTCATATGTTCTCATGTTCTGAGCAAGGAACTGAAACGTTAGCTTTTTTACATGGCACATATTGCACTTTTACTTTCTTCTCCAACACTTTGTTTTTGCATTATTTAAACCAAATTGAACATGTTTCATTATTTATTTGAGACTAAATTGATTTTATTGATGTATTATATTAAGTTAAAATAAAAGTATTCATTGTTCATTCAGTATTGTTGTAATTGTCATTATTACAAATATATATATTTTTTAAAAATCGGCCGATTAATCTGTATCGGCTTTTTTTGTCCTCCAATAATCGGTATCGGTATTGGCGTTGAAAAATCATAATCGGTTGACCTCTACCCCTGATCCTCAAAAGGCTCTACAGCTGCACCATCGAGAGCATCCTGACCGGTTGCATCCCCGCCTGGTATGGCAACTGCTCAGCATCTGACCATAAGGTGCTACAGAGGGTAGTGCGAACAGCCCAGTACATCACTGGGGCCAAGCTTCCTGCCATCCAGGACCTATATAATAGGCGTTGTCAGAGGAAAGCCCATAAAATTGTCAGAGACTCCAGTCACCCAAGTTATAGACTGTTTTCTCTGCTACTGTACGGCAAGTGGTACCGGAGCGCCAAGTCTAGGACGAAAAGGCTCCTCAACGTTAGACTGCTGAACAATTCAGAAAAATCACCACCGGACAATTTACATTAACCCCCCCCCCCCCCAGCCCCTCTTGTACACTGCTGCTACTCGCTGTTTGTTTGTTACCTATGCATAGTCACTTCGCCCCCACCTACATGTACAGATTACCTCAACTAGCCTGTACCCCTGCACACTGACTCGGTACCGGTACCCCGTGTATATAGCATCGTTATTGTTATTCTTATTGTGTTACTTTTTATTATAACTTTATATTTTAGCCTACTTGGTAAATATTTTCTTCTTCTTGAACAGCATTGTTGGTTAAGGGCTTGTAAGTAAGCATTTCACTGTAAAAGTCTACCCTTGTTGTATTCAGCGCATGTGGCAAATAAAGTTTGATTTGATTTGATTTATTCCTCCAGTAAAGCCCAATTATCCACCACATAAAGCAGGTGCCCTGGGGAACCCACGGTTTGATTACAACAGAAAACATTTGCCCCCAGGCCCAGTTGTTTGCAGCTGAACTGGGAGGAGAGAGAGATCCTGTCAACGCTAGCTAGGGAAGGGACTGGGTGCACTGTGTTTAAGAGATTAGGCCCATGGCAGGACTGCCAGCCACAAATCAAGGTCTGTTTCAAACCCGTAGTTTTCTCTGTAACATTGCTTAGACTTAAAGCTCTTTGAGAAACACCAGGAAATTATAATGTTTGGCAGCCACCTACATGATAACAAATTTAAGACAAGGAATAACTTGAATTTATTTGCATGATAGCACACTGTACTGTATGTATTTGAGACACTAACACATCTTCATATGTTCGGTATGTACTCTACATTAGTGTTTAACCTATATCTGAAACCCTATGACTCACAGATGGTTGTGCACAATTTCACCTGTGTGGACTGACTGACCCTACCTGAATCAACCTTCCTTCCCACTAGTCCTTGCCTGTCACAGCCTGGTGTCTGTTATTACTACGCTCAGTGACTGTGTGACACCTGTAATCCCTCTGAGTGAAATGATGGAACGGACTAGGAGAGGAGTTTCACTGCCAGACCTCCTAGGGGGTGACAGGGGGGAATTCCATGCCAGCACCCAGAGCCCAGGCAGGGGACTGTGAGTCAGTCAGAGGTGAGTCAGGCCTGGGCAACATGGGTGAGGGTTACTCAGCTGAGCTCTTTGTAGGCTTGAGTAAACCTCCGCTCATTTGACCACCACAAACTCCCCCACTCACTCACTAATACTGATTGGTGGGAAACTACTTCATCTATTTATACACTAGCATCACTTCCTGGTCTCATTAATCCCTCATTCTGAAACAGCAAGCAGATAGCTAGCACGTTACAAAGTATTATCTGTATTGTCAGGTTGTCTTTCTCTAAAGGCATGGTTATCAAGGCCAGTCTGGGAATAACATTTGATTTGAAATAAACATCTCTCAGAAAAATTTAGCCTAAACCTTCCATCTATATATCCTCATTACAGTCACCAATCAAATACAGTTCATTTTAGATAGCTACAGGAAGCTACCCTCATCTAAATACATATATGGTGATGTCAGTGGTTTTTGTCCATTGTGTTACAAGCTTTCTAATGTGTGTGTGAATGCCCAGACCAGGGGACAAACATACCAGCCCTCTCCAGGGGGTCGGCCCCAGTGCTGCTAAAGAGCATAAGCCTCTCAGACAGAAATACAGTATGGTCCTGTCAACCAAATACCAAACCCCTGTGTAATTACAGCACTACAAGCTGACAGAATGCCAACACTTTCAAACAATAGTAGGGAACGGCCGGTACTGCAAAGACTCCAGCAGCAGGACACTCCACTATTTTCTCTCCTCAAAATCTTAATCTTTCAACTTTCTCCTGAGTCAACTGAGCAGCGGATCTCCATGGCTCTCTCTCCTGTCTGGCTGTTCCAAAGCCCTTTCTTCTAAGTGTCTTAAGCCCTCCAATTCTCCCCTTTCAGAAGAGAGGGGCCTTTCCAAAACATACAGGACAGAACCCTTTCTTCAAGAACTGGTATGAAAAAGACTAGGGAGTTTACTTCTGTTATTTTCTCATTATTCCACATTTCCCGTTGTAAGTGTAGCATTGTAACTTCACATTTCTATCTAAAAACACACAACCCAATACACATAATGAGACACGTACACATAGCGCAGCACACAAAGTAACTCGTGCTGAGTACCAACAAAAGGTAAGAATACACTTTTTTTTTAAACTAAAGTTCTCACCACTCTTTTCCTATTCGTCCCTCAATGTCCTGCCCTCCCTCTATTTTTTTCCACCTCTCTACTCTTTCCCAGCTGGGGCATTTAGCATGTCCTAACCAAAGTGTTCACACAGCAATGAAAACAGCAAACCCACAAACATTGACATTACACACTCACCAGATAGTTCATTTTCAGCCCTATAGTGCGAGTCCGTCCGACAGACTCCAGACCGGAGTAACAGGGCAGAGATTTCGTCCTGGAAATAACCCCTGTGTCCTGGAAACAACCCCTGTGTCCTGGAAACAACCCCTGTGTCCTGGAAACAACCCCTGTGTCCTGGAAACAACCCCTGTGTCCTGGAAACAACCCCTGTGTCCTAGAAACAACCCCTGTGTCCTGGAAACAACCCCTGTGTCCTGGAAACAACCCCTGTGTCCTGGAAACAACCCCTGTGTCCTGGAAACAACCCCTGTGTCCTAGAAACAACCCCTGTGTCCTGGAAACAACCCCTGTGTCCTAGAAACAACCCCTGTGTCCTGGAAACAACCCCTGTGTCCTGGAAACAACCCCTGTGTCCTAGAAACAACCCCTGTGTCTAGCCACCAGTTAAAGTTCCCTGTTGTCTCGCTCCCAGGCAGAAAGACTTAGTCAGATTCTAACACATTCTCCGGCACTGTGATCTCAGAGGGCAAGAATGAGACTGTCCTTTGCTCTTTCTCCGACTTCCTCTATCCCTCTCTCTGGCCAGTGGAGGGAGGGAAGAATGCTCAGTAACCTGACACCCACCAGTTCCTGCACATCCCGACATTCCCACTCCCGGTCTGTGATTGGTCGAAGGACCTATTTTTATGTTAATGACTCTTGCCTTCTCTTCTCCCCCTGGCTGTGTGGAATGTTTAGTGCGTGTGTTCAGACCTTGGAGTGACACAGACACTCCATTTTTCTAACTGTTCAAGCAGCCGCAGTGTAACGGGTGTCCTCCTCCTCTTCGGAAGAAGAGGAGGAGTAGGGATTGGACCAAAGCGCAGCGTGATAATTTGACATAATGAAGTTTATTAAAGAAAAGACGAAAACCCGAAAACACTTCAACAAACTACAAAATAACAAAACGACGTAGACAGACCTGAACATGGAACTTACATAAATACACGAAGAACTCACGAACAGGAACAGACTACATCAAACGAACGAACAAACCGAAACAGTCCCGTGTGGTGCAACATACACAGACACAGAAGACAACCACCCACAAACAAACAGTGTGAACAGCCTACCTTTATATGGTTCTCAATCAGAGGAAACGTCAAACACCTGTCCCTGATTGAGAACCATATAAGGCTAATTACACCTGACCTAAACATACAAACACAAAACATAGAATGCCCACCCCAACTCACGCCCTGACCAACTAAACACATACAAAAATAACAGAAAACAGGTCAGGAACGTGACACGCAGAACACACATACCTCCCCCAGCCACCTTGGCTCACTCTTTTCTATCTCATCAATTCATCTCTATTTTTATTTTCTACTCACTTGGCATTTCCCTCCTCCCAAAAACGATTCTTATTTCTTATTCATCTCATCGGTCTTGCATTGTTGCTCAGATACATGAGCACATTATACACTCTGGTCTTAAACGTTAATCACTCCAGCAATGTATGTCTAAACACATCTGAGGGCAGCGTGTATATTGTGCAGCACACACGTTCAAATCCATTCCCAGTACGCTAGTTCTAATTGTCCCCTCAGGTTACATTTCATTTGCTGGGAATAAGAAGAAACTAAAATCAACTGGGTGGAACTAATATGTCAGTGTCGCCCACGCAGACCCTAACTCAACAAACACAGCGCAAGGCTTGTCCTTTGAGAAATCAATTTGGTAAATCAGAGTGTAACACAATAACTGTATAACGGTATAGCATAACTAGTTTCACAATGTAAATCTCACAATACTGTTAAAATGCTATTAAAGTACTGAGACTAATCTGGAGGTTGTTGAAGAAAGCGTTAAGGCCGTATCTAAGGTAGAGTTCACGGCTCAGGTCAAACAAACAATGAGGGATGACATCCAACACTTAGTCAATCATCTAACTCAGATTGAGCAGGTCAGGAGGTCATGAGGTCAAATGCAGACCCTACTCCTTAATCAATATTCCAGAACTAAATCAACACAAATGGCTTCCAATGGAACCATTCAGTCTCCAGACAGATATGTCAAACTCTCAAACATGACTCACCTTCATGTGGCATACACTGATTCAAATGCGGAGAGTGTGGGTATGTTATGAGTAAGAAAGGTACGCGGAAGAGAGTATTGGTATGAGTGAGGTATGTGAAGGTGAGAGTGTGTTTTCAGAAAGGTGGGAGCTGTGTGGTGTGGAGGGAGGTGCAACATTATCCAGGTCATAATAGGCCTTACAGCATGAGGGCTGTGTGTAGACCACAACATAGCCTACATAGACAGTCAAAGTGGTGTAATGCAGAGAGGGCAACAACACATCCTACAATCATAGACCACGGAGAAGAAAAACACCACAGAAAGCACCAGAAATGTCCTTATTGGGCCAATGCTGCAGAAGCAGGCTGGCTGACAGGACTGTGGGAGACAGAGGTGAGGTGACAGTCTAGCAGGGCTATTCTCACACTGAGCTGACATCCTCCCGTGGGCCACTGCTCAGGGGTAAAGGTCAAATCACTGAGGTAGCAGGCACGACTGTCAAGCCTCAGAACACAAACCGAGACGAGGGAGCAAAACAGCATTAGGGGGCTTGAAGAGTAGGCCGGTGTCTCATCAAAAACATTCCCTCGATTGAATGTGATTGGAGAAATGTTCATTCTAATCTTGATATAAAGCCTGCCTTTCAAAAGCCAGAGGTCCTGAGGTGTCCATGGTGATTGAGCAGTTTCACTGAAGTAGACTCACTTCTGGCGCTCAGTACACACATATGCTAGCACACACACACACACGTCTGCAGTTCACAGTTTTACATGGTCTCATGGGACCTGTGCAACAGTCCCAGTTTCTCTCATCAGAGCCTGGGTGAGATCACAGCTGTCAATTAAACAGAGAGCTAGACCAGATTAGACCATCACATCAGAGTCAGACACCATTTCAATTTGCCCCTCCTCCCTTCGTCCCCTCTCACTACTCAGCTAATGAGCCCCCCCACCCGGGCCCACTAATCAATCCCGTGGCCCAGGGTAACAGGCTTAGCTACCTGTCAACATACTGCACGACGATACGACAGGCATTCAATGAATCTACACAGAGAGACCTGTCCAGAGACTACTGCTGTGGTGGCTGAATATCACAGACAAGAAGATACAACAGTCAACTACCAGGAATAATCACAGGCGTAGACAGCTGCATCCTCAGCACATAATTCAGACACATTCATGTCACTGTTCTGTGGTGAGTTCTATCGTGTGCCCTAAGACTTTCAGTCCAAGTGGGTCTGCGTGGCTTGCATGTGGGGTCTGTGGGTTCTGTCGGTGCTGTGCAGCAGAACACTGGTCCATTGTGCTGGTGTTGTCCGGACCAGGGCTGTCCAGCTGCCCATGCATTCCTCACACCTACACACTGAGCGCCTCTCCAGACCCAGCCTCACCCGCCACAGCCCTAGAGCCCCCTGCTCCGGCCAGCACGTAACCTATGTCACACAGACATTTTACACATGCCTGAAAACAATGTCTTCCCTTTGTTCTGTCTGAGGAGGGCCAGACTTATTATTGAGGAGGACAAGAGATGTAGGTCACCAAATGTGAATATGGAAATCCTGTTTCCTGGTGAATTGAGATTGTTTCTGTTTCTCTGATGGGAGCCCAGAGGTCCTTCCACTGGGGCTGTCACTGGGCAGGAACACGGTCTCTCCAACTCTCCCTCCACTATCTCGCCAAAACCAACTCACAATGGTGAATCACGCTGATCACTAATTACTTAATTAACCCCTTGCAAATTACTTCTTCAATCATGCGTGTGATGTTTAGCATTTAATGAGCCCATTCTACAGTGAGATTTGGTGAATTTCAGTCTAAGCCCGTGACAATATGGGGTTTAGTATTCCATGATTTAAATAGATATTTAATCATTATTATGGTTTGACTAAACCTCAAGCTGTCATTTGGACTGATTAACAACACCACAGCTGTAAGCCTCTGGCTGGCGAGCCGTTATAATTGAAAGTCACTTATTTCGATTCCAATCAATTGTATCATCCACACACTCGTATCCAAACTATGCATAATAACAAAGGTTGTCCTGTGGGGAATGGGCCCATGCCGCACAACTGTGACATCATTCACAGCGGCTGAGAGTGAAACAATGCACATGGTTGTGTACGACATCCGCCCCCCCGGTCAAAATGAATATTCACGCATCTTTGAAGGGGTAAAATTAAAGACTGATTCTTTTGTTGTGACTTTGTCAGTCCTGCTGTGCAGTCAATCACATACAGGCTTTTCAAAGTCTTATGAAGGAAGAGGGGGAAATCGTCCAACTACACAGTAATACACTCATCTACAACAAAACACAACCAAGCTTGTACGCACACGTTGGTAGGACAGTGACACACGCAGGCACGAAGACACACACACACACACACACACACACACACACACACACACACACACACACACACACACACACACACACACACACACACACACACACACACACACACACACACACACACACACACACACACAGAGGACAAAGTTGTGTCCTCTTACAGGATGCTGCATCAAAGATTCTGACAGTGTGATCTGACATGTTGGATCATTGTTCCAGACCGCCAGTTTGCCCCAGTCCCTGAGGGAGGGTTTACCCCCCCCACCACACCACCATTCGTCTTATGGAGGATAAGACGTGGCTATCTGGGATACACAGAAGAAAATAAAAACATAACCCTACAATGATAGGAGAACAATAATCACTGTAAGTGTTTACAAATCCCCTTCCCCCGAGTAATAGGATTGATCTGAACAGCTTGAACATTCATTTCCATAGATAATTGCATTTGTTTATTCTCTGATTTTATATTTCATTTTTATTTGTTTTCTTATCAGCAAAGCTTGTTAATACTCTGAGATGATTAAAAACTACAAAGTGAGTATTTTTTTCATCAAAGCTTGCTCCACAATGCTGCCTGTTCCTCAGTATAAGCACTCTGCAGCACAGGGCAAATTTCCCTCTCTTTCGCTGCAATAAAAAAAAGATTAGCATTAATGTGGCAGGAAGTAAAACGGCATTATCTCTGTGTGTGCAGAATGGGAGGCTGATTGTATTTCCAGGCTAAACGGGGAACTCTGTGTTTAGGAAGGAATGTCTTCCTCACTGAAACACACGCTGAGATGTTCTGCATGCAAAGGACCTCCTATAGGCCCCAAACGGCCCCCCTAAATATAAACACAACCCTTCCACAGCCATCTTAATTAGATTCTCCTGATTTGCTTTTTCATTTTAATCTCTATTATGGTTGGGTGTCGTTGCGACTGCCGTTGGTTTGGCCCACAGCTCCTCCACTGAGGAGTAATCCACTAGTGAAATCTGCAATCAGACTCTGGGCTCCTTGCATAAACACACACACTGACAAATGACATCGCTACTCTCACTATGATGTCGCCGAGACACCAGGGTGCCAGCCAGAATGCTGTTCTCTAATTCCATCATCACACACCCACACTCTGTCACACACACATACGGTATACACACACACACGGTATACACACACACACACACACACACACACACACACACACACACACACACACACACACACACACTCTCTCTCTCTCTCTCTCTCTCTCTCTCTCTCTCTCTCTCTCTCTCTCTCTCTCTCTCTCTCTCTCTCTCTCTCTCTCTCTCTCTCTCTCTCTCTCTCTCTCTCTCTCTCTCTCTCTCTCTCTCTCTCTCTCTCTCTCTCTCTCTCTCTCTCTCTCTCTCTCTCTCAAGACATACAGAAACACATATTTACTTACATAGACATAAAACACACACACTGAAAAACCCAAACACAGTGTTCCTTCCCCCCTGGTTGGAATGTAGGAATGTGGCTCTAACATTAACCCCATAACGTTGGGGTTTCCAACCATCATTTCCAGGAAGGGGACGACCTTTTCCTATGAACACAATGGCAGGACTGAGTCACAACAAAACAATGCAGCTAGGTGGTCACTAAATAGGCATTACACAATTACAATATACTTGAAATAAATCTGTAATATTGATGTTCATCACTATGAGCAAATTTTTCAATGTTCCTAATCTACAGTATAGTTTGAACAATACAACTAAACCATTCTTTGGAGCAGATGTGTCACGACTTCCGCCGAAGTCGGCCCTTCTCCTTGTTCGGGTGGTGTTCGGCGGTCGACGTCACCGGCTTTCTAGTCACCATCGATCCATTTTTCAGTTTCGTTTTGTTTTGTCTGTATTATACACACCTGGTTTCAATTCCCCCATCATGTTCCCTATTTAACCCTCTGGCTTTCATTTCTGTTTTGTCCGTGATTGTTTGTGCGTTAGTGGTTGTGATGATTACGTGTGTGTTTGTGATTATTTCCATTTGTGGAACTTTTGCCTATATTTTGAGTAAAACACTGTGGTTTCGCTCAACACCTGTGTCCTGCGCTTGACTCCGATACTTCTCCGCACACAATCCTGACAGAATCACGGACCTTCTTCAAATGGAGTCAGCAGGCGCAGCCAGCCCTTTTCTCCCAGTAGGAGAGCAGGTTCAACAGCACGCGACCATGTTGCATAGTTTAGGGACAGCCATGGATCGCGTGCTGCAAACAATGGACAGATGGGAGAGAGGAGGTCTCCCAGTATATCATACCCCAGCACCTCCACCCGCACCTCTACCTACACCACCGTCCATCCCTCCATCGTACGGACCCAGTGGGATTCGGCTCTCGCTCCCAGGAGCGTATGACGGAACAGCAGCCGGGTGCCAGGGGTTCCTCCTACAGCTGGAGCTCTACCTGGCATCTGTTCATCCGTCCCCTTCGGGACACGAGAAGGTGGGCGCCCTCATCTCCTGTCTGACTGGTAAAGCCCTGGAGTGGGCCAACGCCATCTGGGGAAGAGAAGGTTCTACCCGGGATAACTATGATGACTTCTCTCGCCGCTTCCGGGCAGTCTTTGATCATCCACCTGAAGGGAGAGCGGCGGGAGAGCGATTGTTCCATCTAAGACAGGGGATGAGGAGCGCTCAAGAATTCGCCCTGGACTTCCGTACTCTGGCCGCTGGTGCGGGATGGAATGAGCGGGCCCTGATCGATCATTACAGGTGTAGTCTACAAGAGGACGTTCGTAGGGAGCTCGCCTGCAGGGACACCACTCTCAACCTGGACCAGCTGGTGGATTTATCTATCCGGCTGGATAACCTGTTGGCCTCCCGCGGGCGTCTAGATCGGGGTCCGCCCATTCCATTACCCAGCTCCTTGGATCCAACCCCTAGTTGGGAGGGGCTGATAGGAGGGAGACCGGAGGGGGGAACCACTCCATGTACCAACTGTGGACGCAGAGGGCACACTGCTGTCCGGTGCTGGGGTGTTTCTCCTGGAAGTCGAGGTAGCAGGCGGAGCACTGGTGGGTCGTCTCAGATGAGTAGGCACAGAACTCACCCAGAGCCTTCTGTTGCACTCATGTGGTTACCTATAGAATTTCCTGAGTTTTCCCCGCATCCCCAGCATAAGGCGCTAGTAGATTCAGGCGCAGCTGGGAACTTTATTGACCGCTCTTTGGCTCATAGCTTAGGGATCCCTATTATTCCTGTTGATGTTCCCTTCCCTGTACATGCCTTAGATAGTCGTCCTTTGGGGTCGGGGCTGGTTGGGGAGGTCACAGCGCCCATCGCTATGAGAACGCAGGGGGATCACGAGGAGAGAATTAGTCTCTTCCTGATCGACTCTCCTGCGTTTCCTGTTGTGTTGGGTCTTCCCTGGTTGGCCTCTCATGATCCGATTATTTCGTGGCAACAGAGGGCTCTCAAGGGATGGTCCTGTCAGTGTTCAGGGAGGTGTGTAGGTGTTTCCTTAGGTGCCACTACGGTGGAAAGTCCAAACCAGGTTTCCACCATGCACATTCCTCCCGAATATGCCGATTTGGCACTCGCCTTCTGTAAGAAGAAGGCGACTCAATTACCACCCCATCGACCGGGGGATTGTGCGATAGATCTCTTGGTAGACGCTACACTTCCCAGGAGTCACGTGTATCCTCTGTCACAGGAGGAGACGGTGGCTATGGAGACATATGTCACCGAATCTCTGGGACAGGGATACATTCGGCCTTCCATCTCACCTGTCTCCTCGAGTTTCTTTTTTGTGAAGAAGAAGGATGGAGGTTTGCGCCCGTGTATTGATTATCGCGGATTAAATAAGATCACGGTAAAATACAGTTACCCACTACCACTTATAGCCAGTATGACCGAGTCATTACACGGGGCGCGCTTCTTCACAAAATTGGACCTCAGGAGCGCTTACAACCTGGTGCGTATCAAGGGGGGAGATGAGTGGAAGACAGCATTTAGCACCACTTCTGGGCATTATGAGTACCTCGTCATGCCGTACGGGTTAATGAATGCTCCATCAGTCTTCCAATCCTTTGTGGATGAGATCTTCAGGGACCTGCACGGGCAGGGTGTAGTGGTGTATATAGATGACATTCTAATATACTCCGCTACACGCGCCGAGCATGTGTCCCTAGTGCGCAGGGTGCTTGGTCGACTGTTGGAGCATGACCTGTACGTCAAGGCAGAGAAATGTCTGTTCTTCCAACCGTCCATCTCCTTCCAAGGGTACCGCTTTTCAGCGTCAGGGGTAGAGATGGAGAATGACCGCATTTCAGCCGTGCGTAATTGGCCGACTCCAACCACGGTAAAGGAAGTGCAGCGGGTTTTAGGGTTTGCCAACTACTACCGGAGATTTATCCGGGGTTTTGGTCAGGTAGCGGCTCCCATTACCTCACTGCCGAAGGGAGGACCGGTGCGACTGCAGTGGACAGCTGGGGCGGACAGGGCGTTTGGTCACCTGAAGGCTCTGTTTACCTCAGCTCCCGTGCTGGCTCATTCTGATCCTTCCTTAGCATTCATAGTTGAGGTGGACGCGTCCGAGGCAGGGATAGGGGCTGTGCTGTCTCAGCGCTCGGGTACGCCACTAAAGCTCCGCCCCTGTGCATTCTTTTCGAAGAAGCTCAGCCCGGCGGAGCGAAACTATGATGTGGGGGACCGGGAGTTGCTGGCTGTTGTCATGGCTCTGAAAGCGTGGCGACATTGGCTTGAGGGGGCTAGACACCTTTTTCTCATTTGGACTGACCACCGCAATCTGGAGTACATCCGGGCGGCGAGGAGAATGAACCCTCGCCAGGCAAGGTGGGCCATGTTTTTCACCCGTTTTGATTTCACCCTTTCCTACAAACCAGGTTCCCAGAACGTTAAGGCAGACGCACTGTCCCGGCTGTATGATACAGAGGAGAGGTCCTCAGATCCCACTCCCATAATTCCAGCCTCTCGCCTGGTGGCACCGGTGGTATGTGAGGTGGACGCGGACATCGAACGGGCGTCACGTTTAGAGCCCATTCCACCTGACTGTCCAGCTGGGCGTATGTACGTTCCGTTTGATGTCCACGATCGTTTGATCTGTTGGGCTCATACGTCACCCTCCTCTGGTCATCCTGGTATCGGTCGGACGGTGCGCTGCCTTGCTGGGAAGTACTGGTGGCCCACTTTAGCTAAGGACGTGCAGGTTTATGTTTCCTCCTGTTCGGTATGTGCACAGTGCAAGGCACCTAGACATCTGCCCAGAGGGAAATTACAACCCCTTCCCGTTCCACAGCGACCGTGGTCACACCTATCGGTCGATTTTGTGACGGATCTTCCCCCGTCGCAGGGTAACACCACGATCCTGGTCGTTGTGGATCGGTTTTCTAAGTCCTGCCATCTCCTTCCTTTGCCCGGTCTCCCTACGGCTCTACAAACTGCGGAGGCTCTGTTCACCCACGTATTCCGGCACTACGGGGTGCCTGAGGATATAGTTTCTGATCGGGGTCCCCAATTTACGTCTAGAGTCTGGAGGGCGTTTATGGAACGCCTGGGGATCTCGGTCAGCCTTACCTCAGGTTTCCACCCCGAGAGCAACGGGCAGGTGGAAAGAGTCAACCAGGATGTGGGTAGGTTTCTGAGGTCCTATTGCCAGGACCGGCCGGGGGAGTGGGCAGCTTACATCCCCTGGGCGGAGATGGCCCAAAACTCCCTCCGCCACTCCTCTACCAACCTATCACCGTTTCAGTGTGTGCTAGGTTACCAGCCGGTCCTGGCACCATGGCATCAGAGCCAGATTGAGGCTCCTGCGGTGGATGAATGGTTTCGGCACTCAGAGGAGACTTGGAACGCTGCCCATGTGCGGTTACAACGGGCCATCAGGAGACAAAAGGCGAGTGCCGACCGCTACCGCAGTGAGGCCCCGGTGTATGCACCGGGGGATCGGGTCTGGCTCTCGACCCGAAACCTACCCCTTCACCTGCCCTGCCGGAAGCTGGGTCCGCGGTTTGTGGGGCCATTTAAAGTCCTGAGGAGACTGAACGAGGTTTGTTATAGGTTACAACTCCCCCCTGATTACCGTATTAATCCCTCGTTCCATGTGTCTCTCCTCAGGCCGGTGGTGGCTGGTCCGCTCCAGCAGTCTGAGGTGCGGGAGGTCCCTCCGCCCCCTCTTGACATCGAAGGGGTCCCGGCGTATATCGTAAGGGCCATCATGGATTCTAGACGTCGGGCGAGGGGCCTTCAGTACCTCGTGGAGTGGGAGGGGTACGGTCCGGAGGAGAGATGCTGGGTACCGGTGGAGGACATTCTAGATCCGTCCATGTTACAAGAGTTTCACCGTCTCCACCCGGATCGCCCTGCACCTCGCCCTCCGGGTCGTCCCCGAGGCCGGTGTCGTCGCGCGGTCAGGGGAGGGGTACTGTCACGACTTCCGCCGAAGTCGGCCCTTCTCCTTGTTCGGGTGGTGTTCGGCGGTCGACGTCACCGGCTTTCTAGTCACCATCGATCCATTTTTCAGTTTCGTTTTGTTTTGTCTGTATTATACACACCTGGTTTCAATTCCCCCATCATGTTCCCTATTTAACCCTCTGGCTTTCATTTCTGTTTTGTCCGTGATTGTTTGTGCGTTAGTGGTTGTGATGATTACGTGTGTGTTTGTGATTATTTCCATTTGTGGAACTTTTGCCTATATTTTGAGTAAAACACTGTGGTTTCGCTCAACACCTGTGTCCTGCGCTTGACTCCGATACTTCTCCGCACACAATCCTGACAAGATGCCTTCATGGACATTACTGATAACATAGAAGGATGTGAAGGATTTCAGCAATGCTCCTCCACATAATTGTAATAATCCCTCCATTCATAGGCAGAGCTGTTTCTCTGTAGATGCCTTTCACCTGCTCCATCTGAATGATGTGTGTTTGTATTCCGGGCTCTGCTCTGTGGTCTTGTCTGAGGTGTTGGGTGTGAACTGGATCCAGGCTGTAGCCCTGTATACAGGGAATCACAGGCAGCCCCAGAGAGGAGTTGAGGTGGGAGCACCGGAGTCAGCCATGACAGGCCATCAGTAGCTGCCATCTAATGTAATCTCATTACAATTCTCACTAAAGTGTGACTACAGCTTAATTTAATCTGATTAGTCAGCTCAGCCATTTGTAACTGTCAACTAGGCTACTATAATATTACCGCCATACAGCCTCCCTTGTGGGTGGGAATCATGGACCAGGCAAGCCTCTAGAGAGAAATATGGAATATAAATACACTTGTTCAAACGTTAAAGTATTCATTTCAACACAGGTACAACACCTAACCCGTGTCCAAGTGCAACACAAATGTTCCTAGCCTTGGTGAAACCATGACAACAGTTGACAGCTAATGAGGAATACATGAACAGTGTGGGTCAGGGTTCAGAGAGCTATAATGAGTTCTGTAGCTATGCACCGCACTCCAATCAGCTTTCTTGCTCCCGCATAATTCAAAAGAACCATTATAAAAAAAATTATCAGCCAGAAAACTATTCATTGGAGGAGAATAACATACAGGTCAGCTGTTAACTAACTAGTCAACACATAGCAGGGTTGAGCAAAGCCATTGATAGAGAGATATATAAGTACTATAATGTATATGGCTCTGGGGCTAAAAGAGCACCACTAGGAGATGACAGAACTCAAGGTACCATGGAATCAGTTGCCATCATAACATTTGCATTTGTTTATACTGCAAATATGAGACCAGCATACCATAATCATGTCCCAATGTCCTTGCAGAATGACCACAGAGATCTACACTGAGTGTACAAAACATTAAGAACACCTGCTCTTTTCATGACATAGACTGACCAGGTGAATCCTGGTGAAAGCTGGGATCACTTATTGATGTCACTTGTTAAATCCACTTCAATTAGTGTAGATGAAGGGGAGGAGACAGGTTAAAGAAGGATTTTTAAGCCTCGAAACATTGTGTATGTGGGCCATTCAGATGGTGAACGGGCAAGACAAAAGATTTAAGTGCCTTTGGTAGTAGGTGCCGGGCGCACCGGTATGTCAAGAACTGCAACACTGCTGGGATTTTCACACTCAACAGTTTCCTGTGTGTATCAAGAATGGTCCACCACCCAAAGGACATCCAGCCAATTGGAGTCAAGATGGGCCAGAATCCCTGTGGAACGCTTTCGACACCTTGTAGAGTCCATGCCCTGATGAACTGCGGCTGTTCTGAGGGCAAAAGGGGGGGTGCAACTCAATATTAGGAAAGTGTTCCTAATGTTTGGTATACTCAGTGTATGTAATTGGAGAGCCTTCAACCAAATAAGTACATGGTGTCAACCAGTCTTATATATTCCAAGCCACTATTGGCCTCAGACATGTTAGTGATCTGGTGAAGTGAGAGAAGGGACTTGTGTTCTCCATGTCTCTGTCTAGTCGGTGTTTATTCTATAGGGGCAAAGCGCTGTAAGGTCAGGCGTGTTCACCTCACAGCTATCCTCCAGTGGGACAACCATTACCCCTGTGAGGCCCACAGCCTCTGGGGTCGCTGGCTCCACTACAGCCCAGTGAAACATGACACCCTTTCATCACGCCCTGGAATGTGTGTGATTGAGAAACAAGAGGTGGAGGGACTTAGGGTCCCGTCCTATGCACCACTGTTTTAACAAATTATCTGACCACCTACCCCACTGAACATCCCTCCTTGTCTATGACATCACCACACGGTTGAGGTCAATCAGTCAGATCTGGCGTTGTGATTGGTGCGTTCCACTAAGCTGTGTGACAGAGGAGGAGGCGGTGTGTGTCAGAGCTGCATGGGGAATAATGGTGTCTAATGAGCAGATCAGTATCAGTACAGCTCTCTGATGCCTGTGGTGTCGCTAACACCACCGGGACAATTAAACACCAGCTCCCTGCTCCACACACTCACTCACAGACTCACACACTCAGCCTGCCTTCCTGGGATTAAGTGAATAGGCGCTTGTGCCAGTCAAACTGAAAGACAGGCTGTGCTTGGAGAGCATGGAGGCGAGAGGGACCTAAGACCTCCTAATGATGAATTGTAAGGAACCAGTTACACTACCATACTGTAATGGCCACACTGCCAACGGCACCACTTCACTGGAACCAACTATTTTTCCATGCCTTGATGTCACCCTCTAAAGACACCATGCACATCCATCTTATTGTCTCTCACCCTGGAATAGTAATGCCATCATACATAGCGGCGGCAGGTAGCCGAGCGCTGGGCCAGTTACCGAAAGGTCAGTGGTTCGAATCCCCAACCTGACAAGGTAAAAATCGGTTGATGTGCCCTTGAGCAAGGCACTTAATCCTAATTGCCTCTGTAAATCGCTCTGGATAAGAGTGTTTACTAAATTAATCTAATGTAAATGTAGTACATAAGAAATGGCAAATAGGACTGCTAGGTTGTGTTCCACTTCCAAGAGGAAAAACACAGGGGGGCACTGGAATTCCTTGGACAATTTGCAGGCTTTGCTTTAGTCAGCAGCAGGTGGTTCAACAGTCAATCCCTGTATCTCAGAGCCAAGGCAGCAGCAGGTGGTTCAACAGTCAATCCCTGTACCTCAGAGCCAAGGCAGCAGCAGGTGGTTCAACAGTCAATCCCTGTACCTCAGAGCCAAGGCAGCAGCAGGTGGTTCAACAGTCAATCTCTGTATCTCAGAGCCAAGGCAGCAGCAGGTGGTTCAACAGTCAATCCCTGTACCTCAGAGCCAAGGCAGCAGCAGGTGGTTCAACAGTCAATCCCTGTACCTCAGAGCCAAGGCAGCAGCAGGTGGTTCAACAGTCAATCCCTGTATCTCAGAGCCAAGGCAGCAGCATGTGGTTCAACAGTCAATCCCTGTACCTCAGAGCCAAGGCAGCAGCAGGTGGTTCAACAGGCAATCCCTGTACCTCAGAGCCAAGGCAGCAGCAGGTGGTTCAACAGTCAATCTCTGTACCTCAGAGCCAAGGCAGCAGCAGGTGGTTCAACAGTCAATCCCTGTATCTCAGAGCCAAGGCAGCAGCAGGTGGTTCAACAGTCAATCCCTGTACCTCAGAGCCAAGGCAGCAGCAGGTGGTTCAACAGTCAATCTCTGTACCTCAGAGCCAAGGCAGCAGCAGGTGGTTCAACAGTCAATCTCTGTATCTCAGAGCCAAGGCAGCAGCAGGTGGTTCAACAGTCAATCTCTGTACCTCAGAGCCAAGGCAGCAGCAGGTGGTTCAACAGTCAATCTCTGTACCTCAGAGCCAAGGCAGCAGCAGGTGGTTCAACAGTCAATCTCTGTAACTCAGAGCCAAGGCAGCAGCAGGTGGTTCAACAGTCAATCCCTGTATCTCAGAGCCAAGGCAGCAGCAGGTGGTTCAACAGTCAATCCCTGTATCTCAGAGCCAAGGCAGCAGCAGGTGGTTCAACAGTCAATCCCTGTACCTCAGAGCCAAGGCAGCAGCAGGTGGTTCAACAGTCAATCTCTGTACCTCAGAGCCAAGGCAGCAGCAGGTGGTTCAACAGTCAATCTCTGTATCTCAGAGCCAAGGCAGCAGCAGGTGGTTCAACAGTCAATCTCTGTACCTCAGAGCCAAGGCAGCAGCAGGTGGTTCAACAGTCAATCTCTGTACCTCAGAGCCAAGGCAGCAGCAGGTGGTTCAACAGTCAATCCCTGTATCTCAGAGCCAAGGCAGCAGCAGGTGGTTCAACAGTCAATCGCTGTTTTTTTATTTAACTAGGCAAGTCAGTTAAGAACAAATTCTTATTTAAAATGACGGCCTAGGAACAGTGCCTTGTTCAGGGGCAGAACAACAGATAATTACCTTGTCAGCTCGGGGATTTGATCTAGCAACCTTTCGGTTACTGGCCCAACGCTCTAACCACTAGGCTACCTGCCGCCCCTGTACCCCAGAGCCAAGGCAGCAGCAGCACTACCTACAACCACCACAGGAGCACATCATTATCTCTGTGTGGTGTAGTCACAACCAACGCATTATCTCTGTGTCATGGAGTCACAAGCAACGTATTATCTCTGTGTGGTGGAGTCACAACCAATGCATTATCTCTGTGTGGTGGAGTCACAATCAACGCATTATCTCTGTGTCATGGAGTCACAACCAACGCATTATCTCTGTGTCATGGAGTCACAACCAACGTATTATCTCTGTGTGGTGGAGTCACAACCAACGTATTATCTCTGTGTGGTGGAGTCACAACCAACGTATTATCTCTGTGTGGTGGAGTCACAACCAACGCATTATCTCTGTGTCGTGGAGTCACAACCAACGTATTATCTCTGTGTGGTGGAGTCACAACCAACGCATTATCTCTGTGTGGTGGAGTCACAATCAACGTATTATCTCTGTGTGGTGGAGTCACAACCAAAACATTATCTCTGTGTCATGGAGTCACAACCAACGTATTATCTCTGTGTGGTGGAGTCACAACCAACGCATTATCTCTGTGTCATGGAGTCACAACCAACGTATTATCTCTGTGTGGTGGAGTCACAACCAGCGCATTATCTCTGTGTCATGGAGTCACAACCGACGCATTATCTCTGTGTGGTGGAGTCACAATCAACGTATTATCTCTATGTGGTGGAGTCACAACCAACGCATTATCTCTGTGTCATGGAGTCACAACCAACACATTATCTCTGTGTCATGGAGTCACAACCAACGCATTATCTCTGTGTCATGGAGTCACAATCAACGTATTATCTCTGTGTGGTGGAGTCACAACCAATGCATTATCTCTGTGTGGTGGAATCACAACCAACACATTATCTCTGTGTGGTGGAGTCACAGCCAACACATTATCTCTGTGTGGTGGAGTCACAGCCAACTCATTATCTCTATGTGGTGGAGTCACAACCAATGCATTATCTCTGTGTGGTGGGATCACAACCAACACATTATCTTTGTGTGGTGGAGTCACAGCCAACACATTATCTCTGTGTGGTGGAGTCACAGCCAACTCATTATCTCTGTGTCATGGAGTCACAACCAACATATTATCTCTGTGTGGTGGAGTCACAACCAACGCATTATCTCTGTGTCATGGAGTCACAACCAATGCATTATCTCTGTGTGGTGGAGTCACAATCAACGTATTATCTCTGTGTGGTGGAGTCACAACCAACGCATTATCTCTGTGTCATGGAGTCACAACCAACGCATTATCTCTGTGTCATGGAGTCACAACCAATGCATTATCTCTGTGTCATGGAGTCACAACCAACGCATTATCTCTGTGTGGTGGAGTCACAATCAACGTATTATCTCTGTGTCATGGAGTCACGACCAACGTATTATCTCTGTGTGGTGGAGTCACAACCAATGCATTATCTCTGTGTGGTGGAATCACAACCAACACATGATCTCTGTGTGGTGGAGTCACAGCCAACACATTATCTATGTGTGGTGGAGTCACAGCCAACTCATTATCTCTGTGTGGTGGAGTCACAACCAACACATTATCTCTGTGTGGTGGAGTCACAGCCAACGCTGTCGGGGACATTGCTATAAAACACCTGTGAAAGCCTCTACTAAACTGTAGAGATGGTGGTACTACAGCTTATCACCATTGAGTTCAGTGAGTATGAGCAGAGAGATGATGACAGAGACAAGAAGGCCTGAGGGACATTCACATTGCAGGCTGATAGATAGCAGAACACAAAGCCACACCTGTGCAGTGTCACTGTTGTGTTGTACCCTCCCTCTCTTAATGGTGTTCTAATCCCATCCGATTGTGATTTGCACAGCCGCTTGGAGACAGCGTAGGAAGACATTAGCAGTGCTTTATCGCCCTGGATCAGATCTGCTTAAGGAATGAAGAACGCCCTGGCTGATGAGCTGGCAATTGGAGCTTCGTTTAGAGGCCATGGCTGAGATAGAGACCTGCACAGTGGGAGCCGCCATTAAAGAGGTGACGGGGCGCACAGCACTGCCACACAACCCAGCATGGCTCAGAGAGAGAAGAGAGAGGAGAGAGGAGAGTGGGAAAAGGGAGGATAAGAACAAGGAGAGGGGGAAGGGAGGAGATAGGCAAGTGATGAATAGAGAGTAGGGGAGATTGAGTAAAAGATAGAGGGAGTGATAAGAAGAATGGAGAGGAGGCAGAAGGGAAGAAACACAGAGAGGAATAGCAGCAGCGCTCCACACAGTTTCAGGTAAAGGAAAGGCACCAGGTCAGTGGATGGCAGAAGGCAGTAACACACTTACTAATCACTGTAAACATACATGCGTTCACAAACAGTAGAGAACCATCATACATGCACAGCGCACACGCAATGGATGCTTAGATAAAACATCAATCAAACCGGGTTAACCAAACGGCACCACGCTCAAAATAATCCTCTCTCTGGTGTGTTATAAACTGGGTGGTTTGAGCCCTGAATGCTGATTGGCTGACAGCCGTGGTATATCAGACTGTATACAACGGGTATGACAAAACATGTATTTTTACTGCTCTAATTACGTTGGTAACCAGTTTATAATAGCAATAAGGCACCTCTAGGGTTTGTGGTATATGACCAATATACCACGGCTAAGGGCTATATCCAGGCACTCCACGTTGCGTCGTGCTGAGAACATCCTTTAGCCGTGGTATATTGGCCATATACCACAAACCCCAGAGGTGCATTATTGCTTAATTATACCTGGTCTAAGCCCTTTTCTATACCAGGTTCAAGGCTCAGTGGAGCCATGCTGTTTGTGGATTGATAAAGTCATCTGTAGTCAGTACTGTCCACACCATGCAGTACTGTACCTACCTCCACTTGTGTCCCCTGCAGGCAGACAAACATTTTACAGAACACCTGGGGAGGAGGGAAGTGATGAGATGACACATGAATAATAAGAAGAGCAGCCGCACAACAAGATGCCCATCTTCATTTAACGCTAATTCTGTTTGGGGATGCTGCAGAATCTGTGTGTGTGTGTGTGTGTGTGTGTGTGTGTGTGTGTGTGTGTGTGTGTGTGTGTGTGTGTGTGTGTGTGTGTGTGTGTGTGTGTGTGTGTGTGTGTGTGTGTGTGTGTGTGTGTGTGTGTGTGGACTTAACCTCATAAGGTCGCTAATCCCTGAGCTGACTAGGTGAAAAATCGGCCGATGTGCCCTTGAGCAAGGCATTTAACCCTAACTGCTCTTGTAAGTGGCTCTAAATAAGAATGTCTGCTAAATGATTACAATGTAAAATGTCTTCTTAACCTCTACCAACCAGTCTGTGGGGGAGGTGAGGTCCCTGGTAGAGCGCTGGGAGATAAGGGGCTGATGAAACAACCTGTAGTTGACAGCTGGCCTAGCCACCTCCGATCTGTTTTCTCTCTTTCTCTTTCAGTACTTCAAAGCAGTGAGGCCCTTTGAACCAACACAGACACAACTTAAATATAGACATTTTCCAGGTTTACAGAACAACTGCCAAAAAGTGTTAGTGTCATGGTCAGAAAGCTTTGGCTAACGTTACATAGTGAACTAGACAGGTGATGTATTTATGTATATGTATTTAAGTGTGTACAAACTAAATGAGCAGGCAGATTTCGGTTAATGTCAGATATCTGGTAATGGCAGATATCTGGTAATATCTGGTAATGACAGATATCTGGTAATGACAGATATCTGGTAATGACAAATATCTGGTAATGACAGATATCTGGTAATATCTGGTAATGACAGACATCTGGTAATGGCAGATATCTGGTAATGGCAGATATCTGGTCATATTTGGTAATGACAGATATCTGGTAATGACAGATATCTGGTCATATTTGCTAATGACAGATATCTGGTAATGGTTCAGTTGTTCATGCTTTAACCAAACGACTGTCTGAAGAACAATACCAGTCAGTGCTCTACTTAGGCATCATTACGCCCCCACACACAGCCAGCCCATCTCCCATGTCAGTCCTGGGGACAGGCACCGCAAAGAGATCACAGCCTATATCAGCCTATCAAATGACCCAAAGAGATCCCATCACAGCCTATATCAGCCTATCAAATGGCCCATGCAGGTAACTGCCTCCCTGTGCAAAGCCCCACAGCCCTGCTGATGTCATTACAGGCCCTGGGCAGACATTATTCATCATCATGTGTCACCCTGTACACAGCCTCTGTGTCAGAAGAGAGTGCAGGAAATGTCACCAGGGGACTGGAGGGGGAGAGTGAGGGGAGCAAGAAGGGGAGAGGTAGGGGACCGGAGGGGAAGGGGGGGGGGGGGGGGGGGGGGGGTGAAGGAGTTGAGGTAGGAAGAATCATCTCTAGTGGAAGGGCATTAACACTTAATAGGACCAGAGGAGAACCACAGGATCTCAACACCATACTACTACATTACCGCTCTGTGTAATTGTCTCCAACTAAGTGTAAACCAGATCTATGCCAGGTTGCCTAGTGCATTCCCCATACTGCCCCAATCTTTTCTGCTAATTAACGCACCCAATAAACCTCCTTTAGCAAGCATGAGTGCACAACACACACTTGCATTCTGCTTCCACACACACACGCTGACACAGGCCTCAGGGTCAGAGAGAGAGGTTACTATGGCTACTACACACACACACAGGCCTCAGGGTCAGAGAGAGAGGTTACTATGGCTACTACACACACACACACACACACACACACACACACACACACACACACACACACACACACACACACACACACACACACACACGCACGCTGACACAGGCCTCAGGGTCAGAGAGAGAGGTTACTATGGCTACTAGCCCTGAAGGAGCCTTTCAGACAGACCGGTCTTGTCCAGTTCTGCTGATAACACACTCGATGCGGCGCTTCGCATTCTTCTGTGGCGATCCATCAGCACAGGTCACACACAACGCGCTGTTATGATTATACATGGGTTCTGTCCTCTAACCCACTGCTCATTCCTCATCCTCCCTACACAGCACACAGTATGGGCTGTCTCACTGGACCCAACAGAACTGACTCATCACACCTACAAATACACAGCTAGCTCCACTAATCATACTGCCGTCAGGGCATATGCCAGAAAACAGTGCCCTACAGTGCCTTTAAAAAGTATTCATACCCCTTGACTTATTCCACATTTTGTTGTTTTACAGCCTGAATTCATAATGGATTAAATTGATTGTTTTTCTCACCCATCTACATACAAAACCCAATAATGACAAAGACAAAGTGAAAACATGTTTTTAGTATTTTTTGCAAATTTATTGAAAATGAAATACAGAAATATATAATTTACATAAGTATTCACACCCATGAGTCAATACTTTGTAGAAGCACCTTTGGCAGCGCTTAAAGCTGTGAGTCTTTCTGGGTAAGTCTAAGAGCTTTCCACACCTGGATAGTGCAAAATTTGCCCATTATGTTTTTTTTTAATTCTTCAAGCTCTGTCAAATTGGTTGTTGATCATTGCTAGACAACAATTTTCAGGTCTTGCCATAGATTTTCAAGTAGATTTAAGTCAAAACTGTAACTCGGGCACTCAGGAACATTCACTGTCTTCTTGGTACGCAACTCCAGTGTAGATTTGGCCTTGTGTTTAAGGTTATTGTCCTGCTGAAAGGTGAATTCAGGGTCTGGTGGAAAGCAGACTGAACCAGGTTTTCCTCTAGGAACTTGCCTGTGCTTTGCTCCATTACATATATTTTTTTATCCTGAAAAGCTCCCCAGTCTTTAATGATTACAAGCATACCCATAACATGATGCAGCCACCACTATGCTTGAAATATGGAGAGTGGTACTCAGTAATATGTTGAATTGGATTTGCCCCAAACATAACACTTTGTATTCGGGATAAAAAGTTAATTTCTTTGCCACATTTTTTGCACTCTTACTTTAGTGCCTTGTTGCAAACAGGATGCATGTTTTAGAATATTTGTTTTCTGTACAGACTTCCTTCTTTTCACTCTGTCAATTAGTTTAGTATTGTGGAGTAACTATAATGTTGTTGATCCATCCTCAGTTTTCTCCTATCACAGCCATTAAACTCTGTAACTGTTTTAAAGTCACCATTGGTCTCATGGTGAAATCCCTGAGCAGTTTTTCCTGTGTTTGAAATATACTGATCGGCTGAGGAACCTTACAGATAATTGTACGTGGGGTACAGAGATGAGGTAGTCATTCAGAAATAATGTTAAACACTATTAATCCACACAGAGTGAGTCCATGCAACTTATCATGTGACTTGTTTAGCAAATTTTTACTCCTGAACTTATTTATACTTGCCATGACAAAGGAGTTGAATACTTATTGACACAAGACATTTCAGCTTTTAATTTTTAATTAATTTGTAAACATTTTAAAAAACATATTCCACTTTGACATTATGGGGTATTGGGTGTAGGCCAGTAACAAAAAATCTATATTGAATCAATTTGAAATTCAGGCTGTAACACAACAAAATGTAGAAAAAGTCAAGGGGTGTGAATACTTTCTGAAGGCACTTTAGTTAATGTAAGGTTAAAGTTTTGGGATTGTGTATGTTTTAACAGAGTAAAACTTAGTTGAATGTAGCAAAGTGTTTTCTCTGTGGTAAAATAAACTGCGGTGGCCAGACAGAAAACAGGTCAGTAAGCATGGCAAGTTAGCACTGCATGCAGAGAGCACAGGCATCGCTCTGGGGCGGAGGGAGAGAGGGAGGGAGAGAGGGGGAGAGAGAGGGAGATGAAATAGAACTCAGCAATGGACAGAGCCAGAGAGCAGGGTGTAACAATGTTGTAGCATTACAGTTTACAAAAAGTATACACAAAATACACATCTAGTCACTTCCCTTGTGTATGTGTAACAGTATAACTTTAAACCGTCCCCTCGCCCCGACACGGGCGCGAACCAGGGACCCTCTGCACACATCAACAACTGACACCCACGAAGCGTCGTTACCCATCGCTCCACAAAAGCCGCGGCCCTTGCAGAGCAAGGTGCAACACTACTTCTAGGTTTCAGAGCAAGTGACGTAACTGATTGAAACGCTAGTAGCGCGTACCCGCTAACTAGCTAGCCATTTCACATCCGTTACACTCACCCCCCTTTCAACCTCCTCCTTTTCCGCAGCAACCAGTGATCCGGGTCACGGCACCAATGTAACAGTATAACTTTAAACCGTCCCCTCGCCCCGACACGGGCGCGAACCAGGGACCCTCTGCACACATCAACAACTGACACCCACGAAGCGTCGTTACCCATCGCTCCACAAAAGCCACGGCCCTTGCAGAGCAAGGTGCAACACTACTTCTAGGTTTCAGAGCAAGTGACGTAACTGATTGAAACGCTAGTAGCGCGTACCCGCTAACTAGCTAGCCATTTCACATCCGTTACATATGCACATAGTAATAACCATTTCTGGTGGTTGAGATGTAAACATATTTTAGTATCTGTATGACACTAAAATGAAGCATTACATCTGTATGCATTGGTAGATTTGGGGTTACTGGGTAGTTTAAAAGACTGGACCAAGTGGTGTACAGGGGCCACTTGATTTGGTTATAGCCCACTCCTCTCCCTCAGCCTGCTCTCTCCTCTCCTCTCCTCTCTCACTTCAGGTCAGAGAGACTTACAGCTCAGACACTGCTCAGTGATTTGTCCTGCTAGCTCCAGAAAAAGCCAGCGGGGCTGGGTCAGTCACACGCATGCACGAACACACACACAAAAACACACAAACAAATACAGACACACACATCACCTCAGATCAGCGTCACAGGGCATTCTGGATAGAGAGGGGGAAAGAAGGCAAGTTGAACAGAGCTAGAACACTGCATCCCCCGAGAGCACACGAGCAGGGGGTGCAGAGAGAAGTGGAGTAGGCTAATTGGAAAATGAGTCCTACTTTAAATCATAATAATAACAATAGCATTTCCTGGCCCTGCTTATTCAGAGATGGGAAACTATTAGAGAGGCTAAGTCAGCCATGCAGGGGAAACACTTTTACATATTCACCTCTGGCTGTTCCTCCCAAACATGATCGATGAAGTCCCAGACTGAAACAGTAATTCTGGCCTCTCAGCGGGAAGTTGGGGGCCTAAACGCTCAAACCTGGCAAGGCAAAGCTCCACTTTTTACACTATTGTCAGACATTGTGGAAAATACTACAGTCTGCTTAGATATCTGAAAATTGGGGGGGTGGACACTGACTGGGGAACAGACTGGGGGTGGACACAGACTGGGGGGTGGACACTGACTGGGGAACAGACTGGGGGGTGGACACTGACTGGGGAACAGACTGGGGGTGGACACTGACTGGTGAACAGACTGGGGGGGATACTGACTGGGGAACAGACTGGGGGGGTGGAGGGATGGAGGAGGGACACTGACTGGGGAACAGACAAGGGGGGGGGGGGGGTGGACACTGACTGGGGAACAGACTGGGGGGGTGGAGGGATGGAGGAGGGACACTGACTGGGGAACAGACAAGGGGGGGTGGAGGGACACTGGGGAACAGACTGGGGGACAGGGATTGGGGGTTGCGGAGGAGGAGATGGAATAAGGGTTGGCTGGAATTATATTTTTGTTAATGCTGATTTAGAGTCTCCCCGATCAACGTTAATCACCTGTCAGTTCCAGAGTCTGTGAGAAGCCTGAGAGGACAGGGGTTCACAGATAGCACCTATTCAAGGTCACCTATTCTCAGGAAAGGGCAGGCCAAACATCCATCAGGGTGAACAGATGGAGGGCTGGCAGGGCAGACACCCCGCTGGAGATAAACAAGGAAGTTCTGAGCAAAGTACTGCCCAGGGTACTATTTAAACACACACCGCTCTGCCTCCTCACTTACTAATCACGCACGCACGCACGCACGCACGCACGCACGCACGCACACATACATACATACACAAACAACAGATTTATCACTGTCACTAGGACTGTTGGAGGAGGGGCTGGAAAATAATGCCCCTGCAAAACAACAGCTTGTATGCTCTGTTAAAGCTGTGTACACATGGCTGCATGCACACTGCGCCCTTGCCTCACTGTGCATTGTGAAACTAAGGTGAATGGCTTAAATGAACCTTCACTAGCGGCATTTAGGGCATGGGCCTACTCCCTGGTGCTTGGTAAGACCTGTTCACACCAACTTTATTTACAAGGCAGATTTTCCCCCAAAGCTGTGTAGCTCTTGTATGTAATAGCTCTGTAACATTGCAAATCTCCTGTTTTAAAGCTGCTCCACGGCAGCGCAGCGCAGTGTGTGAGGCCCCACTGAGCTTCAGCGTAGCCAGCTCCAGTCAGATTAGCAACACCTGAGTCCACAGACACCCGTGCCTATTCAGCCAATCAACTTCTGAGAGCAGCAGTGGGGTGGGAAAATCAGCCTGTCTTTACCTCCTCTGCCTACACACACCTGTAATTACACATCCAGATATCACCCAGCCATCTCTTACACACTCTACACACTCGACACACTATGCAGTGTTTATAGCAAGCTAAGCCTGTGTAGCAGAATGAGAGCCATGGCTGCCTTGGCTGCTAAAAGACAGACAGGGTGAGGCCCAGGGCAGGGAGTGCCAGACTCTTTCCTCAGGGCTAATAGTCCTGTCAATTCCCCACAGCACGCTGCTGAATTACAGGCCAGAGCCCTGATCGAGATCTGAGCGCTCATTCATAAACACCAGCAACACACTGAGCCCTCATTCAGACCTACTGTACAGACAGACCACCTACCTTCACACTAAACAATAACAACACAGGGGTTAGATACACAAACCCTGACCTGACAGACAAACAGACAGCAGAAGTGACAAATATACGGCCTGCTGGCCCAATCCAGCCTGTGAGCCCATTCAATCCGGCCCACGGGTGGTTTGAGTAAAAACTATAAATGTTTTGTTTATTTCTTTATTTATTTTTGTGGAGAAAAACGATCTCAAACTAATTTGACGACACTAAAACCAAATGGAAACGGTGTAGAAATGATAATTGGCCTAAATGTATAGTCTCTTCACTCTGTCCAGCTTGCTAATAGTCATTGAAATTAAGCTAGACAGTCAGGGAGAATTGACAATTCCAAAAGCAATAGACAGAGGACTATTTTTTGCTAATTTTGACAGCGAGGAAATCTAACACATTTTAAGTGTGGCCCTCTGGACCTCAGTGAAGACCGAATGCGGCCCACGGGGAAAAATGAGTTTGACACCCCTGCCTTACAAGCTAAAAACACAATAACAATGGCACATCACCAGATCTCAACTCTCCTGCAATATTAAACTCTAATGCAATAGCTTTGGATAGTCTCCTCTCCCCTCCCCTCTTTCTACAATACAGTATAATGCCATACCAGTACAGTACAATTCCAATACTGTACCAGTACAGTACAATTCCAATACTGTACCAGTATATCAACACCATCAGTAGATGAAACTCTGTGTGTATCAGTATGAAGAGGCTGGGGGCCAAGGGGTAAAGATGAACCACAGTGAGACTACTGATCTTTATTCCAGTAACATCATGATGCTTTTTGGCTATGGCAGTCTCTGAAGCCAACACCAGGGGGTGTTATTGGGGAACTCAGACCCTACAATGTAAAGACTCATATTTCATATCCCTCATCTCCCTGGACAGGAGCAGAGCAGAAGCACCCGTGGTTCACTGTGTGGGTTTCATCTGGCAGGTAAACTACAAAGCCTTAGTTCTGCTCCACTGAACCGTGTTATTATGATATTCACAAACATTGAAAATATGCAATAATGCATAGTGTGTGTGTGTAATGTTACTGGGTAGGGTTGGGTAGTATTCAGATGTTCATACCTAAATACCGTTCCTGTATCATACCGGGATATACAGTATTACAGGCAGTACACACAAGGGGTGCCATTTCTTTCCAAAAGTTAATAAAAATAAAATGTATTTTTATGCAAAATGTAGGCAGCAGCGATCTTGATCCAGGAGGGGATTGATTGTCTCTGCTGTAACCAAGAAGCTTGATTTTGATTTTCTAGCCACTTAGCTAGCAAGTTAGCAAACCAAATGCATAGCTGGAGCCCTGAGCTGGAAATAATTCCCTTGTCACATCTCAGATAGTAAACTTATAGTTATAAGCATCATATGTTGGTATTTCAAATTACCCCGGTATACGGTATACAGTGATCCCTCGCCACTTCGCGGTTCACTTATCGCGGATTCGCTATTTCGCGGATTTTCATAATGCATTTTTTTTTTTTTTTTGGTGCATTGTGCTCTGCATTCTGATTCGCTAAAAACTCACTCCCGCTTCTTGTATCAAAACATGCTACGAATTGTGCTATCATTTTGTCGTCTCGTGCAGTTATGTGTACGTACATAAAACAGCTTGGCAAATTTACATTAAGTTGGCCAAATTATCTTGTAATTTCGAACATCTCCTAAACCCATAATGTCGACGAAACGGCCTACACGTGAGTCACTGTATTTGTATACATGTAATAGTTGCTAATTGTAAAAAAAAAAAAGTTTTCTATTTCGCGGATTTCACTTATCGCGGGTCATTTTCGGAACGTAACCCCCGCGATAAACGAGGGATTACTGTATACAGTATACCTCCCAAGCCTATTGCTGGGTTCTCTAGCATGTCCAGGGGCGGTGGTGACTAGAGGTCGACCGATTAATCGTAATGGCCGATTAACTAGGGCCGATTTCAAGTTTTCATAACAATCGGAAATCGGTATTTTTGGACACCTATTTGGCCGATAAAAAAAAAAAATAATCACACCTTTATTTAATCTTTATTTAAGTAGGCAAGTCAGTTAAGAACACATTCTTATTTTCAATGACGGCCTAGGAACGGTGGGTTAACTGCCTCGTTCAGGGGCAGAATGACAGATTTTTACCTTGTCAGCTCGGGGGATTCAATCTTGCAACCTTACAGTTAACTAGTCCAACGCTCTAACCACCTGATTACATTGCACTCCACGAGGAGCCTGCCTGTTACGCGAATGCAGTAGAAGCCAAGGTAAGTTGCTAGCTAGCATTATCTTATAAAAAACAATCAATCAATCAATCATAATCACTAGTTAACTACACATGGTTGATGATATTACTAGTTCATCTAGCGTGTCCTGCGTTGCACATAATCGATGCGGTGCGTATCGTTGCTCCAATGTGTACCTAACCATAAACATCAATGCCTTTCTTAAAATCAATACACAGAAGTATATATTTTTAAACCTACATATTTAGCTAAAAGAAATCCTGGTTAGCAGGCAATATTAACCAGGTGAAATTGTGTCACTTCTCTTGCGTTCATTGCACGCAGAGTCAGTGTATATGCAACAGTTTGGGCCGCCTAATTTGCCAGAATTTTACGTAATTATGACATAACATTGAAGGTTGTGCAATGTAACAGGAATATTTTGACTTATGGATGCCACCCGTTAGATAAAATACGAAACGGTTCCGTATTTCACTGAAAGAATAAACATCTTGTTTTCGAGATGATAGTTTCCGGATTCGACCATATTAATTACATTTACATTTAAGTCATTTAGCAGACGCTCTTATCCAGAGCGACTTACAAATTGGTGCATTCATCTTCGGATATCCAGTGGAACAACCACTTTACAATAGTGCATCTAACTCTTTTAAGGGGGGGGGGGTAGAAGGATTACTTTATCCTATCCTAGGTATTCCTTAAAGAGGTGGGGTTTCAGGTTTAATGACCTAAGGCTCGTATTTCTGTGTGTTATTATGTTATAACTAAGTCTATGATTTGATAGAGCAGTCTGACTGAGCGGTGGTAGGCAGCAGCAGGCTCGTAAGCATTCATTCAAACAGCACTTTCCTGCGTTTTGCCAGAAGCTCTTCGCTGTGCTTCAAGCCTATCAACTCCCGAGATTAGGCTGGTGTAACCGATGTGAAATGGCTAGCTAGTTAGCGGGGTGTGCGCTAATAGCGTTTCAAACGTCACTCGCTCTGAGACCTGGAGTAGTTGTTCCCCTTGCTCTGCATGGGTAACGCTGCTTCGAGGGTGGCTGTTGTCGTTGTGTTCCTGGTTCGAGCCCAGGTAGGAGCGAGGAGAGGGATGGAAGCTATACTGTTACACTGGCAATACTAAAGTGCCTATAAGAACATCCAATAGTCAAAGGTTAATGAAATACAAATGGTATAGAGAGAAATAGTCCTATAATTCCTATAATAACTACAACCTAAAACTTCTTACCTGAGAATATTGATGACTCATGTTAAAAGGAACCACCAGCTTTCATATGTTCTCATGTTCTGAGCAAGGAACTTAAACGTTAGCTTTCTTACATGGCACATATTGCACTTTTACTTTCTTCTCCAACACTTTGTTTTTGCATTATTTAAACCAAATTGAACATGTTTCATTATTTATTTGAGGCTAAATTGATTTTATTGATGTATTATATTAAGTTAAAATAAGTGTTCATTCAGTATTGTTGTAATTGTCATTATTACAAATACATTTTTTTTTTTTTAAATCAGCCGATTAATCTGTATCGGATTTTTTTTGTCCTCCAATAATCGGTATCGGCGTTGAAAAATCATAATCGGTCGACCTCTAGTGGTGACTATAGTATCTAGATCTATAGCATCTTAGCTAGCTACATAGCCGTCTTTGTATCAAAGATAATTGTGTAGTTATTGAGGTTCGCTAGCCAGCTATTTTCGTCCTAACGTAACGTAACGTAGTCAACACTGCTAGCTAGCCAGCTAGCCACCAGCTAGCCACCGAATAGCAGCACTGTAGAAACGATTGCATTACAACGGAACGACTTGATTAGTGTAGTGTTAGCTAGCTACACAGTTGTCTTTGCTATCTTTGATTTGTTTGATCTTAGCTAGCTACTTAGCTAGCTACATAGCCGTCTTTGTATCAAAGATAATTGTGTAGTTATTGAGGTTCGCTAGCCAGCTATTTTCGTCCTAACGTAACGTAACGTAGTCAACACTGCTAGCTAGCCAGCTAGCCACCGAATAGCAGCACTGTAGAAACGATTACGTTACAACGGAACGACTTGATTAGTGTAGTGTTAGCTAGCTACATAGTTGTCTTTGCTATCTTTGTATCTAAGATAATTGTGTAGTTTTGAGTAATTATCGGTTAGCTAGCCAGCTATTTTCGTCCGCCGCGCGGCCGTTCTCCTACCTAGTCAACACTGCTAGCTAACACTGCTAGCTAGCCAACTTCTACCGAATAGCAGCACTGTAGAAACTTACATTACAACGGAACGACTTGATTAGCGTAGTGTTAGCTAGCTACATAGTTGTCTTTGCTGTCCTTGTATCCAAGATAATTGTGTAGTTTAGAGAAATTTAGAGAAATTGTCGAGGTTACCTAGCCAGTTAGAGGTTACCTAGCCAGCTACACTTTCAAACAAAGTCAACAACGCAGCCACTGCTAGCCAGCCTACTTCACCAGCCAGCAGTACTATATCATTTTAGTCAATAAGATTTTATTTTTTTTTGCAACGTAAGCTTAACTTTCTGAACATTCGAGACGTGTAGTCCACTTGTCATTCTAATCTCCTTTGCATTAGCGTAGCCTCTTCTGTAGCCTGTCAACTATGTGTCTGTCTATCCCTCTTCTCTCCTCTCTGCACAGACCATACAAACGCTTCACACCGCGTGGCCGCCGCTACTCTAACCTGGTGGTCCCAGCGCGCACGACCCACGTGGAGTTCCAGGTCTCCGGCAGCCTCTGGAACTGCCGATCTGCGGCCAACAAGGCAGAGTTCATCTCAGCCTATGCGTCCCTCCAGTCCCTCGACTTCTTGGCACTGACGGAAACATGGATTACCACTGATAACACTGCTACTCCTACTGCTCTCTCCTCGTCTGCCCACGTGTTCTCGCACACCCCGAGAGCTTCTGGTCAGCGGGGTGGTGGCACTGGGATCCTCATCTCTCCCAAGTGGACATTCTCTCTTTCTCCCCTGACCCATCTGTCTATCGCCTCCTTTGAATTCCATGCTGTCACAGTTACCAGCCCTTTCAAGCTTAACATCCTTATCATTTATCGCCCTCCAGGTTCCCTTGGAGAGTTCATCGATGAGCTTGACGCCCTGATAAGTTCCTTTCCTGAGGATGGCTCACCTCTCACAGTTCTGGGTGACTTTAACCTCCCCACGTCTACCTTTGACTCATTCCTCTCTGCCTCCTTCTTTCCACTCCTCTCCTCTTTTGACCTCACCCTCTCACCTTCCCCCCCTACTCACAAGGCAGGCAATACGCTTGACCTCATCTTTACTAGATGCTGTTCTTCCACTAATCTCACTGCAACTCCCCTCCAAGTCTCCGACCACTACCTTGTATCCTTTTCCCTCTCGCTCTCATCCAACACTTCCCACACTGCCCCTACTCGGATGGTATCGCGCCGTCCCAACCTTCGCTCTCTCTCCCCCGCTACTCTCTCCTCTTCCATCCTATCATCTCTTCCCTCTGCTCAAACCTTCTCCAACCTATCTCCTGATTCTGCCTCCTCAACCCTCCTCTCCTCCCTTTCTGCATCCTTTGACTCTCTATGTCCCCTATCCTCCAGGCCGGCTCGGTCCTCCCCTCCTGCTCCGTGGCTCGACGACTCACTGCGAGCTCACAGAACAGGGCTCCGGGCAGCCGAGCGGAAATGGAGGAAAACTCGCCTCCCTGCGGACCTGGCATCCTTTCACTCCCTCCTCTCTACATTCTCCTCTTCTGTCTCTGCTGCTAAAGCCACTTTCTACCACTCTAAATTCCAAGCATCTGCCTCTAACCCTAGGAAGCTCTTTGCCACCTTCTCCTCCCTCCTGAATCCTCCTCCCCCTCCTCCCCCCTCCTCCCTCTCTGCAGATGACTTCGTCAACCATTTTGAAAAAAAAGGTCGACGACATCCGATCCTCGTTTGCTAAGTCAAACGACACCGCTGGTTCTGCTCACACTGCCCTACCCTGTGCTTTGACCTCTTTCTCCCCTCTCTCTCCAGATGAAATCTCGCGTCTTGTGACGGCCGGCCGCCCAACAACCTGCCCGCTTGACCCTATCCCCTCCTCTCTTCTCCAGACCATTTCCGGAGACCTTCTCCCTTACCTCACCTCGCTCATCAACTCATCCTTGACCGCTGGCTACGTCCCTTCCGTCTTCAAGAGAGCGAGAGTTGCACCCCTTCTGAAAAAACCTACACTCGATCCCTCCGATGTCAACAACTACAGACCAGTATCCCTTCTTTCTTTTCTCTCCAAAACTCTTGAACGTGCCGTCCTTGGCCAGCTCTCCTGCTATCTCTCTCAGAATGACCTTCTTGATCCAAATCAGTCAGGTTTCAAGACTAGTCATTCAACTGAGACTGCTCTTCTCTGTGTCACGGAGGCGCTCCGCACTGCTAAAGCTAACTCTCTCTCCTCTGCTCTCATCCTTCTAGACCTATCGGCTGCCTTTGATACTGTGAACCATCAGATCCTCCTCTCCACCCTCTCCGAGCTGGGCATCTCCGGCGCAGCCCACGCTTGGATTGCGTCCTACCTGACAGGTCGCTCCTACCAGGTGGCGTGGCGAGAATCTGTCTCCGCACCACGTGCTCTCACCACTGGTGTCCCCCAGGGCTCTGTTCTAGGCCCTCTCCTATTCTCGCTATACACCAAGTCACTTGGCTCTGTCATATCCTCACATGGTCTCTCCTATCATTGCTATGCAGACGACACACAATTAATCTTCTCCTTTCCCCCCTCTGATAACCAGGTGGCGAATCGCATCTCTGCATGTCTGGCAGACATATCAGTGTGGATGACGGATCACCACCTCAAGCTGAACCTCGGCAAGACGGAGCTGCTCTTCCTCCCGGGGAAGGACTGCCCGTTCCATGATCTCGCCATCACGGTTGACAACTCCATTGTGTCCTCCTCCCAGAGTGCTAAGAACCTTGGCGTGATCCTGGACAACACCCTGTCGTTCTCAACTCACATCAAGGCGGTGACCCGTTCCTGTAGGTTCATGCTCTACAACATTCGCAGAGTACGACCCTGCCTCACACAGGAAGCGGCGCAGGTCCTAATCCAGGCACTTGTCATCTCCCGTCTGGATTACTGCAACTCGCTGTTGGCTGGGCTCCCTGCCTGTGCTATTAAACCCCTACAACTCATCCAGAACGCCGCAGCCCGTCTGGTGTTCAACCTTCCCAAGTTCTCTCACGTCACCCCGCTCCTCCGCTCTCTCCACTGGCTTCCAGTTGAAGCTCGCATCCGCTACAAGACCATGGTGCTTGCCTACGGAGCTGTGAGGGGAACGGCACCTCCGTACCTTCAGGCTCTGATCAGGCCCTACACCCAAACAAGGGCACTGCGTTCATCCACCTCTGGCCTGCTCGCCTCCCTACCTCTGAGGAAGTACAGTTCCCGCTCAGCCCAGTCAAAACTGTTCGCTGCTCTGGCACCCCAATGGTGGAACAAACTCCCTCACGACGCCAGGTCAGCGGAGTCAATCACCACCTTCCGGAGACACCTGAAACCCCACCTCTTTAAGGAATACCTAGGATAGGATAAAGTAATCCTTCTAACCCCCCCTCCCCCTTAAAAGAGTTAGATGCACTATTGTAAAGTGGTTGTTCCACTGGATATCATAAGGTGAATGCACCAATTTGTAAGTCGCTCTGGATAAGAGCGTCTGCTAAATGACTTAAATGTTAATGTTAAATGTTAGATCAGGGGATGTATGTGATGGACAGCAGAGGACAGTCAACTAGAGGAGGGATAGAGGAGAGAGCCTCCGAACCAGCCAGGGTAACTAATCTATCTCTAAAGCCTACACATACTCTATATGGTGTACACACAACCAACCCCTATACAGTGATGACAGCAAAAATAACCTTTGAGCTGGTAACACAGTAACACCACCGATGGTCACACTTTTCCATTCCATGTAAGCAGAGGTCCCACATACAAACACACAGAGTTATGACACTATGGGGAAAGGCACACATATAGGAGCAGTGGTCAAAGGCCCAGATAGTTAAAACGCTGCAGACAGTCACTGCCCTGGCCTTGCGCTGCCCTGCTCTGCTCTACCCTGCAGCAGTCTCTCCTGCCCCCTCCTCTTCTGTCGTGTCCTCTTCCCTCCTGTCCTTTCATCTCCTCTCCTGTCCTCAGAGACCTAACTACACTACACACAGTCATGATGATGAGGAAGAGAAACAAAATGATAGGTTGCTGGTAAATCAAAGTCTAATCATCTGAAAACCAATTAGAACTCTGAGCTACTGAGGCGGGTATCTTCCCTTTATCGACAGTAATGATGTGAGACTACAGAGCCACACAAAATGGGGAAAATCATCTCTCTGCTTGGAAATAGCATGGTTCCGTTTTCCCATTAGAGTTAAGCCCTTAGTTTGATGTCTATCAATACATGGCATGAACAGAGGAAGGGCTATAGCCAGGTACAGTTAGCTCCTCTGGACTGGAGATAGCCTACTACTATGTGGAGTGTAGAGGCCTGGGCATGAGACATGTCATTGCACTTGAGACAACTTCGAACAGAGGCAACCTACATTCATTTGATGGACTTCAGGGGGTTTCTGTGTGTGAGAGAGCCTCTTGTAGTCTACATAGAACATCCACAGAACATTTGTTCCTCCAAGTTAACTGCTTCATGAAAAAACTGTATTAAAGGGTTGTTACTATGGAAAACTGTCTTTCCAAGGGCCAAGTCTTTGGAATCTTTAAGGAGGAAATAGAATAGTGGTTGGAGAGTTGAACTACAGCACTAAATCCAACAGCGTCAGTTACAGGCTGTGATAAAATTCACTGGCAGCTTTTATGAAGTGTTGAATGAGGGTACATGCTGAGTACTGGTATATAAATGGACAACATAAATCAACACCATGGAGTCACTCAATTCGCTGTGACATTTAATAATGGCAATACTGTCACGTTGCATAAGGCATGTGATTAGTCTCTGTTATATATGTGTTAACTAGGCACTGATAGCCAGGCACCATGACCCCATTGTTGCCACAACACTGAGCCCTGCCAGCTCTTTAATCCCTGTCACCATATTTAGAGTAGCCAGCCACTGTGGAACCTGCTGCACTACACACTGACCTGCTGATGGTCATTTGGTATGAAATCTGTTATGCAGCCCCAGCATTAGCCCCCCATTCACAACTATGTCTGTATGCCTATTAAGTGCTTACATCCAAGCCAACCCTCCTAAGACCTTGATATTAAAGGCTCTTAGTGTGAATACAAAAACATACACACATAGGCTAATGCTGAAATATACACCAATGTGAGACCTTGTCACTACTACCCTGTACCCAGCCAGCCAAGTCTCCAGGAACCCAGTCTGGACAAAGGAATGTTCCACTTCCTGACCCAAGACTCACAGTGTACTGGGCATGCCCGGTGCGGTCCCAGCATATCCCAAAGGGGCCACTAGGAGATGCTGAGAGCGTGATAAGAAAGTACAGATCATCAACTCCTGCTCCCACGTTTCCTACTAATGCACTGTAACAACTGTAACAACGGAAAGGGGGTCAGCTGTTAGCTCTCCTTTCTGTCACAGACTTTCTGTGCTACTGTCTAGCTAACAACAATGTCATTATTTTTAGGGAAACACAGTAACAACGTCAACAAAACAAAACAAAGGACATGATCGTGGACTTCAGGAAACAGTAGAGGGAGCACCCCCCTATCCACATCGAAGAGACAGCAGTGGAGAAGGTGGAAAGTTTTAAGTTCCTCGGCGTACACTTCACAGACAAACTGAAATGGTCCACCCACACAGACAGTGTGGTGAAGAAGGTACAACAGTGCATCTTCAACCTCAGGAGGCTGAAGAAATTTGGCTTGTCACCCAAAACCCTGACAAACCTTTACAGATGTACAATCGAGAGCATCCTGTCGGGCTGTATCATCGCCTGGTACGGCAACTGCACCACCCTCAACCGCAAGGCTCTTCAGAGGGTGGCGCGGTCTGCACAACGCATCACCTGGGACAAACTACCTGCCCTCCATGACACCTACAGCACCCGATGTCACAGGAAGGCCAAAAGATCATCAAGGACATCAACCACCCGAGCCACTGCCTGTTCACACCGCTACCATCCAGAAGGTGAGGTCAGTACAGGTGCATCAAAGCTGGGACCGAGAGACTGAAAAACAGCTTCTATCTCAAGGCCATCAGACTACTAAACAGCAATCACTAACTCAGAGAGGCTGCTGCCTACATTGAGACCCAATCACTGGACACTTTAATAAATGGATCACTAGCCACTTTATACAATACACTCTAAATAATGCCACTTTAATAATGTTTACAGATCTTACATTACTCATATCACATGTATATACTGTATGTTATACCATCTATTGCACCTTGCCTATGCCGCTCTGCCATCGCTCATCCATATCCTTATATGTACATATTCTCATTCACCCCTTTAGATTTGTGTGTATTAGGTAGTTGTTGGGGAATTGTTAGATTACTTGTTAGATATTACTGCACTGTCGGATCTAGAAGCATAAGCATTTCGCTACACTCGCATTAACATCTGCTAACCATGTGTATGTGACCAATAAAATTTGATTTGATTTGTTTAACATGAAAATACTAACAATGAAAGAAGTGACGCTAGTTATTAATCTCACCTATTTAGGTCTACTTTTTAAAAATAAATGGAGCCACTACCATAGACCTGTAGTAAAAAAAGAGCAAGGATAATACTTGGTTCTGACTGTGGAAGGTCCACTCATGCCCATGAGGGATGAGGGAGGCTTGCATGGCTGGGAGACCACTGAGTAAGAATTCCCTGAGGGCCAGCCAAGAAAATTGCAGATCTGCAGAGCTGTCTTGGGCCCTACTTGACTTTAGTGTGAAAACGCATTGATCAGGTGTATGTGTGTGATTGCCCTGCCAGTCATTATCACTGCGATATCTGCAGATGAGGAAGAGAAGTCTGAGCAGCAGCCTGACTTTAGAATGTGAAAATGTGCATCGGGCTTACTGAAAATCCCTCCCCTGTCGAAGGGGGCAGTGTAGAATTGGACAGTCTTATCTTACATTTCTGGAGGGGAATCAAGTAGGGCCCAAGACAGCTCTGCAGATCTGCAATTTTCTTGGCTGGCCCTCAGGGAATTCTTACTCAGTGGTCTCCCAGCCATGCAAGCCTCCCTCATCCCTCATGGGCATGAGTGGACCTTCCACAGTCAGAACCAAGTATTATCCTTGCTCTTTTTTTAAGGCTGCCTTTCAAACTTCTCTGCAGCTATCGCAGTGATACTCACTGGCAGGACAGTCACGCACACCTGACCAATGCAGATGTCATCTCTCTCTCTCCCTCCCTCCCTCCCTCCCTCCCTCCCTCCCTCCCTCCCTCCCTCCCTCCCTCCCTCCCTCCCTCCCTCCCTCCCTCCCTCCCTCCCTCCATACTTTAAATTAAACATAGCCTAATTATACATTATATTTCCAGCGGCATCTCTGTCCTCCCTCATGTATAGACTAATAGCCAGGCAGCTCAGCATGCAGGAACAGGAAGCCTGTAGCAGTCCAGAACAATGCTGTTCCCAGCTGGACTCTACTGGTGTCCACTGTGTTAATGGTCAAAGGATGTGTAGCCCTAGACCTCTAGCCTAGCACACAACAGCTTACCTCACACACATTAACACACACCAGTCAGTCATTAAACACCCAGTCAAACACATGAATCTGCCATCGAAGCCCATACATTTCATAATGCAGCAAAGTTAATAGGCTAGTGGTCAGCAGAGTTAAAGACAGAGCTAGTTGTCAGCAAAAAATATTGAAGTACATAAAAAAAACTGTCAGTTAGTTTTCAAAAATGGATTAAACTGCTATGGAGTGTTAAAAAAATTTAATCGGGTAAAAGTGAAGTGTAAATAAATGGTAATTTGGGTGATGTACACTCAGCACAGTAGACTCGTGATCCAGGATTACGTAACTAACAATTTGGTAAGGTGGGAAAACAATTATGGGAGCCGACAGCACAACAAGGACATTCGCCTTTCACCATGAAGTAATTTCTATCCATTTTATTTCCTGCCATTCCCTTCATCTCTTCAGATGAGGATTCTACTGGGAAGCTGACAGAAATCCTCCTTACTATGGTATAGTACAGATAGCCACTGTACATCAGCACATCCACCATTCACTATCGCTACGCTTTTACATGAGCAAGAGCTTCAAGTAGGTGATACAGTATTCTAACGATGCACTAGAGTAGAGGAAAGTGGTATTATCCTTCAACATTCACCATACCCAGCTAAGATGGAGGCTTTAAAGATACTTAGAGGAGCAGCCTGGTCTCATAGACTAGAGGTAACATAGTAAACATAAATCCGGGACACTCAAATTAGTATGATATGTTACGTTTGATATAGTTACAAAAGACAGATAGTTACTTAAGGCAAAAATGAAAGTAGGATGGTTGGTCGGGGTGAACATCTAGCAACCCAAAGGTTGCGAGTTTGACTCTCATCGCAGACAACTTTATAATTTTAGCTAATTAACTACTTTTTAACTACTTTGCAACTACTTAGCATGTTAGCTAACCCTTCCCCTAACCTTAACCCTTTAAGCTAACCCTTCCCCTAACCCTAAACTTAACCCTTTCAGCTAACCCTTCCCCTAACCCTAAAGGCATCAGCATGCTTCAGTTCGGTTGGTGCCAGTGGCGGTCGGTGCCGTTTAACATGAGGGAGGGCGATGATTATTTTTATGAGCATGGCCTTATTTTTATTACAGCATATTGGATGACTGTCATTCATATTCCATTCACCCAGCTCAATGTAACAATGATAGGTTTAGGCTACTACATGATACTCAAATTTTCCCTACACCCATCATGAGGTTGCTACAACCTAGCCAATTAATGAAAGTTTACAACGTAAGTGCACAGGTCGAGAGACATTTGAGTAATCAAGGTGACAGACATTGAATCATTCAATACCGCCTTGCACACTCCTGCCTGCATCTAGCTGATCTAGGGTGTAATCATTAGTCCAACAGTTGCAAATAAGAGTTTCTATCAGACATATTCAGGTATGTTTATCTTCAAAATCGACGGAATGAATACACCCTTGATCACACACAAACACAGTTCACTTTCATAGCTGCCACATAACAGAATGATCCTGTCACGTTCCTGACCTATTGTTCCTTTTTCTTTTATTTATTTAGTTGGTCAGGGCGTGAGTTGGGGTGGGTTGTCTTTGTGTGTTTTGTCTAGTCTAGGGGTGTTGTATGTGTATGGGGCAGAGAAGAGTGTAGTTGTCTAGTTATGTCTATGGCTGCCTAGATTGGTTCTCAATCAGAGACAGCTGTCATTCATTGTCTCTGATTGGGAGCCATATTTAAGGCAGCCATAGGCAGTAGGCTTTTGTGGGTAGTTGTCTATGTGTAGTGTTTGTGTCAGCACTATTTGTCATTGTAGCTTCACGGTCGTCAGTTTGTTATTTTGTTAGTTTGTGTATAGTGTTCGTTTCGTGTTTTTCTCTCTTCTAAATAAAAGAAGATGTATTTTGCACACGCTGCGCCTTGGTCCTCTCTCTCACCCATAGACGATCGTGACAGAACTACCCACCAACCATGGATCAAGCAGCGTGAGAGGAACCAACAACAGCGGCAAAGAAACCAGGACTCGTGGACATGGGAGGATGTATTGGACGGCAAGGGTTGCTACACATGGGAGGAGATCCGAGCTGGAAGAGATCGCCTCCCATGGGAACAGCTGGAGGCGATTAGGAGAGCAGAGGCAACCGGAGAGAGGAACCGGAGTTATGAGGGTACGCGACTAGCAAGGAAGCCTGTGAGTAAACCCCAAAAATGTCTTGGGGGGGGGCTTAAAGGGAGAGTGGCGAAGTCAGGTAGGAGACCTGCGCCCACTCCCTGTACTTACCGTGGAGAGCGAGAGTACGGGCAGACACCGTGTTACGCAGTAGAGCGCATGGTGTCTCCTGTACGAGTGCATAGCCCGGTTCGGTACATTCCAGCTCCACGTATCGGCCGGGCTAGATTGAGCGTTGAGCCGGATGTCATTAAGCCGGTCCAACGCATCTGGCCACCAGTGCGTCTCCTCGGGCCGGCTTACATGGCAGCAGCCTTACGCATGGTGTCCCCGGTTCGCCTACATAGCCCAGTGCGGGTTATTCCACCTCCCCGCACTGGTCGGGCGACGGGGAGCATACAACCAGGTAAGGTTGGGCAGGCTCAGTGCTCAAGGGAGCCAGTACGCCTGCATGGTCCGGTATTTCCGGCGCCATCTCCCCGCTCCAGCCCAGTACCACCTGTGCCTACACCACGCACCAGGCTTCCAGTGCGTCTCCAGAGCCCTGTTCCTCCTCCACGCACTAGCCCTATGGTGCGTGTCTCCAGCCCAGTACCACCAGTGCCTACACCACGCACCAAGCCTCCTGTGCGTATCCAGAGCCCTGTACGCGCTGTTCCTTCTCCCCGTACTCGCCCTGATGTGCGTGCCCTCAGCCCGGTAACACCAGTGCCGGTACCACGCACCAGGCCTATAGTACGCCTTGAGAGTCCAGTGTGCCCTGTTGTTCCCCGCACTAGCCTGAAGGTGCGTGTCCTTAGCCCGGTACCTCCAGTTCCGGCACCACGCACCAGGCCTACAGTGCGTCTCAGCCGGCCAGAGTCTGCCGTCTGCCCAGCGGCGCCTGAACTGCCCGTCTGCCCAGCGGCGCCTGAACTGCCCGTCTGCCCAGCGGCGCCTGAACTGCCCGTCTGCCCAGCGGCGCCTGAACTGCCCGTCTGCCCAACGCCGTCTGAACTGTCCGTCTGCCAAGCGCCGCATGAACTGCCCGTCTGTACTGAGCCTGCAAAGCCGCCCGTCTGCCATGAGCCTACAGAGCCGTCCGCCAGACAGGAGCCGCTAGAGCCTTCCGCCAGACAGGATCAGCCAAAGCCTTCCGCCAGACAGGATCAGCCAAAGCCTTCCGCCAGACAGGATCAGCCAGAGCCTTCCGCCAGACAGGATCAGCCAGAGCCTTCCGCCAGACAGGATCAGCCAGAGCCTTCCGTCAGACAGGATCAGCCAGAGCTTTCCGCCAGACATGACCAGCCAGAGCCGTCAGCGAGCCATGACCAGCCAGAGCCGTCAGCCAGCCATGACCAGCCAGAGCCGTCATCCAGCCATGACCAGCCAGAGCCGTCATCCAGCCATGACCAGCCAGAGCCGTCATCCAGCCAGGATCCGCCAGAGCCGTCATCCAGCCAGGATCCGCCAGAGCCGTCATCCAGCCAGGATCCGCCAGAGCCGTCATCCAGCCAGGATCCGCCAGAGCCGTCATCCAGCCAGGATCCGCCAGAGCCGTCATCCAGCCAGGATCCGCCAGAGCCGTCATCCAGCCAGGATCCGCCAGAGCCGTCATCCAGCCAGGATCCGCCAGAGCCGTCATCCAGCCAGGATCCGCCAGAGTCGTCATCCAGCCAGGATCCGCCAGAGCCGTCATCCAGCCAGGATCCGCCAGAGCCGTCATCCAGCCAGGATCCGCCAGAGCCAGCCAGCCAGGATCCGCCAGAGCCAGCCAGCCAGGATCCGCCAGCCAGCCAGGATCCGCCAGCCAGGATCCGCCAGAGCCAGCCAGCCAGGATCCGCCAGCCAGTCCGGAGCTGCCCCTCAGTCCGGAGCTGCCCCTCAGTCCGGAGCTGCCCCTCAGTCCGGAGCTGCCCCTCAGTCCGGAGCTGCCCCTTAGTCCGGTGCTGCCCCTTAGTCCGGTGCTGCCCCTTAGTCCGGTGCTGCCCCTTAATCCAGTGGGGTTAATTTGGAGGGTGGCCATTTGGAGGAGGCTACGAAAGCGGGTAGTGACTATGGTGGGGTGGGGACCACGACCAGCGCCAGAGCCGCCACCGTGGACAGACGCCCACCCAGACCCTCCCCTAGACTTTATGCTGGTGCGCCCGGAGTTCGCACCTTAAGGGGGGGGTTATGTCACGTTCCTGACCTATTGTTCCTTTTTCTTTTATTTATTTAGTTGGTCAGGCCGTGAGTTGGGGTGGGTTGTCTTTGTGTGTTTTGTCTAGTCTAGGGGTGTTGTATGTGTATGGGGCAGAGAAGAGTGTAGTTGTCTAGTTATGTCTATGGCTGCCTAGATTGGTTCTCAATCAGAGACAGCTGTCATTCATTGTCTCTGATTGGGAGCCATATTTAAGGCAGCCATAGGCAGTAGGCTTTTGTGGGTAGTTGTCTATGTGTAGTGTTTGTGTCAGCACTATTTGTCATTGTAGCTTCACGGTCGTCAGTTTGTTATTTTGTTAGTTTGTGTATAGTGTTCGTTTCGTGTTTTTCTCTCTTCTAAATAAAAGAAGATGTATTTTGCACACGCTGCGCCTTGGTCCTCTCTCTCACCCATAGACGATCGTGACAGATCCCTTCAATCGTTGTATTCCTTCTCGCATCTATTCTCTCTCCTCCTCTCACCTTGGCTTGTGGACTTCAGTGTACAACACATCATCTTTCTGGGAACAGGCAAAAATACTTTTCCAAGCCAAACCTTCATATCATAACCACTACACACAGCCTACATCGTTGTCACCATATTAACATCATTGTCAACATAGCTACTAAAACTAAATCATTAGTAAACCCGTTACAATCATACTGTATATATAGTGTACAGTCAGTAGCAAGCAGTTTAGAAGTTACACCGGTGGGCCCCGGTGGCAATAAATTAATAAAACCAAAAGCTTACCTTCACTTGGAAGAGATCCAGTGTTGGATAGCCATAGTCAGCTAGCTAACATAGTAGCCCTCTGAGCCAGGTGTTTGAGTAGGCTAAACTAGCTAGCTGCATTCACTAGCTAAGTGAAAGCAAAAAAAATAGATACTCTCTTTCTCTCTCTCTCTCTCTTGATTCTCCTTAATTTTTGGGAAAAAAATGCATTTGTTCAAAAGTGTTAAACTATTGTCTTCTCTCTCTTTGAATCAACTATTTACCACATTTTATGCACTGCATAGCTAGCTAGCTGTAGCTTATTATTTCCGTACTAGATTCATTCTCTGATCCTTTGATTGGGTGGACAACATATCAGTTCATTCTGCAAGAGCTCTGATTAGGATCAAATAAAATCTAATTTTATTGATCACATACACATGGTTAGCAGATGTTAATGCAAGTGTAGCGAAATGCTTGTGCTTCTAGTTCCGACAGTGCAGTAATATCTAACAAGTAATCTAACAATTCCCCAACAACTACCTAATACACACAAATCTAAAGGGGTGAATGAGAATATGTACATATGGATAAGCGATGGCCCGAGCGGCATAGGCAAGGTGAAATAGATGGTATAACATACAGTATATACATATATCAGTAATGTAAGATATGTAAACATTATTAAAGTGCCATTATTTAAAGTGGCATTGTTTAAAGTGACTAGTGATCCATTTAAAATGACCAGTGATTGGGTCTCAATATAGGCGGCAGCCTCACTGTGTTAATGATGGCTGTTTAGTAGTCTGATGGCCTTGAAATAGAAGCTGTTTTTCAGTCTCTCGGTCCCAGCTTTGATGCACCTGTACTGACCTCACCTTCTGGATGGTAGCGGTGTGAACAGGCAGTGGCTCGGGTGGTTGTTGTCCTTGATGATCTGTCAGGGTTTGTCAGGGTTTTTGGTGACAAGCCAAATTTCTTCAGCCTCCTGAGGTTGAAGATGCGCTGTTGCGCCTTCTTCACCTAACTGTCTGTGGGGTGGACCATTTCAGTTTGTCTGTGATGTGTAAGTCTATGGAACAGGGTGAGAATCACGAGCCTCCTAGGTTTTGTATTGAAGTCAATGTACCCAGAGGAGGACGGAAACTAGCTGTCCTCCGGCTACACAATGGTGCTACTCTACAGAGTTCTGTTGAGGCTACTGTAGACCTTCATTGCAAAAGTGTTCATTGCAAAAGTGTATTTGGTGATGTGAATATATTTAGTATAGTTTTATCTAAAAAGGATAACGTTTTGAATGTTAAACTATTTTTATTTGTATGAAATTCATGACGGAGGATGGTTCCCCTCTTCCCCTGAGGAGCCTTCACTGGCTGGCACTAGTCGAGTTTGGTGTAATCCGAATGAGTGGGCTCGCACGCTCACTTAAAATTCCTTAGCCGGAAAAACAAGAAAAAAGCATCAATAGTATTGTTTGTCCATTTTGAGACACCTTAGCCAAAACAGTCAGAATTAATCTAAGATAACTCAAGAAATCTGTCATTAATTTTTATGTTTTTGCCAAGAGATCTTAGTCGCGCAATTTTAAATTTAACTAAGACGTCTGGTGCAGTGTTTCTCAATTAAGAAATTCTACATTTGAATGACAACAAAGACCTTACTGAAGAATCCCTACTGTTGACCAATCACCAACGAAGGGGTATAGACTTCAGCTACCAACTTCGGCTTGCCTCAAGAAAACATTTAGTGTGCACGAACAACCAAAAAAACCCTTAACGAAGTCCAAAACAAACAAAAACCTCACAAAATTTTGTCATATTATATGCACAAACTCTGGGAAGGATGTGGACGCCTTAACCTTCACCCTTCACCCTTTTAGCTAACCCTAACTCTTTAACCTAACTCCTAAACTTAACCGTAACTCCTAGCCCCCTATCTCTAATTCGTAACATATCATATGTTCTGCAAATTCGTAACATATAATACAAATTGCACTTCGTAACATACCCCCCGTCCCTCTCTCTCTCTCTCCACAATATCTCTACTTTTGAGAATGTGGGAATGGTCCGTGGACACTTGAGGGACAGTTATTATGAGTGCGTTTCATTTGGTGATCTCATGAAGGACAGGAAACACACATAACGGTATCTCTTAAAGTGTACATTTCCCAGCTGTCAGGTTTACATCTAAATATTGTGAAATGTATGTGATTAAACATGAAACTATTTGTAAAAAGATGTAATGTTATGTTAACCTTCTAAATGACAAAGTATGGGTTTTCATATAAAGTTAACCAAGTCAGTAACCACGCCCACGAGAGCATAGACATTACGTCAGCGTCATGGGCCGCCCTTTTCTCTGGTTGTGTATAAAACCATCCGTGACGAAATTTACAACCATGCCAAAGAGACCCACGGTAAGCCGGACGTCTCGACTGGTTAAGACCACGCAAACCACGGTGTAAGCTAAGGTTGCAAATGATTGAACTCTGAGACTATCGATCACTACAGAATAAGAGCAAATCTTAGACGTATAATTACTAGTCTGCAACTTGAAATTTTGTAAGTCTAGAACGAGAATACCGACAACCGCCGAAGCATCTACTCTATGAGAACCTTTCCTAATGGTACTCTGAAGTATCCAATCTAACCACCTACAACCACGACAGACTGTGACTTCTGGGGAACAAAACCAGAGACTTTTCTGTCGACTCTCTCCAGCAGATGAACCGGCGACCACATAAGGAGACAACAAGACATACTCGTAAATATGTACACTTGAAGTCGGAAGTTTACATACACCTTAGCCAAATACATTTAAACTCAGGTTTTCACAATTCCTGACATTTAATCCTAGTAAAAATTCCCTGTCTTAGGTCAGTTAGGATCACCACTTTATTTTTAAAATGTCCATTTGGAAGACGCATTTGCGACCAAGCTTTAACTTCCTGACTGATGTCTTGAGATGTTGCTTCAATATATCCACATAATTTTCCCTTCCTCATAATGACATTTATTTTGTGAAGTGCACCAGTCCCTCCTGCAGCAAAGCACCCCAACAACATGATGCTGCCACCCCTGTGCTTCACGGTTGGGATGGTGTTCTTCGGCTTGCAAGCCCCCCATTTTTCCTCCAAACATAATGATGGTCATTATGGCCAAACAGTTCTATTTTTGTTTCATCCGACCAGAGTACATTTCTCCAAAAAGTACGATCTTTGTCCCAATGTGCAGTTGCAAACCGTAATCTGGCTTTTTTATGGCGGTTTTGGAGCAGTGGCTTCTTCCTTGCTGAGCGTCGTTTCAGGTTATGTCGACATAGGACTTATTTTACTGTGGATATAGATACTTTTGTACCTGTTTCCTCCAGCATCTTCACAAGGTCCTGTGCTGTTGTTCTGGGATTGATTTGCACTTTTTGCACCAAAGTACGTTCATCTTTAGGAGACAGAACTCGTACTATTATTTGTACAGATGAACGTGGTACCTTCAGGCGTTTGGAAATTGCTCCCAAGGATGAACAAGACTTGTGGAGGTCTTGGCTGATTTCTTTTGATTTTCCCATGATGCCAATCAAAGAGGCACTGAGTTTTAAGGTAGGTGTCACGTTTTGACCTTAGTTCCTTTTTTATGTCTTTAGTTTAGTGTGGTCAGAGCGTGAGTTGGGGTGGGCATTCTATGTTGTTTTTCTATGTTTTGTTCTGTTGTTCTATTTCTATGTGTTTGGCCTAGTATGGTTCTCAATCAGAGGCAGGTGTCAGTTGTTGTATCTGATTGGGAGCCATATTTAGGTAGCCTGTTTTCCTTTGTGTTTTGTGGGTGGTTGTTTCCTGTGTCTGTGTTTGCACCATACGGGACTGTTTCGATTTTCGTTTGTTCATTCACTTTGTTATTTTGTATTTTTGTAGTGTTCAGGTATATATATTAAAATGGACACTTACCATGCTGCACATTGGTCCGATATCTCTTACTCCTCGTCAGAAGAGGAAAGTCGTTACAGTAGGCCTTGAAATATATCCACATGTACACCTCCAATTGAATCAAATGTCAATTAGCCAGAAGCTAGAAGCCAGAAGTCAGAAGCTTCTAAAGTCATGACATCACTTTCTGGAATTTGTCGTTTAAAGGCACAGCTGTTTAAAGGCACAGTCAACTTAGTGCATGTAAACTTCTGACCCACTGGAATTGTGATACAGTGAATTATTAGTGAAATAATCTGTCTGTAACCAATTGTTGGAAAAATTACTTGCGTCATGCACAAAGTAGATGTCCTAACTGACTTGCCAAAACTATAGTTTGTTAACAAGAAATTTGGTTGAAAAACGAGTTTTGATGACTCCAACCTAAGTGTTTGTAAACTTCCGACTTCAACTGTAAATTGCAATTTATTTTCGAATGAGCGGTCGTTCATGTAAAGTATTAGCAACTTCTAAAAGTGTAGTTATGAATTTCCCGCCCTTGAGCTGTCCACACCCCCTTCCCTTTGTCTACCAAGCCGTCATATCAGCTTAGCCCACTAGGGATTTTTCTATCATTGCTGGTAACCAATATCTACTGTTTGTTTGATGTATTTCTGTGATTATTTAGTTTGTTAGTAAATAAATAATTAAGCCAATTTGTATATTGCTGATTTATTATGGAAACTAGGGTTCGTGCAGATAACCAAGAATTTTACGATGTTTGGAATGAGACTAATGAGGTAACGATTCAGAATTCATTAATAGAAGACTAATTGATCAGATATTAAAATGTCTGAAGAGTTATATCCGGAAAATTATAACTTTGTAATCAAAAATTTTCGTGGTGCCCCGACTTCCTAGTTATTTAAAGTTTACATGATTAGTTTAATCGCGTAATAATAATTACAAATAGAGAATTGATTTGATAAAATAACAGTCTTCACATTTAATGATAGTTCAGACACGATAATATCATACTAAATGGAGTGTCCTGGATTTAAGTAAAGAATAAGAAGAAATGCTCTGAGTCCAGGTTGACTCTATACGTAAGTTACAGAGACCTGAAAATACCGTACTGAATCATAAAGCCCTTCTGTAACAAGAAAAGCCTCAAACAGAACAACCCTGTGACTTCAATGAGAGACTCGAGGCTGTCTGTGGGGTCATGTGTAGAGCTGGGAATTGCCAAGGACCTCACAATAATGATATTATTATGATATTTAGGCATATTCTTTACTAATCAATTCTTGGAGTCAAATATATATATATATATATATATATAATATCATCCAAAAATAATATTGCATTATGTAACTGCATCAAAATTTTCCCCCATTACTAGTCATGTGACTGAGCTGCATGCCTTGAGTAAAAATACCTCAGAGTCCATCCTTTCCTCCCCACGTCTAGAGGTACTGCGGGGGAATATTTCAGGAGCTGCTGCTACCCAGAGACATAGCCTACTCTGACTCTCCCCCTGGACCTGAACATGTCCCAAGGCCACAGCTGAGGCGGGTGGCACGGATTCAAGGATCTTTAAACACAGCCTCCAATAACAGCAGACTGGGCTCTGAAATACACTCCAGACCAAATCACAGCAAACATACTGTATTCTCCACCACCTCGTCAATATGTTCCACATTCTCCTGGCTAAAGCATGCCGCGCTCACTCACTCACTCACTCACTCACTCACTCACTCACTCACTCACTCACTCACTCACTCACTCACTCACTCACTCACTCACTCACTCACTCACTCACTCACTCACTCACTCACTCACTCACTCACTCACTCACTCACTCACTCACATAACTCATGTGATCATAAGAGGTATCATAACATATCTGCTATCTTGGATGTTATCTGTAGCAGTAAATTAGCACCGCGACCCGTTTGTATACTGCCTATTAAACTGTCTACAGACCCTAATTTGTCTCAGAGAATGACCTAGACCCATGGAACCAGGGCATGCATATTCATCTGCACTTGTATCATCTGATTTGTACTGACGAATTTAGTGTTCTTGAACAAAACGTTCACAGGAAATAAATGGTATTTGAGTTAGTCTGAGGCTAAAATAGACTCCTGAAGGAGGTGGTGGTGCAGGCTGGGATGATGTGAGCAGAGCAGAGGTGTGTGGAGATGATGTAACAGGACACCAGGCTGGAGCTGGCCCAGTTTGGATCAACAACACTTTCCAGCTCCTGCTGCTCCTGCTGTCTGTTTGTCTGTCTGTCTGTTGGACCTGGGCTCAGCTCAGACTCTGCAGCGATCCCACATTCCAGCATGGCAGTCCAGGAGACTGCCCAGCAACTTTCAGACTCCTAGGTGGGAGACAACCTATGCAGATCCTTCCAGAAACGCAGAGGCAACATTGTTTAGATAGTGTTTTTCTATGGGTTTGTTTTGGTAGATACATTGGCAGCCAGGACTCCTGTGAGGATTACATTTCCTGTGCTTCTGAAGGAGCAGTGGAAACTACATAAGGAATGTGGACCTAGCAGACTTGTTTACTTCTTTGCATAAAAGCTTTGAAAGAGACTTAAAGCACACAGGAGTCTCTACATCACTTACACCAGGGTTCCCCAACAGGTGCCCCTCGATTTGGCCCCCCAAGTTCTCCAATTCATATATTTTTATTTCGAATTTTCGACGTTGGACATAAAGGACTGTAAAATCCCTAGGAACTCAGCTCAAATTGATTTTAATTATGGAAATCTGTTCCTAAGTATTCCCAGGCATAAATGTTAGCATATCCCAAACTAATGTAGGTTTGAAATGATTCTGCTATTGTCAAATACTATATCTGTTTGGGCTTCTTGTGGTCAATTTGCAGTGTATAAAATTATTTATAACTATGTTCCGGCCCCCCGACCATCCGCTCAAGACAAAAATGGGCCTGCGGCTGAATGTAACTGGGGACCTCTGACTTACGCTCATTTCTCTTTCCATCTTTCCATCCATCCATCTCTTCCCTCCTCCCCACTTACAGTGCCTTCATAAAGTATTCCCTTTACTTTTTCCACATTTTGTTGTGTTACAGCCACAATTTAAAATGGATGACATTGAAATGTTGTGACACTGGCCTACACACAATACTCCATAATGTCAAAGTGGAATTATGTTTTTCGACATTTTAAATGTTTTATTAAAAATGAAAAGTTGAAGTGTAAGTTAAAGGGGTTGAATAAGTATTCAACCCCTTTAAAATGGCAAGCCTAAATAAGTAGCATGTACTCATGATTTTTGAATGACTACCTCATCTCTGTACCCCACACATACAGTTGAAGTCGGAAGTTTACATACACTTAGGTTGGAGTCATTAAAACTCATTTTTCAACCACTCCACAAATTTCTTCTTAACAAACTATAGTTTTGGCAAGTCAGTTAGGACATCTACTTTGTGCATGACACAAGTCATTTTTCCAACAATTGTTTACAGACAGATTATTTCACTGTATCACAATTCTAGTGGGTCAGAAGTTTACATACACTAAGTTGACTGTGCATTTAAACAGCTTGGAAAATTCCAGAAAATTATGTCATGGCTTTAGAAGCTTCTGATAGGCTAATTGACATAATTTGAGTCAATTGGAGGTGTACCTGTGGATGTATTTCAAGGCCTACCTTCAAACTCAGTGCCTCTTTGCTTGACATCATGGGAAAATCAAAAGAAATCAGCCAAGACCTCAGAAAAAAATTGTAGACCTCCACAAGTCTAGTTCATCCTTGGGAGCAAATTCTAAATGCCTGAAGGTACCACGTTCATCTGTACAAACAATAGTACGCAAGTATAAGCACCATCGGACCACGCAGCCGTCATACCGCTCAGGAACGAGACGCGTTCTGTCTCCTAGAGATGAACGTACTTTGGTGCGAAAAGTGCAAATCAATGCCAGAACAACAGCAAAGTACCTTGTGAAGATGCTGGAGGAAACAGGTACAAAAGTTTATATTTCCACAGTAAAACGAGTCCTATATCAACATAACCTGAAAGGCCACTCAGCAAGGAAGAAGCCACTGCTCCAAAACCGCCATAAAAAAAGCCAGACTACGGTTTGCAACTGCACATGGGGACAAAGATTGTACTTTTTGGAGAAATGTCCTCTGGTCGGATTAAAAAAAAATAGAACTGTTTGGCCATAATGACCATCGTTATGTTTGGAGGAAAAAGGGGGAGGCTTACAAGCCGAAGAACACCATCCCAACCGTGAAGAACGGGGGTGGCAGCATCATGTTGTGGGGGTGCTTTGCTGCAGGAGGGACTGGTGCACTTCACAAAATAGATGGCATCATGAGGGAGGGAAATTATGTGGATATATTGAAGCAACACCTCAAGACATCAGTCAGGAAGTTAAAGTTGGGTCTTCCAAATAGACAATAATCCCAAGCATACTTCCAAAGTTGTGGCAAAATGGCTTAAGGACAACAAAGTCAAGGTATTGGAGTGGCCATCACAAAGCCCTAACCTCAATCCCATAGAGAATTTGTGGGCAGAACTGAAAAAGTGTGTGCGAGCAATGAGGCCTACAACCTGACTCAGTTACACCAGCTCTGTCAGGAGGAATGGGCCAAAATTCACCAAACTTATTGTGGGAAGCTTGTAGAAGGATACCCGAAATGTTTGACCCAAGTTAAACAATTTAAAGGCAATGCTACCAAATACTAATTGAGTGTATGTAAACTTCTGACCCACGGGGAATGTGATGAAAGAAATAAAAGCTGAAATAAATCATTCTCTCTACTATTATTCTGACATTTCACATTTTAAAAATAAAGTGGTGATCCTAACTGACCTAAAACAGGTTATTTTTTACCAGGATTAAATGTCAGGAATTGTGAAAAACTGAGTTTAAATGTATTTGGCTAAAGTGTATGTAAACTTCCGACTTCAACTGTACAATTATCTGTAAGGTCCCTCAGTCAAGCAGTAAATTTCAAACACAGATTCAACCACAACGACCAGGGAGGTTTTCTAATGCCTCGCAAAGAAGGGCACCTATTGGTAGATGGGTACAAATAAAAAAGCAGACATTAAATATTCCTTTGAGCATGGTGAAGTTATTAATTAACACTTTGGATGGTGTATCAATACACCCATTCACTACAAAGATACAGGCGTCCTTCCTAACTCAGTTGCCAGAGAGGAAGGAAACCCAAGTCATAATAATAATAATAATAAAAAATAATAATTTAAAAAACGCTCAGGGATTTCACCATGAGGCCAATGGTGACTTTAAAACAGTTAGAGTTGTATGGCTGTGATAGGAGAAAACTGAGGATGAATCAACAACATTGTAGTTACTCCACAATACTAACCTAAATGACAGTGAAAAGAAGGCAGCCTGTCCAGAATACAAATATTCCAAAACATGCATCCTGTTTGCAATAAGGTACTAAAGTAAAACTGCAAAAAAAAAAAAAAAAAAGTGTCATATTTGGGGCAAATCTAACAACACATCACTGAATACGCTCATCATATTTCTAAGCATGGAGGTGGGTGCATCATGTTATGGGTATGCTTGTTATTGCCAAGGACTAGGGAGTTTTTTAGAATAAAAAGAAACAGAATGGAGCTAAGCACAGGCAAAATCCTAGAGGAAAACCTGGTTCAGTGTGCTTTCCAACAGACACTAGGAGAGAAATTCACCTATCAGCAGGACAATAACCTAACACACAAAGCCAAATATACACTGTAGTTGCTTACCAAGACCACATTGAATGTTCCTGAGTGTCCTAGTTACAGTTTTGACTTAAACCAGCTTGAAAATCTTTGGCAAGACTTGAAAATGGCTATCTAGCAATGATCAACAACCAACTTTAATATTTCTGAAGGCACTGTAAATACTGGCATTATTCCCATTCCCCCCTATTTTCTCTACTTCAATCCCCCTCTCATTTATTTTCCACCTTTCACCTCTCTTTATGACCTCCACATCTTTCACCACAGTCCTAGTTTCCCTCCTCTATTCCATCTCTCCACATATCCTTCCACCCCTCTCCTGGATCCTCCCCCCCACTTTTCTGGGTTCTGTGAAGTGGAAAGGCCTCTGAATGAGGAGTAAATTGCTTGTCCTCTTGTTTCAAAACCAATTCAGCTGTGGCTCAAGGATGGCAGCTGAGCAGATTAAGGCCAACAGGGCGAGGGGGGCACAGGATGTGACGTAGGGGTCAGCCCACCCACACGAAATAAGCAGCACTGGCACCTGTCCGTCTGCCCACGGCAAATACCCCGAGACAACCATCACAGGTCACATGTGGACTGAGAGGTATCAGTCAGGTGGAGGATATGGGGGACGTGTTAGGGGACAAGTGAGAGACTACAAGGCTTTAATATGTGAGTTGTGACCAGTCTTCGTCAACTGGATGTAACTTCATCTTTAATCCTCAGCCACTCTACAACCCAAACCCCAATGCTGCTAAAATCCAACCAGGCCCTCAAGCCCTGTTCTCGTATGGCTCAGGACCAAATGCCATTTAACCACTTCCACAAACCAATGACTTCAGAGCCATCTTCCCTTTAACCCTCCTGAGAGAAACCTGAAGCTCCAATACCTGCAAGCACTGAAATGTCTGTAGCTTCCACTGTAGCCATATCCGGGCTAAAGCTTACTACAAGCTCTATGCAGACGCAAGATTCGGAGTGTTGCAATGCCGTTTGTCGTGACAAAAGAGGCGGCGCCTTCTAATACACTCCGGCATTCTACGTACTACCTGAAAATTGAGACATGCCGTTCCTTCTGCAGCCAAGTGGCGCAGCGGTCAAAGGCACTGCATCGCAGTGCTAGAGGCATCACTACAGACCCTGGTTCGATCCCGGGCTGTATCACAACCGGCCGTGATCGGGAGTCCCATAGGTCGGCGCACAATTGGCCCAGCGTCGTCCGGATTAGGGGAGGGTTTGGCCGGGGTAGGCTGTCATTGTAAATAAGAATTTGTTCTTAACTGACTTGCCTAGTTAAATAAATGTTCAATAAAAAAATAAAAAGATAAAGGGGGCAGTGTTGTTATTGGTACCTTGATCTGATCTACAGCGCCTTCAGAAAGTATTCAGACCCCTTGACTTTTTCCACATTTTGTTATGTTACAGCCTTATTCTAAAATGTATTACAAATATTTTTTTCTCAGCAATCTACACATAATACCCAATAATGACAAAGTTAATGTATTAAATATATTAAAAATAAAAAACAAAAGTACCTTATTTACATAAGTATTTAGACCATTTGCTATGAGACTCAAAATTGAGCTCAGACGCATCCTACATTGATCATCCTTGAGATGTTTCTACAACTTGATTTGAGTCCACCTGTGGTAAATTCAATTGATTGGACATAATTTGGAAAGGCACACACCTGTCTACATAAGGTCCCAGGTAACAGTGCATGTCAGAGCAAAAACCAAGCCATGAGGTCGAAGGAATTGTCCGTAGAGCTCAGAGACAGGATTGTGTCGAGCCACAGTCCTAGGGAAGGGTACCAAAATATTTCTGCAGCATTGAAGGTCCCCAAGAACACAGTGGCCTCCATCATTCTTAAATGGAAGAAGTTTGGAACCCCCAAGATTCTTCCTAGAGCTGGCCGCCCAGACAAACTGAGCAATCATGGGAGAAGGGCCTTGGTCAGGGAGGTGACCAAGAACCCGATGGTCAGTCTGACAGAGCTCCTCTGTGGAGATGGGAGAACCTTCCAGAAGGACAACCATCTCTGCAGACCTCCACCAATCAGGCCTTTATGGTAGAGTGGTCAGACGGAAGCCACTCCTCAGTAAAAGGTATATGACAGCCCGCTTGGAGTTTGCCAAAAGGCACCTAAAGATTCTCAGACAATGAGAAACAAGATTGAACTCTTTGGCCTGAATGCCAAGCTTCACGTCACGAAACCTGGTACCATCCCTATGTTGAAGCATGGTGGTGGCAGCATCATGCTGTGGGGATGTTTTTCAGTGGCAGGGATTGGGAGACTAGTCAGGATCAAGGAAAAGTTGAACGGAGCAAAGTACAGAGAGATCCTTGATGAAAATCTGCTCCACAGCCAAGACAACGCAGGAGTAGCTTTGGGGACAAGTCTCTGAATGTCCTTGAGTGGCCCAGGGCCAGAGCTTGGACTTGAACCCCAAAAAACATCTCTGGAGAGACCTGAAAATAGCTATGCAGCAACGCTCCCCATCCAACCTGACAGAGGTAGAGAGGATCAGCAGAGAAGAATGGTAGAAACTCCCCAAATACAGGTGTTCCAAACTTGTAGCATCGTAACCAAGAAAACTCTAGGCTGTAATTGTTGCCAAAGGTGCTTCAACAAAGTACTGAGTAAAGGGTCTGAATACTTATGTAAATGTTATATTTCAGTTTTAAATGTCTAAAAAACAGTTTTTACTTTGTCATTACGGGGTATTGTGTGTAGATTGATGAAGGAAAAATACTATTTAATACATTTTAGAATTAGACTAACACAAAATGTGGAAAAAGTCGATGGGTCTGAATAATTTCAGAATGCACTGTATAGGCTATATAGGCTATTCATCAAAGTAGCCTATTTTGTATTGATAACCAAATATAATCTCAGCGACTGTTCAAACAGTAAACCAAACAACAAGAATCCACCCAAAAATGTATTTTGTTTAGAAGTAATAACTAGTGATTACAGGCATAATGACAAGTTAAACAGCCTACCTACAACTGGTAAAAAGTTGTCACGACGTGTGCTGCTTTGTCTCCTCTCACTCATGTGACTCAGACAATAGTGGACTAAGCTGCATGCTGCAGTGCTCTCTCAACACACACACCCATCCAGCCCTCCCCACCATTCACTCACTCGCTCACTCGCTCACTCGCTCACTCACTCACTCACTCTCCTCACTCTCCTCACTCTCCTCACTCACTCTCCTCACTCACTCTCCTCACTCACTCTCCTCACTCACTCTCCTCACTCACTCTATTCACTCACTCTATTCACTCACTCTATTCACTCACTCTATTCACTCACTCTCCACACTCACTCTCCTCACTGCCTGATTGTCAGCAGCAGCAGGTCACAGTGAAATATATATATTTTTTAAAGAGAAATGCCATGGCGGCCTGCGGTGAAACTTAGAAGTAGCCCAAAAACTTGCAACCCACCTGCGACATCGTTTTCAAAGTAGCCCAATTTGGGCCGGAAAAAAAACGCAAACATGGCAACCCTGCTATCAATAGACGGCCACTCTTCTTGCTTTCACAAAATGAAGGAACAAAAACTTTGCTATCGCCCCGTTGTGAATGGGAGTGGGACCGGCGAGGATATCATGTTACCAAAAGATGTCAGCTACTCCAAAAATACCACTCCACATGAACGCATGGACATAGATCAATAGAGTGAAGCTTGTAGTCACCTTAAGGCCCTGCCAACCCTGTCATAACAACCTTACCAAACCTCATGGACAAATATGAACCAGGGCCATCTTACACTGATCTGGAAGTCCAATCTAACCCCAGGAAGACCAGGTAACAGCTGTTCCCTTTGACCTCTGACCTCAATGATCAGTACACCTTCTGTCTGAGGACATCTAGAAGAGCATATGTGGAGGAAGAGGCACCAACAACCGTATTGCACCTGCTTATCAGAGGTCCTAGTGGGAGTGAGGAGCTAGTGGTGGAGGTACCCCATGTGTCCCTACTACCAGTTGGAACCAAACAGAGATCTGCTTTCCATCTGAGCTCTAGTCTTCCAAAATATCACATCTGCAGTCTATAAGGACATCTGAGTTCAAAATCCTGGCTTTAGCCAAACATTAAATTCTGCATTAATATAATCCACCGTTTTTACGAGTGAGTTAGCGGATCTTAAAAACTATACCCGCTGACTGAACTGAAATCTAACATCCTGTGTGTATTAAAAAGGCACAGTGTTACGCTCTGAGCATAAGTATGGATATAAAAGTCATTTGAGCAACATTAATATTTACTGATGAGCATACTGAGCTCCCAGGAGTTCAACCAAAATGCTTGCCAGGAGCTTAAAAACACAACTAAGCCGCACAGTCCTCTCCAAGTGGAGAGATGCTCCAAGAACAAAAACCTGCCATACACATATCATTACAAATAGTCTCCAACTGTCTTGAGTGTGTTGTTATTGTGTATGTCTACATGTGTGTGAATGAAAGACTGTCACAATGTATATTCATGTTTATACAATGGGTGGGTCTAATCTTGAATGCTGATTGGTTAAAACTGCATTCCAGCGGGTGTCTATTCCACAAATTACCACCGGCTAAATCTATGACTTTAAAATGCCTATTTACTCTGTTCCATCTGACTGCACAATCCACTGTCTCATCAGCCCAGCCAAGCAATTTATAAACTTGATCTCCACTATAAAAAGCATGTAGACATTATCTCACATTTCTTTTAGACTAACATTTCGTTTTCAACAGCAGATATTTGTATAAACCTTGCTGTCTGTCTCTCTGACATTTGCAACATTGTTTCAATATTGAAATTTGATCTCCAACTGTCCCATGGTAATGACCGTGTTGGGAGTCGGGACGAGACAGACAGGCAAACAGCTTTTCTCAGCCAGTCGAAATCATGAATCAGCTGGCATCATTTTTATGGATATATACAAAGAAATGTCAACTGAAAAATGGTAAAACTAAACAAAATGCAGCTTGTTTGCAGTCTTTCCAGCTTCAGTTTGAAGTGATTGTGTTAGCGGTGTTGTTGGCTAGCTCCTCTAAACAACAGCGTCCTGAGGAGTGAGCACATTTTCTATGCCAGACGAGATCGTGCTTCATTAGCTCAATGTTATGGATGTATCCAAATAAATGTCCCTAGAAAACAGCTTAAATAAATGCAAATGCGGCTAATTTGCTGTTATTCTGGCTGCACTTTTTGACTTGACTGTAAGTTAGCGATAGATGCAAGAGATAGACTTGTGTGGGGATTATATCTAAATAGTAGTATATCGTCTCGGGCCTAACAACACTCGTGCCAATATATCCTCCAAACACCGGCTTCTCGGGCATTATCACTTAAATAGAGGTGAGTGGCATGTGTGTTATGTGCATGGTTGGTGTGGGCACTGGGGGGGGGGTGTGTGTGTGTGTGTGTGTGTGTGTGTGTGTGTGTGTGTGTGTGTGTGTGTGGACGGACTGTGATCATAGGGCAGCAATAATCTCCCGTGACTCACAATTACACAAACATAAGATTCTAAAGGGAAAATTGGTCTTCACTCAAGCTGGTGAAGGGTGATTTTGTGCGAGAAATCCATCTTCAAAATCAAATTTCTATCAAATCAAGCTTCTTTGTTGTCCATGAATGACTTCCTCTCCCCCCAAAGCCGCAGTAATAATGTGTGGAGTCCTTTCATTATCCTTCACAAACCAGGCTTAATCCCGGAACTGGCATTAAAGAAGAGCACAAGGCACATAAAGGTCGCCCCGCAAGTGAAATGGGAGCCGTAATGTTCGGTTAACACTATGGTGCTGCTGATGCAACGTAAATCCTGCAGCTGCATTGATGAGGGTTAGGGGGATAGGGGCAGTCCCACACAAAAGGTCACCAACAAGTGGGTAACTGAAATAGAGCCACCATCATGAAAACCTTTCCCTCTGTTTAGCTCTACAGATAACTGCCAAAATAAAGGAAACACCAACATAAAGCGTCTTAATAGGTTGTTGGCCACCAGTAGCCAGAACAACTTCAATGCACCTTGGCATAGATTCCACAAGTGTCTAGAACTCTATTGGAGGTTTGTGACACCATTCTTCCACGAGAAATTCCATCATTTGGTGTCTTGTTGATGGTGGTGGAAAACGCCGTCTCAGGCGCCGCTCCAGAATCTCCCATAAGTGTTCAATTGGGTTAAGATCTGGCGGCTGAGATGGCCATGGGATTTGGGTTACATTTCAGTGACCACTCGTGCCCTGTGAATGGGGGCATTGTCATCAAAGCCATGGTAGACAAAATAATGGCCTGCTTAGCATTTTTATACATGACCCTAAGCATGATGGGATGTTAATTGCTTAATTAACTTAGGAACCACACCTGTGTGGAAGCACCTGCTTTCAATAAACTTTGTATCCCTCATTTACACAAGTGTTTCCATTATTTTTGGCAGTTACCTGTATAACTGTCGTTCTATTCCTCATCTTTTTCATCTTATTTTCTGATATATTTTTGCTCTTTCTCTAAATCCCCAATCAGCCTAGCTCCCATCAGTAGAAAGGTCAGAGCAGAGAGACAGGGCTCGCTGACAAGGAATGAGACATTTCCACCAAGAGTAGGCTCACATGTCAGGGAAAGGAGATGGGAGAGGTGGGTCATGGAGAGGAGAGTGGGGTAAGGGAGATGTGAGGGGGGTCAGGGAGGGGAGAGGGGGGTTAGGGTGAGGAGAGGGGGGACTGATGGGTCTGATGGTCACACAGAAGAGCAAAGAGAGAGAGCGAGAGCGACACCCCCCCCCCCCTTTCAAATGTACAGAAAAATACATAAAACAGTCATCCATGGGTTAGTGTATCATCGTAAAACCCATAATGCCGTAATCCATTCTCATTTCCATTATAACACAAGACCACACAAAGAGATTTCCCTATACGTTGAATGGTTCAGGCGCACAGAAGCAGACGGCACTAAATATCTGAATTAAAGATGGAAACATAAACCTTAATTTATCTGTCGTAATCCATCAATCACCAGATTGGATCCGCTGAGCCTGTGCATACATTATTCATAATGCATCAGTGATTTAGGAAATGTAAATGCAAATAGCACCTGTAACCTTCACACAGATTACAGGCTCCTTACATGCAGTGGACACGGATTACAGGGTTTCACAGGGCACGCAGACAGACAGACAGACAGACAGACAGACAGACAGACAGACAGACAGACAGACAGACAGACAGACAGACAGACAGACAGAGACTCTGTCTGTCTGTCTGTCTGTCTGTCTGTCTCTGTCTGTCTCTGTCTGTCTCTGTCTGTCTCTGTCTGTCTCTGTCTCTGTCTGTCTGTCTCTGTCTGTCTGTCTCTGTCTGTCTGTCTCTGTCTGTCTGTCTCTGTCTGTCTGTCTCTGTCTGTCTGTCTCTGTCTGTCTCTGTCTGTCTGTCTGTCTGAGACGAGATCTACCGCTAAGATTTTTTTTTTTTTAAACATGACTTAAAACATTTAACATGAACCTAATAAAATGTGCTTTGTGCAGTAGGCCTAATACATTATCACAGCATATTGGCTATATGCCTGGCCTGCCAATATGGTTATTCTCAGACCATATTATATTTAAAAACTTGAGCTTTGATAACAAAATAGATCAGTTGGTGTAGCACTTGCGAGGCACAACTAGGGCTGTTGCGCTGACCGTATTACCGACACACTGGCGGTCACGAGTCATGAATGTAGTCAAATTCCACGTGACCGTTTAGTCACGGTAATTAGGCTTCTCCAAGCTCTGATGCTGTTAATAGTCAATAAGTAGCCTACCAAACTTGCTAATAGCCTGATACTCAGCACTCTATTGTCCCTCTAATCACTCTGACATCAATGCAAAGTAATTGAAAATCTAATCAAACACTTCATGAGAGCCCATGAGATCATGTTACGCAACATTTCTATAGGCTATGCAAATGCACGAGAAAACAGACTGGTGGCCTCTGCTAAAAATAGGAGGATCCCATCAGCTTTCTATAGGTTAGGCTTACTATATTTATTTTTCAACTTTCCTAATATTTAGCACATTGCTTGTATTTACAACAGGTGTATAGCCTACCTGGCTGGCATGAAAATGAACCACAGGAAAAGCTTCCTCCACTCACTATTTAAGTGCATTTATACGGTCCATTCTAAAGCAAAACAAAATTCACAAATATATTATTTAGTATATGTAAAGACAAGATTAAATCAAGAATAGACAGATGGATGACATAATTAGCCTATCAACTTGTGAAATATATACAGTACCAGTCAAACGTTTGGTCACATCTACTCATTCAAGGGATTTTCTTTATTTGTACTATTTTCTGCATTGTAGAATAATAGTGAAGACATCAAAACTATGCAACAGCACATATGGAATCATGTAGAAACCCAAAAAGTTTTATTTTATATTTGAGATTCTTCAAAGTAGCCACCCTTTGCCTTGATGACAGCTTGGAATGAGTAGGTGTGTCCAAACTTTTGACTGGTACTGTATATTTGAGCAGCTTTCCCCTGAAAGGTCTGTGCACGGCCCTGGTACAGTAGCCTACTAACTCCCTGAGCCACTACTAGAGCCTGTCTTAAATCTTCATCAGAAACACATTAGTCCTGTGTTTCATGGAATGCTGTTGCTGAATGTCATGCTGTTGTGGAATCATCAGGGGGTTTACTAGAGGTTTATAAGAGAGGAGATTAGGACTAAATGAGGGGGGTGTCTTATTGCTAGGAGCTGCATAACAATGTATGTATTTGAACACAATGTTGTGGCTGCAGAGGCAGCAGTTGGCATTGTGATGCTGTAGAAGTACCCCCTCCCCCCCTCCTCCCTCTCTCCATGCTTCTCTCTCTCCTTCCCCATCCCCCTCTCTCCCGCTCGTGCTCTTCAGTTGACCCTTTCACTCGCTAGCTCGTCTCTGCTGCCAACAGCTTTGCATTTCAAATGACGATCAATTCTCTGGACCGGCACTGTCCTTCTCTGCCATATTGACTGGCCAATTCCCAGGTAACTAAATCGCTAAGCTCGCCCCTAACCCCGTCGCACGTTGGCGATAGCTTACACATGAGAGCTTGATCGATGGGCGGCCATTAACACTGCGAAGGCAGATCAGCCAGGAGATTTACGAGGCCAGGGACGGGACATTTTTGCAGAAGGAACAGCCAAAACACACACACTCTCACCATCTGTCTGTCTGTCTGTCTCACAACTGCTCAATTTGACCCTCTCTTACCTCAACCGTATTGTATGGAGCTAAACATCTTGCACCAACGTACTGCTCATGACACATGCAGTTGCAGTACATCAATCCATAATGTACTCTCATACACCTGCATATGCACATCACACTGACAGTGTGAGGAAACTGACACCAGACCTTGAAATGAAAAGATGGCCTGCTTAGATCTCACACTGACTTGTCCCCCATTGACCAATACACTGTATACTGTACCTACAGTCCAACACATACAGTACCAAGACAATGGAAGAAACTGAAACAAGAAGAAGATGGGACAAAGATGGAAATGGGATGGGGATAAGAGGGTGGGTGGAGGAGAGGAGGGAGATGACCAGAAAGACAAATAGAGTGATGGAGAGGAGAGAAGGACAGAGATAGAGAGATAGATAGAGGGAGGGAGAGCCGCCAAATAGAGTGGCATGTGCAGCCACTAGAAAGAGCCAAGAGAATAATAACTAACAGCAGCTACAGAGTCCTGGCTGAGAGAAGGCTGCTGCTGCCAGTCCACTGTCACACAGAGAACAGCATTCTCACACGGTCTCAGAGAAGGTTTCACACACACACACACATTGAAACACGCACACATACACGCACCCAACTCCATTTTAGCACAGTCCTATTCAATACTGAGCATTCCCACACTGAGCATGTACATGAACACATAAGCATGCGCACAAACGTACAATAAATGCAAGAGTACCCAGTCCTCCCATAAGATACCATTATCACACAAATACTGTATAGCGACACAGAGATTGATGGGGGACAGTAGAAGAATATAAGTGTTGCACTTTACACACTCTCCTCTAAAACACACATAGGCACACACCAATACTCAATCTTCTTGAAGAGTCCCCTCCCTCCCTCCCTCCCTCCCTCTGGAATGTTCCGGCATGCACACAGTGCCATTGGAAGAGAAAATATAAATGCAACATGCAACAATTTTCTATAAGGAAATCAGCCAATTGAAATAAATACATTAGGCCCTAATCTATGGATTCCACATGACTGGGCAGGGGTGCAGCCATGAGTGGTCCTGGGAGGCATAGGCCCACCCACTTGGCAGCCAGGCCCACCCACTAGGGAGTCAGGCCCAGCCAATCAGAATGAGTTTTAAGGGCTTTATTACACACAGAAATACTCATCAGAAATGCTCACTAACAGGGATGTAAACAAATTTGTGCACAACATTTGAGCGAAATAAGATTTTTGTGTGTATGGAACATTTCTGGGATTTTTCTTTTCAGCTCAGGAAACATGGGACCAACACTTTACATGTTGCATTTATATTTTTGTTCAGTGTAACTAAATAATGGACAGTTGCAATGGATGAAACCTGATGATGGTTTATTTAGTCTAAAATATGCATAGGAAAAAGAGACATGCGGCAGTATAAATATATATATGTTTAAATTGATATTCATATTTCTACCTGCAGCTGTTTGTAGCATAAATATAATATTTTCTGCTGAGCTGTCCGTTGTAAACAAATGGATGTGTCAGCTGACTGCTGGATTAAGATGCTTCCCTAGCTCCAGTGGAAGTGTGTGTGTGTGTGTGTGTGTGTGTGTGTGTGTGTGTGTGTGTGTGTGTGTGTGTGTGTGTGTGTGTGTGTGTGTGTGTGTGTGTGTGTGTGTGTGTGTGTGTGTGTGTGTGTGAACTTGGAGGGTGAGGGGAGACGCCATCACTCTAAACACAGATAAAAGAATGCCTGAAATCTGCTGAGAGCAGCCAAGCTGGGGAGATCAATGTGTGTGAATGTCTTAGTGTTCATGTGTGTGCGTGCCTGAATGCCTGTGTGCATATGTGCATGCACGTGCGTGCGTGTGAATTATAAATAGGCTACATCGATGTGCACTGTAGTATATTTGTCTCTTAACTAGTTGCACCATTGTGGGAACACAGCCATTTTGGATGGCTGTGTCCTATTACCAACCCTGTGAGATTGTGAGATAATGAATTGTGGACCTATACAGTATACTGAAGATGTACGTGATAGACACAGAAAGGGGAGGGAGGTTGATGGCTTACTGTTGCCCAGGCAACTCACACAAATAGCCAGGGCCTGATCTGGGTCATTGAAATGCATAGGCTTGCCTTAGCACCAATTATTAATATGTATGTGGAGCATCATCTATGACAAGCGCCAAATGTCAGGCTTCTGACAGGGATATATCAGAGGGCTGTGGATAAAGCCTATGAAGACGTCCCATTTAACCCCCATATGTCCTGCGTAGGGTTGCAAAGCTACCGGTAACTTCCCGTAATCTTCAGTAATTTAGGTAATTATCTATGGCAATCTATCTTAACAATGGTAATTTATACTTGAATAACTTCATGTTTAGTATACATTTTTATATATCTGTGTCCATATTGTCCATGAGTTTCTAGTAGATAGACCATATGGTTCAAGAGAAAATAGCAGAATTAATGAAAAAGCATCTAATCAACAATGGCATTATTTTCAATTACCCCTGCAACTTGTTCAAATATTGACTTTTTTCTCAACTGGCAATAGTTTGGAGCCAAAACATTGACAACAAATACATATTGACATATTCAAATAAATAAGTGTAAAAAAAAAATTGAAGAAACCCTCATATTAAACACCAATGGTACTCACTAATTTGATCATTTATATTTAAGATAATTTTGTACAGCTTTGTCATTCTATTTTTTATTTTAAAATCTTATTTAATTATTTCCTTTATTTTTAAAAAGTGTTATGGCCACACAGACGGCCAGATATAGTGTAATTACAGACACCGATGATAATCTGAAGTACCCAAAAGGGCCACTAGATATCTTGTGATAGGTTACATAAAATCCTTGAAAAGATACCAGAATTCTTGTAGTTTACTGTTAAAACTTAAAAGATTCCAGTAATATACCCTCCCTTTGCAACCCTAGTCCTTAGCTGCCTGACTACTGGCATGGAGGGAAGGAGAGGGGCGAGAGAGGCTGCAGCTGAGCTGAGATGTGCCCTTGGGGAGACTCAGCTCATGTCAAAGATAGTAATAATCTATAGTGGTGCTTCATTCTCAATAGGCCATATCATGCATGCATGAATGTATGTATGCATATACACTGAACAAAAATATAAACGTAACATGTAAAGTGTTGGTCCCATGTTAAAAAGATCCCAGAAATGTTCCCTACGCACAAAAAGCTTATTTCTCTCAAATGTTGTGCACACATTTGTTTACATCCCTGTTAGTGAGCATTTCTCCTTTGCAAATATATTCCATCCACCTGACAGATGTGACATATCAAAAAGCTGATTAACCAGCACGATCATTACACAGGTGCACCTTGTGCTGGGGACAATAAAAGGCCATGTCTTACGTTTTGAGGGAGTGTGCAATTGGCATGCTGATTGCAGGAATGTCCACCAGAGCTGTTCCCAGAGAATTTAATCAAATCAAGTTTATTTTATATAGCCCTTCATACATCAGCTAATATCGCGAAGTGCTGTACAGAAACCCAGCCTAAAACCCCAAACAGCAAGCAATGCAGGTGTAGAAGCACGGTGGCTAGGAAAAACTCCCTAGAAGGCCAAAACCTAGGAAGAAACCTAGAGAGGAACCAGGCTATGAGGGGTGGCCAGTCCTCTTCTGGCTGTGCCGGGTGGAGATTATAACAGAACATGGCCAAGATGTTCAAATGTTCATAAATGACCAGCATGGTCAAATAATAAATCAGGAGTAAATGTCAGTTGGCTTTTCATAGCCGATCATTAAGAGTATCTCTACCGCTCCTGCGGTCTCTAGAGAGTTGAAAACAGCAGGTCTGGGACAGGTAGCACATCCGGTGGACATGTTAATTTATCTACCATAAGCCGCCTATACAATGTCATTTTAGAGAATTTGGCAGTATGTCCAACCAGCCTCACAACTGCAGTCCACGTGTAACCACGCCAGCCCAGGACCTCCACATCCAGCTTCGTCACCTACGTGATCGTCTGAGACCAGCCAACCAGACAGATGATGAAACTGTGGGTTCGCACAACTGAAGAATTTCTGCACAAACTGTCAGAAACTGTCTCAGGGAAGGTCATCTGCGTGCTCATCGTCCTACCAGGGTCTTGACCTGACTGCAGGGATGAATCCCGGTTTCAACTGTACCGGGCAGATGGCAGACTGCATGTATGGCGTCGTGTGGGCGAGCGGTTTGCTGATGTCAACAATGTGGACAGAGTGCCCCATGGTGGCGGTGGGATTATGGTATGGGCAGGCATAAACTACAGACAATGAACATAATTGCATTTTATCTATGGCAGTTTGAATGCACAGAGATACTGTGACGAGATCCTGAGGCCCATTGCCGTGCCATTCATCCGCCGCCATCACCTCATGTTTCAGCATGATAATGCATGGCCTCATGTCACAATGATCTGTACACAATTCCTGGAAGCTGAACATTTCCCAGTTCTTCCACGGCCTGCATATTCACCAAACATGTCACCCATTGAGCATGTTTGGGATGCTCTGGATCAACGTGTACGACAGCGTGTTCCAGTTCCCACCAATATCCAGCAACTTCGCACAGCCATGGAAGAGGAGTGAGACAACATTTCACAGGCCACAATCAACAGCCTGATCAACTCGATGTGAAGGAGATGGGTCGCACTGCATGAGGCAAATGGTGGTCACACCAGATACTGACTGGTTTTCTGATCCACGCCCCTTCCTGTTTTTAAGGTATCTGTGACCAACAGATGCATATCTGTATTCTTTGTAATGTAAAATCCATAGATTAGGGCCTAATGAATTCACTTCAATTGACTAATTCCTTATATGAACTGTAACTCAGTAACATTTTTGAAATTGTTGCATGAGCGCGTTTATATTTTTGTTCCGTGTATGTAGGGGAGATTAGACAGAGTTGAGCTACCCTTGTTTCTAGGAAACCATACACAAAATGTATAATTTGACCAAATATTTAGGAAGTGGTCATCATTTCATGTAGTCTGTGAAGGAAGAAACCACATGGAAAAGGTGCAAGTGAGGTCAAAATAAACAAATTAATGTATTGTGTAAGAGGTTTCATGATGCTTGTATTTAAACCAAAGTGGATAATTTTAAGATTGTTACATCAGTTGGGGTCTCTATAAGCTTCAATATGAAATCCTAAAACTAGCATGAAAGTGCATCCTTGTAGCTGTGTCGGCTAATATAGTCAAAATGTTTGCCTTGGGGTAAATTGAGGTGGTGGAAATACTTCATTCAGTACAGAAATTTGTTGGCGGCTTAACTTACCCTGTCGCGTGACTCAACTTACCCCATACCTGGGGTAAGTTGTGCCAAAATACCTATTTTGGTAAAGCTATGATTTCAAATGTAATGTTTAGATGAATTCTGATTATTCCAGGGATACACAACATCCTAAAATATGTAAATATCTTTGTTAGAAAGAATGCTATATTTCCCTTGACGGTGATGCTGAATGTAAAAAATGGCTCAATTTACCCCACTCTCCCCTATGTATTTTGCATGAATTCATGGTATATTATGAATGCATGTGCATACAGCTGCATGCATTCATTTGGGCTCCCGAGTGGCACAGAGGTCTACGGCACTGCATCTGAGTGCTAGAGGCGTCACTACAGACACCCTGGTTCAATTCCAGGCTGTATCACAACCGGCCGTGCTTGTGAATCCCATAGGGCAGCTCACAGTTGGCCCAGCGTCGCCCGGGTTTGGCCGGTGTAGGCCGTCATTGTAAATAAGAACTTGTTCTTAACTGACTTACCTAGTTAAATAAAGGTTCCATTTAACAATGACATGTTTTTATTTATGTATACTGTATGTGTCCATAAGCCAACTTGTACTGTATTTAGGATATGCATATTCCCCAAATGTATGCATCTTTAAAAAAGTATTCTATACTGTAAACTACACTACATGATCACAAGTATGTGGGACTTCCGGCACCGACAGAGATGGCCACCTCGCTTCGCGTTCTTAGGAAACTATGCAGTATTTTGTTTTTTTATGTATTATTTCTTACCCCAGGAAATCTTAAGTTTTATTACATACAGCCGGGAGGAACTATTGGATATAAGAGCAACGTCAACTCACCAACATTACGACCAGGAATACGACTTTCCCGAAGCGGATCCTCTGTTTGGTCCACCACCCAGGACAATGGATTGGATCCCAGCCGGCGACCCAAAACAACGGTGCCGCAGAAGGGGCAGACGGAGCGGCCTTCTGGTCAGGCTCCGTAGACGGGCACATCGTGCACCGCTCCCGAGTATACTACTCGCCAATGTCCAGTCTCTTGACAACAAGGTAGACGAAATCCGAGCAAGGGTTGCCTTCCAGAGAGACATCAGAGATTGTAACGTTCTTTGTTTCACGGAAACATGGCTCACTCGGGATAGGTTATCAGAGTCGGTACAGCCACCTGGTTTCTTCACGCATCGTGCAGACAGAAACAAACATCTCTCTGGTAAGAAGGGCGGGGGTGTATGCCTTATGACTAACGAGACGTGGTGTGATTATTACAACATACAGGAACTCAAGTCCTTTTGTTCACCTGAACTAGAATTCCTTACAATCAAATGCTGACCGCATTATCTACCAAGAGAACTCTCTTCGATTATAATCACAGTCGTGTATATCCCCCCCAAGCAGACACATCGACGGCCTTGAAAGAACTTCATTGGACTCTATGTAAACTGGAAACCACATATCCTGAGGCTGCATTTATTGTAGCTGGGGATTTTAACAAGGCTAATCTGAAAACAAGGCTCCCTAAATTGTATCAGCATATCTAATGCGCGACCTAGCCGCGTCCTCAGAGCATGCACAGACAAGCTGGCTGGTGTGTTTACGGACATATTCAATCAATCCTTATCCCAGTCTGCTGTTCCCACATGCTTTAAGAGGGCCACCATTGATCCTGTTCCCAAGAAAACGAAGGTAACTGAGCTAAATGACTATCGCCCCGTAGCACTCACTTCCGTCATCATGAAGTGCTTTGAGAGACTAGTCAAGGACCATATCACCTCCACCCTACCTGACACCCTAGACCCACTCCAGTTTGCTTACCGCCCCAATAGGTCCACAGACGACGCATTCACACTGCACACTGCCCTAACCCATCTGGACAAGAGGAATACCTATGTAAGAATGCTGTTCATCGATTACTGCTCAGCATTTAACACCATAGTACCCTCCAAACTCGTCATCAAGCTCGAGACCCTGGGTCTCGACCCCGCCCTGTGCAACTGGGTCCTGGACTTCCTGACGGGCCGCCCCCAGGTGGTGAGGGTAGGAAACAACATCTCCACCCCGCTGATCCTCAACACTGGGGCCCCACAAGTGTGCGTTCTCAGCCCTCTCCTGTACTCCCTGTTCACCCATGACTGCGTGGCTATGCACGCCTCCAACTGAATCATCAAGTTTGCAGACGACACTACAGTGGTAGGCTTGATTACCAACAATGACGAGACGGCCTACAGGGAGGAGGTGAGGGCCCTTGGAGTGTGGTGTCAGGAAAATAACCTCTCACTCATTTCTGTATGGACCTTGCTTTGCGCCCGGGGGCATTGTCATGCTGAAACAGGAAAGGGCCTTCCCCAAACTGTTGCCACAAAATTGTGAACACAGAATAGTCTAGAATGTCATTATATGCTGTAGCATTAAGATTTTCCTTCACTGGAACTAAGTGGCCTAGTTAGAACCATGAAAAACAGCCCCAGACCATTATTCCTCCTCCACCAACTTTACAGTTGGCACTATACATTGGGGCAGGTAGCGTTCTCCTGGCATCTGTCAAACCCAGATTCTGTCAGACTGCCAGATGGTGAAGCGTGATGGCATTGCGCATGGTGATCTTAGGCTTGTGTGCAGCTGCTCGGCCATGGAAAACTATTTCATTAAGCTCCCGACGAACAGTTCTTGTGTCGACGTTGCTTCCAGAGGCAATTTGGAACTCGGTAGTGTGTATTGCAACTGAGGACAGATGATTTTTACACGCTACGCACTTCAGCGGTCCTGTTCTGTGAGCTTGTGTGGCCTATCACTTCGCGGCTGAGCCGTTGTTGCTCCTAGACGTTTCCACTTCACAATAACAGCACTTACAGTTGACCGGGGCAGCTCTAGCAGGGCAGAAATTTGACGAACTGACTTGTTGGAAAAGTGGCATCCTATGACGGTGCCACATTGAAAGACACTGAGCTCTTCAGTAAGGCCATTCTACTGCCAATGTTTGTCAATGGAGATTGCATGGGTGTGTGCTCGATTTCATACACCTGTCAGCAATGGGTGTGGCTGAAATAGTCTAATCCACTAATTTGAAGGGGTGTCCACATACTTTTGTATATATAGTGTATAATAGCACGCTATCTACAGCGGCATTAACAGAAAAATTGCTATTGACGCTATTATATTCTACTTATAGTAAATGTACAGCATGCTGTAAGCAAGCTATCAGTTAATCAGTGAATTACTAATAACAAATGTTAAATCCATAATATCAAAGGAGGAATGACTAAAAAGCCACAGATGTGATTGGTGAATGACATGGTGTTTAGCATCTAAGCCTTGCAGCATTGGAGCATTGGGACCCCTGCTACTACTAGCACTTCCTGTTCACCTAAGCATGCTTAACTCTACGGGCTGATCTCATGCAAACATCAGTTTAATTTCCCCCATAATATGGTTGACTGGAGGAATTAATACATCAAATACAGCAGGAGGAAACTCTCCACAGGGACTCCCAGTCTATTAGAATTTTGGCAGGCCACCGAGGAAATACACCCATCACCCAAGCAACAACATTGGATGCTTTGACAAATCTGCACTCCCAAAAAGAATACACATAATCAAATGGATAGCAGACGTTATACTGAAAGCTATAATGTTGAAACAACAATGGTATTACACTATTACTGAAAGAATAATAGTGTACAAATGGAAACAATCTGTTGGACACCAGCCATCTTCCAAAGCACCCCCATTTCTAACATGATTTCTATGGGAAATCTTGAATAACACCTACGCAATGGAAAAGTGTGCGACAATGATTTGTCCACTGGATTGGGTGGACAGTCACACCCAAGTGACGTGTGATGTTGATTTCCCAGTGACGTATTAGGCAGCCAGGTGAAAGGACTCAGACTGGTTGGCATGAGGTGCTGGGTTTACTCATGGCGTTCATGAGACATGTCATCCTGAATGCACAGAGAACAGCTGTTGCCATCAAGCCCAGGCCCCAAGACATGGGACCTGCAATCTGGACTGTGTTTGTTGAATACAGTGCAGAGTATATCTAACTGAGGGTGAAACATACATTAAAAACCAAACCAACAACCCACACAAGCTGAAACTGTGCACAGTCTTACTCAAGACAATAACACATAGCCTAATACACTGATTCATAATGTGCTGTACCATTTGCTCAAACACTCTGCAAAACAAACAAGGAAGTAAAGGTTGTCCATTACATCGCTCTAATGGCATGAGGCTAGTTAGCATAGGTGATAATGTTATATATCCAGATGATCTACAGGCAAAGAGGCCTCTATACAGTATATCTCAGTGTATAGGAGACAACTCTGTAATCAGCCCTTCGCTGTCCTGAGGAAAACTAGCATATATTTCAGTGTTCGTAGAAGTGTGACTTGCAGCACATTCTACTCCCTAAACCTGACATGGGGAAAACAATGAGCTCTGAATTTGAAGCATCATGATAAAAACAACTTGGGGATGTCGTCACAAACTGGTGGAGTTGAGATGCATATTGCAGAAGGACGCTTCCCACAGGTTAGAGCATGCCGTTTCAGATATCTGTGTGCATAATAACACATGCCAAGCTAGATAGAACAGTACTTGCCGAAGGAGAACTGAGTCATGTCAATATCTACAATACACAAGTCCAATACACATCAAAGGATGGAACTGTTACCTTTTGTTATTATTACTGGGGTACAAAATTGTTTTTTTTTACTGATTTGCAGGCTGTTGGTTTAATGGTAGACTGCTGGCAAACCAACAGAAGACAACAGAAAGAAAAACATTTCTGCAACACAACTGCATATCCTAGTCACATGAAGCATTAAGTGTCCAAGACCAATTATTTTGGCATTACACTCAAACTATAGCCTACAGGTGGTAACATAATTGCAGTAAAGGTTTAACCTAATGCTTTGCAACTGACAAAACTCAGGCTGCAACGTTGGCACTACTATGCCCATCCCAGTCAAATGTGACAGGTTGACAAGAACAGCCTGCCAGACCAGCAAGCAGTGCGTGTCGGGCCTTGCACTCCTAGTGTGTACATTTTAACAAATGATAAAAAAGTGAAAATAAATATGTTTATAACAGTGGTAGTACAATGATAATACAAAGTAACTCCCTAAGCAGCAAACGAAAATGACACTTGGCAATGGCAACATTGTATCGCTGACATCTCTTTGTAGGCAACGAAAGTTCATGCCAGATGTAACATCATTACATGGTTGTCTTCCAATAGAGGATTTAAATAGTAACCTTTAAATAACACTTACCGGAACAGACATCTTGTGATGTGTTGTTAGAGTAGGCTATGCCTCTATTGACTACAAAAAAAATGTATAGGTTATTTAAGAAGCTGTAGGCTACTTTTTCAACAACAACAAAAAAGCTATTTTCTTCAGGACGCCTTCGATGTCAGCCTTTATTCCATCTTTTTCCTTTAAAATGCATCTACGTCAGTGTCAGTTCTCCGTTCAGGTTGAGTTGGGAATAAATGTCAGGGATATGGTGGGATTTTCCAAGCTAGGAGCAGCCCACCAAATGCGGCGCAGTCCAGCTCATGAACGTCCAGAGCTCCCGTCTCCAACACACCGTAAACACTCTCCTCTTGTTCTTCTATGTCACACGTTTAGTTAATTTTATCAATAATCCAATGTAAAATATAATTTTTTAAATCGCAACTTTGCGTTCAGTGTCAAACAGAATGAAAAAAAGATTGTCTCCAGTCTTGCGCCTGCTGCGTGTATCACTGCTGCTGCACGAAAGACCGCTGCGCTCTATACGGTTCTAATGAAACCGTCAAGTTTTGTTTAAAGGGATGGTCTCCCGTTTTCCACCATCAAAAAGAAGAGGCTGCAATAAGATTAAGGTTTTTGTCGTGATAAGGCCTGCCCTACCTTATCATGTTAAACTCATGCTCTCCTAAATAAATCTATTGAAATATATGCAGAATAATTTCTGAGCTCCCCAAGGTTACCACTTAAAGGGAATGTCTACATTGTTGTCGGCTATCGTGGGTGAATTGTCCAATAGGCCTAGATACACTTATGGTCATGTATCCACATCTGAAGGTTAGGATGTTGTCAAATGTATTGCACCAATTAATGTGAAGTTTAATAACTGGAAAATATACCTATACAATAAAGTGGCCTAGGTTGAAGTGTAGGTTTCTTTTGAAGTGATTTTGGGACACCTTTTGCACAAATCACCTTATGCACTACTCTATGATCAGCCTCTCTCCAAATGCATAAATTAACACTGTGGACCATAAAAAGCACTTTCATGGTAGGAAATAAGTTGTGCTAAGAAACGATGACAGTGTACAGGCAACACCTCAGAGAAGGTTTTAGTAATCATGCATTGTAAGACTTTTTATGAAGATGTATGACCCCTTTAATTATCCGGACTAAATAACAGTCAGTTTGATGCATTGGGAGACATAACATTATAAGCCTTGTAATAAGACATAACGGCTCAAATATGCTCATAACAACTTATAAAGAAGTGTTACCAAAGCCTCTAGCAGAGCTTTTAGTGTTTGGATAGCAGGGAGGGGAAGGCATCCGGACCATTTGCTCCTGCTGTTATTTGAGATTCTTGTGTCAGTGATTATAATTATCCTCCCAACGGTGTTGGCTTTTTAAAATCAACTTGAAACAATGGTATTTGGTGACAGACAGCTACACATGCCTGGAGGTGAAGACGTGAAATGTGTGTCAGATATATCAGGCATTCCTAGCGGCAAACTAAGGCTCACCCAACCACCTATATGTGGAAAACCACAGGGGGGCCTCTTTTAGAGGTTAAATTGGGATTTTGTAGGAGTTTAAGCCAGGGTCAGAGTGTGGGTAAAGATTTGTATTTCAAGTTAATGTAAGTTTTGAGATGAGGGTTAAAGGTTACAGTTGCAGTTGGTTTTTCACACTATAATAAGACTTCCTTCCCTTGACAAAAGCACAGCAACTGTATATAATCTAAATCGTTATTTCCCAGCCAACTCTCTCTTCCATACTCCTTTAACCTGTTCTTTATCCATCCTCTTTGTCTTTCTTCCAATCTATTTTTACGTCACGGTCAAGCACAGGTTGTGCAGATGAGAATAGTTCAACTACCACCTACATACAGGTGAGGTGAGAGGTGAACAGTGGTCAAGTTAAACTGAGCATAAGAAACGGTGACAAAGTGAGTGAGTTTAAAAGGCATTTGCAGGGTAACAGCCATGGTGGAAGTGAGCACAGTGTAGGAAGGAGACAAGCTGGGAGAATTACTTGGGGCTCCCAAAGTCACTTAACCATCCAAGAGAAGAAACAGAAAATAAATAAGGGCAGGTGTATTTTAATAAAAATGATGACTTGCTCTCCACAGCTCTGGAGAGTGCACTGGTCTCTCTCTCGGAGTGTGTGTGGGTGCGGGAGCAATTGAATAAAGATGAGGATGACTGCTCATCTGCTTAGTCTGTGAGAAAGAGAAAGGAGAGAGAGAGAGAGAGAGAAAGAAAGGAGAGAGGGAGAGAGAGGTGTGTGTAACAGCAGTGTAGAATAAATCATGCAGGCCACTGCAGGCCTAGTTTCGGCTGTGGTGGGTGCTGGTGTTGGTGGAGGAGCCTGTACAGAAATGTCAAATCAAATTATATTCATCACATGCTTCGTAAACAGGTGTAGACTAAAAGTGAAATGCTTACTTACGGGCCCTTCCCAACAATGCAGAGAGAGAAAATAGAGAAATAATAGAAAAGTAATAATACTGTAAATAAACAATGAGTAACAATAACTTGGCTATATACACAAGGTACCAGTTCCGAGTCGATGTGCAGGGGAATGAGGTAATTGAGGAAGATAATGTACGTACATATAACTAGGACTAAAGTGACTAGGCAACAGGATAGATAATAAACAGAGGCAGCAGCAAAAGTTCAATGCAGATAGTCTGGGTAGCCATTTGGTTAACTATACTGAACAAAAATATATAACAGAACATGTAATTGTTGGCCCATGTTTCATGAGCTGAAATAAAAGATCCCAAAAAGCTAATTTCTCTCAGATTTGGTGCACACATTTCTTTACATACCTTTTAGTGAGCATTTCTCCCTTTCCAAGATAATCCAGCCATCTGACAGGTGTGGCATGTCCCAGAACCTCCACATTCGGCTTCTTCACCTGCGGGATCATCTAAGACCAGCCACCTAGACAGCTGATGAAACTAAGGAGTATTTCTGTCTGTAATTAAGCACTTTTGTGGGGGGAAAATAATTCTGATAATTCCACTTGCTCCCAAGTGGGTGGACCTATGCCCTCCGAGGCCCACCCATAGCTGCACCCCTGCCCAGTCATGTGAACTCCATAGATTAGGTCGTAATGAATTTATTTCAATTGACTGGTTTCCTTATATAAACTGTAACTCAGTAAAGTCGTTGAAATTGTTGCATGTTGCGTTTATATTTTGCTAACTATTTAGCAGTCTTATGGCTTGTGGGTAGAAGCTGCTCAGGGTCCTCTTGGTTCCAGACTTGCAACAAAATCAAATCAAATCTTAATGGTCACATACACGTGTTTAGCAGATGTTATTGCGTGTGTATCGAAATGCTTGGCATCGGTACCACTTGCCGTACGGTAGCAGAGAGAACAGTCTATGATTTGGGTGGCTGTAGTCTTTTACAATTTGTAGGGCCTTCCTCTGGGCCGTACGCACTACCCTCTGTAGCGCCTTGCGGTTGGAGGCCATGCCATACCAAGTTGCCATACCAAGTCAAGATGCTCTCAATGGTACAGCAGTAGAACTTTTTGAGGATCTCAGGGCCCATGCCAAATCTTTTCAGCCTCCTGAGGGGGAAGAGGCCCTATTCATGACTGTGTTTGTGTGTGTGGACCATGATCGATCCTTAGGGATGTGGACAGCGAGGAACTTGAAGCTCTCAACCTGCCCCGTCAATGTGAAATGTGCCAGTGATGAAGCAGAAATGTAATGCAGGAAGCACATACGCACTGGGGAGCCTGCTGCCTGCCTCCTACATCGGCCTATATAGCCTATAGGACAGAATAACCTCCATCCAAATATGCAACTGTTTGTGTACTGTACGTGAGTGTGTTTCTGCATGTCTCTGCAGGCTTTTCATGTGTCAGAGAGAATCCCTGCTGAAGGGAGAGTACAGTACACAGGATCTCTTTATCTAAACCGGCTTATATAAAATATAGAGTAAGCTTTCGTCCGGTTACATGAAGCAAAATTAGAACAAACAAATGTACTGAGTGAGTGAGTACCCATGGGGATGCAGGGTGGATCCCTATAACTATGTAATGTAAACAAGTCAATTCCCCTCTTATGAAGGATGCACAGGCTTCTCCTCCTTTCCCCTCCAACCACTCAGGCATGAAACACAGAAGTAGTGAGTGGAGGGGGCCTGGATATAGAGGAAATGAGGTTGAGAGATACTGTGTGAGTGGTGGAGTCCTCTGACCTCCTTATTTAAGGCATAGCAGAGTGGGTAAGACGGGAGACATGGGGGATGGGGTTAGGGGTGTAGGACTTAGGGGGTTGAGGGAGAGGGCAACAGTTGCATTAGGGGAAGAGGGGGCAGGGAGGAACAGGTTATGGTGTAATTGTAGTGTTTCTGGAGACAGTGGTCTGGAGAAGGGAAAGCCTTAGAAGGTGGAAGAGGAAGGCTGGAATATAAGGCCTTGGGGAGGTCAGGGGTACAAATGAGCAAAACAATACCATCTGTACGAAAACAACCATTTCAAACCAAATAGCGTGCTTTATTCAATGTTATACAGTTGACACAGTACAGTACCAGGACAACAACATCACACAAGTCCAAATTCTGACATAATAACACGAGACGTTATTATTCAGACACACTTGAAGCCCATTCATTTAACAACCTGTAACTAAAAATAAAGTCCCTGAATTAGCCTGTCTGTGTGAGTGTCTGTTACTGAACAACCATAAAATTACCTTGTAATAGGAGCCGTGTCATTACGTTGGGAGAACAGTAGCACACGTTGAGGAAACGCTCAGTGATCCTCTCCCCTCTTAGCTCAGGTTTAAGAAGCAGCTAAGCTGACATGTTGATAAAACATAGATCTTTCATCGTGCATCATGTCAGAAAATGTGATAGTTATTGGTATAACTAAGGTACATCAGAGAGTGAGACAAATCTTCTCCTCAGATTAGCTGGAATTTATCCAGAGAAGCGCAGTCCGCACAACAGGGAGGTGAAATGCAATCAACTTTAACTCTTCCAATGAACAGCACACCAAACCGAATCACTGCAGGAGGTGTAGAGGGATGGCACAAATATCTGAGCAGTGTGTGGATTCTTCCTCTTTCCCGCTCTCCTCCTCCCTTTCAAGTCAATGCCAATAACAACTGATTCAGAGTTCAGGGTGTGGAATCATGACTGTGCTGCTCATTCTCCTCTTCTCACTCCTGGAATGCTTTCCTTTTTCCCCTTCATCCTGGTGATGATGATGACAAATGTTTAGTACAGGAAAACCCACACAGCCATGTGCTGAGGTAAGCAGGTTAACACTGCCACCACACCTCTCATAGAGGTAGGAAGACACAGTCAGGGGTCTGAGTCTAGGTGATTCGGGTCACACGCAGGTCCAGGAACAGATGGAGATGTAATGAGAGCGCTGTGTGTAGATTGGGAATGTGAAGTCTGACGCAGGTCCAAAAACAGCAGGTAGCAGGTACTGTTGGCCATTCCAAACACATGGGCAGTCCAGAGGCCAAGTACTGGGAAGAGAAATCATGGGAGGGAACTGGGCAGGCATGTTCAGAGTGGTGCGCGCGCATGTGTCACAATTGTTAGTGTACCTCCTCCATTATTCCTTGTCATCGCTTCATGATGTTGCCGAGACGTACTTTCTTTTCCTGCTCAAACTGCCGGTGGTCAACTCTCTGCAGGAAATTCTTTTTCTCCACATATCTAAAAACCAACAAACACAGAAAATAGAATTACTAACACACACATAAACATCCAGCAGGAGATATTACAAAGCAGGCACGCAAACACACTGCTCCTATAGAACAGCCGTTCTGGGACAAGCATGTTACGCAAGGTCCTGGCTCATTGTTATAGTGAACACCTGATAGCATGTTAGCACTAAGTGCACACACACAAGTAAATTAGTTGATTGACAACTCTCTGGCTTATTACAAGCATCTTCGTCACACAAATGCAAATTTAGTTATCAATACCTCAGCTATTCAAGTGTCAACTACAACAGTCAACTAGAACAGTTGACACTTGAATAGCTGAGGTATTGATAACTAAATCTGCATTTGTGTGATGAAGATGAGTGTAATGAATCCCTAGGTGGTAAGACAGAGGGGCTGTAGGTGTCCCCAATGGCTGTTTAACCCTTCTTACCCAGCAGGAGCTAGGAAAGTAGCTCTTCCCATATTTTTTTCCTTTTCCTTCTCTCTCTAAGCACTGCCTCTGCCTAGCACACTAGGATCCATATCTCTACACACAAGGGACAGTTTGAATGAAATACACCACTGTACCCACAGTTATCCTCTAAACCCAAACCCGTTCCCAGAGATAGGAAGAAGCCAGCTCCCTCACGGCTCACACCCACCACTGGTTGTTCTCTGGCCCTAGATCAGAGAGAGGGAGGCCTCATCACTGGCCCCCCAGTCTGTGTGTGACCCCCGTGGGAGAGCCGGCCCAGGGCGTAGCCTGACTATGGGGCTGTCTGGAGCTCCGAGAACAGCTCTGCGGCCTCCCAGTGTGGCCCAGTGGACCGCCTACTGCAGTCTCTTGCCCAGGCCCCTGGCCTCCGAACCCTGTAGACTGACTCCCTCCACACAACCACATCCCTCCCAAAGAGATGGAAAAACACAGGAGAAATTGAGGTACTCGGAGAAAGCAGCAATTTAGCTGTCGGACGGGTTGTATTTCTGAACCTTCTAAACTACGGTCTTTACTTCATCTCACCACTGTCTAGAGAGGCTGAATATAGAGTGAGACGGTCTCCTCTCTCATATCTTATACTGTAACACAGACACAGTGGTGGGTAGTGTGACATCTCTGCCTGCATGGTTATGAGCCTCCTCTACTCTCAGCAGGCAGTGACGGAGTTAATCATCCCAATGTTACTAGGGCTGCTCTTAGCAACGGGCAATGATGTCATGCTAGATTAGCATCCCCAGGGGAGTATGAACCCCCCAAGTGCCTGGCTCTAGTGTAGACAAAAACATGGGATTGGAGAAATGAGAGAGCTAGCTCCCACCTCACACTGAGGAGCGCTGGGTAGCCATGGAGACAGTTGCAGGCTGGGTAATTATAATGACTGGGTAATTATCATACCCCCAAGACATGCTAACCTCCCCTGCTATTGGTAATGGTGAGAGGTTAGCATGTCTTGGAAGTATGATCTTTGACCCTCTGTAACTTTCTCACTCATCATTATTAACAATTCATTCATAATTATCCGTAATCATGGTAGCATCCACATTAAATTAATGTAGAAGTGTTTAGGAACATATAATATTCTTATTTATTATATAAAGTGAAAATACATTATTTACCATTCATTATTATTGGGCACAAAATAATCTGAAACAACCAAAATGAACTGCAAATGCATCCATCAAGTTTGTAGTGTGACAAACTTAATGTAATCTTTGCGTGCTAAGAATATGGGACAAAATACTAAACTTTTGACTACTTTATTTATAAAAATCTTTAATCATTTTGACCCCTAGCTTTTTAAGAGAAAAAAAGTATTACTTGTTAAAATAAATCTCTTTCTCTGAACAATTGTATTAGTATAAAATAATATACACTGAGTGTACAAAACACTAGGAACACCTTCCTAATATTGAGTTGCACCTCCTTTTGCCCTCAGAACAGTCTCAATTCGTCGGGGCATGGACTCTACAAGGTGTCGAAAGCGTTCCACAGGGATGCTGGCACATGTTGACTCCAATGCTTCCCACAGTTGTGTTAAGATGGCTGGATGTCCTTTAGGTGGTGGACCATTCTTGATACACACGGGAAACTAATGTGAGTGAAAAACACAGCAGCGCTGAAGTTCTTGACACACTCAAACCAGTGAGCCTGGAACCTACTACCATTCCCTGTTCAAAGGCACTTAAATGGTTTGTATCGCCAATTCACCTTCTGAATGGCACATATACATAATCCATGTCTCAAGGCTTAAAAATCCTTCTTTAACCTGTCTCCTCCCCTTCACCTACACCAATTTAAGTTGATTTAACAGTAGACATCAATAAGGGATCACAGCTTTCACCTGGTCAGTCTATGTCATGTTCCGAATGTTTTCTACACTCAGTGTAATTTCCCTTTTTTTTTTTTGCATACAATATTGATCTGTATTTGAATTATTTATTTTATACAATCATTATTGCTCATCTTTATCAACGATGTCAATCATTTCAGACCCCACTGTATATCACCTGACACCTCACAGTCACCACTCAGCAAAATATGGAGACCCTGTTGATGATGTCATGACTTCCCCGTTGGCCTATCTGACAGAATTAGGTCATCTGATTCTGCGCCCATTCTTCCCACCCAATCTACATATGACCACTTTGTTATAATTTGGCATCTTCAATTTCTCCGTCATATGTTCTCCACAAAGCAGGTCACCTTCCTATGGGTGAACACTTGAACTTGGCCTAAATGTGTCAAACGCCTCAAGGTTACTTCAGTTTACAGTGGTAGATGAGACAAGACATATAGCGTGCTGAGTAGTTGTTGTCTACACACATGACTTTTGAGTGCAACACTCCAGAGTTCCCCTCAGGTCTCACTGTCAGTAATGTCGGGCACTGATGTTAGGCCATGTCTGGCTCGTAGTCAGCGTTCCAATTCATTCCAAAGGTGTTCGATAGAGTTAAGGTCAGGGCTCTGTGCAAGCCAGTCACGTTCTTCCACACCGATCTCAACAAACCATTTCTGTATGGACCTAACTTTGTGCACGGGGGCATTGTCATGCTGAAACAGGAAAGGGCCTTCCCCAAACTGTTGCCACAAAGTTGGAAGCACAGAATAGTCTAGAATGTCATTGCATTAAGATTTCCCTTCACTGGAACTAAGGGGCCTAGCCCAAACCATGAAAAACAGCCCCAGACCATTATTCCTTCCTTAACCACCTCCCACATACTTTTGGTCATGTTTTTATTTGTATTTTTTTAAATTTAACTAGGCAAGTCAGTTAAGAACAAATTCTTATTTACAATGACAGCCTACCCATGCCAAACCCGGACGACGCTGGGCCAATTGTGTGCCGCCCTATGGGACTCCCGAATAACGGCTGGATGTTATATAGGCTGGATGGAGTGTATCTGTTCATATCCAAGGTGGGCAGTGAATATGTACCACTTTAGTGTACAGTAGGTGTCTACCAATAGTCCTGTGGTTGGCTGCCCTGAAACACTCACATGTACAGCAAACACTCACTGCGTACAAAAGGAACATAGGGCAAACGCTTCTGTGTATGTGAGTGGTTTCAATAATGTGTCCAAAAAAAGATTTACAACCTGCTCTAGACTGTGTTTTGCCATCTCTGCTCATTAGCTTTCCTGTGACGCAGGAGGAGAAGGGACCAGCAGCCAGGCTGCACGGCTCATCAGTCAGACAAAGATGAGGATGGAGATAAGAGGGGGAGAGAAAGATGGAGGGGGGGCTGTTAAATGATTCATCTGTTCAACAGTAACCTTTTGGAAAGAATAATGCTACTGCAGGGCCTCTGACAGCAGAGGGGAAATCCTGCCTGTGCTGGGAGAGGAAAGGGAGATGGACGCCAGTGGAAGTCATGGGTGTCAGGTGCTGCTGGTATTCTGAGCAGGCATGCAGACAGACTGCTTCATAGCTACAGGTCAGGCAGGGGGATAAGGCTGGACTGCTGCAGAGCTCAGTCAGGAACAACCTGCCTATCATCACAAAGGACTTGTCTATCAGAGATGATCTTTCTGTCTATCCAGAGTCCAACCTGCTAGTGACTACTGTAGATAGATAGAGGCCACTGGTATCAAAGATGTGCTGTTGCTCAGGATTAGTAGTAGATAGGATATGGGTCCAGTCCACCAGGATAAGGCTGGTGGGTAGAGGCAGAATACTTTTTAACTGATCTATCAGTTTCCCTGCCTCTCTATGGTGGAGTGGTGTTGCAGAACACTATATGGCTTCGCTGGTACTATTAGAGAGAGACTCACCCTTCTTTGCCTCGGTTGTGGATGGCCAGCTCGTCCCCGATGCCCTCCTCATCTTTGAAGGCGTCCCAGTCCATCTTGGACTTCTCCAACGTGCTCATCTTCTGTTTCTTCCCCCCGAGGCGGTTCAGGATGCTACCCATCCCTGCAGGCCTCTTCACACTGAGGAGGACACATATGGACATTACACACTGACAGAGAATACAGACACAGGGCTGATGAAGCTGGCAATTTTCGCCCAGCCTCTTGTTCAGAAAATGGGAGAGAAAAGGGATGATGGAAGTTTCAAGGGAGAGAAATAAATGAAATCACCACAAGCTCTAATGCTCACAATGAAGATAATGGAATAATGGGGCAAGGGAGTGAATGAGCAGAGAGAGATGAGAAAAAAGGAATTGGGGCAGTAGGGAGGAAATAGGGATAGATTTCAGATTATAAAACCTAACAAAATAAAATTGCAGTTATTCTTCTAGCAGAGTATTTCAGCCCATCAGCTTGTTTCTTTGTGCAGCTGTTTGAACAAAGACATCAGTCCATTTTGAATCAGAAGAAAGTCATCCTGACACTGAGGTTTCGCTTGGCTGCAGTAATGAAATGTTAAACGATGTGTGCTTAGAAATAGCTGAAGACATTAGACTGGCTCTGCTCTCTCTCCACCATAAGGGAGCCTAGCGGGAGGAAGAGGGCCATCAGACATTGGAGGGGGGGACTAGAGGGTGTCAAGGGTCCAAGAATTAGCACTTTCACACTCAGGTGAGTCATAGTACAGGTCCCTTCAAGAGGAACAGACTCAAAATGTTTCATTATTGCTTTCCTCTCTGTGTGTGCATCTGTGTGTGTATGTGTGTGTGTGTGTGTGTGTGTGTATGTGTGTGTGTGTGTGTGTGTGTGTGTGTGTGTGTGTGTGTGTGTGTGTGTGTGTGTGTGTGTGTGTGTGTGTGTGTGTGTGTGTCAGTAAAGACAGGGTGTGTTTAACAAGGGCGTCTCCTATCTCAAGGTTTTTGTGGATCACCAGGAAAGGGAAGTGACACTGAAACGAAGGTCAAGAAAAGATGACATGGCAGGCCACACCGTTCCACACGCACACACACACCACACACACACACACACACACACACACACACACACACACACACACACACACACACACACACACACACACACACACACACACACACACACACACACACACACACACACACACACACACACACGAACAGCCTCCCGCTCTGAACATGTTGATAACAACCCTGTTAATATAGAGTTCCAGCTCATTGGAAGTGTGTTGCAACAAGCTGCTCGTAATGTAATCGACCGTAACAGGCTGCTATAAGATGACAAGGCAACGTGAGGACCAACACACACTGGAAAACACATACTAATCAATCCAGCTGGAGGTAGGGCCAACGACAAGCCTGTATCACTAACACACACTCCAATATTGTCAGTATATTGCGATTTAAAGGGCGGTGGTGAATTTACAGGTACAGAGAAAAGGAGGAATGAGAGGAAAAAGAGAAATCTCTCTAATCCACACACAGGCAGATACTTCTCTCTCTTTCCATAAAAAGGGTAAGGATTATTTGAAGAGAAGCAAGGCTAAAGTCTGCCTGACAGAATGCATTTGCCATCTGTGTCGGCGCTGTCAGCATCGTTCAGAGAGAGGAGCACGGCGTGCAACAGAAACGCGAGGGGGAATTGGACTTTTCTTCTACAATGTTTTGTTTGTCTGTCTTGCTGTGATTCCCTTCAGGAACAGATCCATTTCCTCCAGAATAGCAGAACGCCACACATACACGTCTTATCCTACCAACACGCAACACACCCAAACTCCCCTCCACAATACACACTCCCTTAGTAATGTACTCACACACACATATTGCCACACACAGACACACACCTGCTGACTGAACATGTCACATAAGCCCATGATTACAGACATCTTTCTGCCAGCTGTGTCCACTGAGCACTGTTCCCACAGCAGCCTAACATTGGCCAGACTAAACATCCAAACAGCCTAGTAGCCTACACATGCATGCAGCCATGCACATGTACGTAGACACACATAAGTGCATTCATGCACATGCGCTCACACACATACAGATGTAAGATCTTAATTTGACCTATATTGTCACAGCAAAACAATCCTGCAGCAACAGGATTAATCTGCAATGTTGCTTGATAGGTAGTTAGGCTATTAGCTGGCCAATAGTAAGCTATATGAAAAGTGCAATACTGTTCATTTAACTGTGTGTTAGTGTTCGCAGCAACAAAAAGGTGATCAAATTAAGATCCTACATTTGTACTTGGCACACATGGACGGAACCACGCACACCTACATATGCACACATCGTTCTATACCTACAAAAACAATAATATCCATTTAGAACACAGTGTACGTTGAGGAAAATTACATGGAGTTAAACAACACAAACAGCTAAATGAATTAAGGTCACAGATCTAATATTGTTTTTCTTTTTGCTCCGATCCAATCCTGGCTCAGCTCCCAAGACAGGCACTGCCAGTGTCCCAATAACTGCACTGCATCATTGGCCTCTGATAAACACTGGGCTGCTGCTGCCCAGTCATGTGCAAGCAGCCAGCCTCGATGCAGCAAATTGAGCCTCAGCCTCTACAGCAGACTGCTAAAGCACATAGAGGTCAATAGAGGTCAGATACACTACACTACTCCAGTGTTGAGATTTCAACATCTGTGTGATTGTGTCAAGGTTTGTGAGCCTCATTTGGGATGGAGAGAGTTATGGAGAAGGATGGAGAGTGAAGGGAAGGAGGGAGAAAGGCAGAGGGATACAGAGCAGTGAAGCAGTTCCTTAGTGAAGAGGCAGGGTAAACCGTGCAGCAATAGGTATACCTGCTCACAAACACACACGACTGTAATCCAGGCTCCAAACTGCTGTGACAGGGGATAAATAGACAATCAGGGCTCAACTGATAGTCATTCCAGCCTGTCCCCGTCCCTGTGTGGTGGGCTGGGGAGGGTCTGGGCAGTGTGCCAGGCTGCAGCACTTAGCTCTCTATGAGCCTGGAGAGAATGTTAAATGCATGTACAAGGTTACAGCACAACCCTCCAGCAGAGAGATAACCCACTGCCCAGGCTGCACGACCTGTTCTAGGAACATACACAAATGGATACATGGATACACACACACGTGTGGTCTGGCTGATAGGAGGCCGGCAGTAATCACAGTCCAGTTTATTTGAAGACTGGTGTCTCCCATGACCAGTGCTCCTCTCTATAGCGGTCTCACACACGGACCACGGATAACACACAGAGAATGAAGACAGTACATACACTACACATTCAAAATGGGCATGATGACAGACGCACACACACACACACACACACACACACACACACACACACACACACACACACACACACACACACACACACACACACACACACACACACACACACACACACACACACACACACACACACACACACCTCTGCAACCTTAGTGGAGGAAGGAGGAGAAGAGAAAAAAGGTGAAGGGAGGAGCGGGGTGCTAAGAGCCCCTGCAAACAGACAGAAGGACTGTCATGGCCATCTCACTGAAGACCTCTCTCTCTGTCATGAAACAGCTGTCATAAAGGCTCCTTACAACAAACCCGCTCTCTATTCTTCTACTGTTGCCTCAAAAGGAAATACATTCCTCACCCCGGCCTCCCCACCACATTACATTGTGCTGCACAAGGAATGTGTCCCCTTCACAGGGAGGGCTGCCAAAGTGGGACTGACCCCAAGCTTTACCCATAATAACAAACAAATGGACCACTAAGATGGATTCTTGATGTACTGTCAACAATGGGTTCTGATAGTTAGTTAGTCGAACGGCTGCTATGCTCTGTTACACTACAGACCAGGTCAAATCCTTTTCTCTGTGGACCTCAACCTTCCCTTCTCTGTCCCGTTAGTGCCCCGTCTCTGTCCCGTCTGTCTTATATGTACTGTGAGGTCTGTCTGACCAAGATATATCAGGGTATAAACATGGAGGAATTTCACTTTAAAATCGGCAACATTATATTCCAATTGGTTGGACTCTGTGTGTGCATGCGCTGGCTACATGGAGAAGCATGGCTAGAGTCCAACCAAATGGAATATAACATTGCTGATAAAGTTCGGAATGACACAATTTAATGTGTACAACATCCAAAACCTGTATGACTATACTGAGAGCCTTTCTAAAAGGACGTACAGCGCCTTCAGAAAGTATTCACACCACTTGACTTTTTCACATTTTGTTGTGTTACAGCTTGAATTAAAAACTGTATTACATTCAGATTTGTTTGTGTGACCGTGTCACTGGCTTACACACAATACCGCATGATGTCAAAGTGGAATTATGTTTATTTTTTACAAATCAATAAAAAAATTAAATCTGAAATGTCTTGAGTCAATAAGTATTCAACTCCTTTGTCATGGCAAGCCTAAATAAGTTCAGGAGTAGAAATTTGCTTAAAAAGTCACATAAGTTGCATGGACTCACTCTGTGTGCAATAATAGTGTTTAACATGATTTTTGAATGACTACCTCATCTCTGTACCCCACACATATTATCTGTAAAGTCCCTCAGTCGAGCAGTGAATTTCAAACACGGATTCAACCACAAAGACCAGGGAGGTTTTCTAATGGCTCGCAAAAAAGGGAACTTATTGGTAGATGGGTCAAATAAAATAAAAAGCAGACATTGAATATCCCTTTGGGCATGGTGAAGTTATTAAACCCAATTTTGGCTGATGTATCAATATAACCAGTCACTACAAAGATAAAGGTGTCCTTCCTAACTCAATTGTCAAAGAGGAAGAAAACTGCTCAGGGATTTCACCATGGGGCTAATGATGACTTTAAAACAGTTCCAGAGTTTAATGGTTGTGGTAGGAGAAAACTGAGGACGGAGCAACAAAATGTACACATGACCAAAAGTATGTGAACACCTGCTAGTCAAACATCTTATTCGAAAATCATGGGCATTAATATGGAGTCGGTCCCCACTTTGCTGCTATAACAGCCTCCACTTTTCTGGGAAGGCTTTCTACTAGATGTTGGAACATTACTGCAGGAACTTGCTTCTATTCAGCCACAATAGCATTGGTGAGGTCGGGCACTGATGTTGGGCGATTAGGACCGCAGTCGGCGTTCCAATTCATCCCAAGGTGTCCGATGGGGTTAAGGTCAGGACTCTGTGCAGGCCAGTCAAGTTCTTCCACACTGAACACGGCAAGTCATTTCCATCTGGACCTTGCTTTGTGCAAGGGGGCATTGCCATGATAAAACAGGAAAGGGCCTTCCCCAAACTGTTAGCACAAAGCACAGAACCGTCTAGAATGTCATTGTATGCTGTAGCATTAAGATTTTCCTTCACTGGAACTAAGAAAAGCAGCCCCAGACCATTATTCCTCCTTCACTAAACTTTACAGTTGGCACTATGCATTGGGGCAGGTAGCGTTCTCCTGGCATCCGTCAAACCCAGATTAGTCCGTCGGACTCCCAAATGTTGAAGCGTGATTCATCACTCCAGAGAACGCATTTCCACTGCTCCAGAGTCCAATGGTGGCAAGCTTTACACCACTCCAGCCGACGCTTGGCATTGCGCATGGTGATCTTAGGCTTGTGTGCATGGTGATCTTAGGCTTGTGTGCGGCTGCTCGGCCATGGAAACCCGTTTCATGAGGCTCCTGATGAACAGTTCTTGAGCTGACGTTGCTTCAGCACTCGGCGGTCCTGTTCTGTGAGCTTGTGTGGCCTACCATTTCCCGGCTGAGCCGTTGTTGCTCCTAGACGTTGCCACTTCACAATAACAGCACTTACAGTTGACAGGGGCAGCTCTAACAGGGCAGAAATTTGACAAACTGACTTGTTGGAAAGGGGGCATCCTATGACGATGCTGCGTTGAAAGTCACTGAGCTCTTCAGAAAGGCCATTCTACTGCCCATGTTTGTCTATGAAGATTGCATGACTGTGTGCTCGATTTTATATACCTGTCAGCAATGGGTGTGGCTGAAATAGCCGAATCCACTAATTTGAAGTGGTGTCCACATACTTTTGTATATATAGTGTAGTTACTCCACAATCCTAACCTAAATGACAGAGTGAAAAGTAGGAAGCCTTTGTACATTTGTAAATCATGACCTATCTTGAGTTGGGCTCTGGGATGGTGCAATTGTTGAGAAAGTGAGCTTATGGTTGTGTGGGGGTAAGGGCTGAATGTGTGTGGGTGTATGTGTGTATCCCACAACTGTTGCGAAGAAAGAAGTAAAAGATGTTAGGGACTATAGAGGATGATCCACAGCAATATATAATACAAATCGAGGTGAGGGCGATGGAAATGCATTTGGCAATGGATCTACTTCAATTCGGTAAATGGCACTGTGTGCTCTTTTCAAAGGATGGATCCCAGTCGGTCCAGGGCTATGGGATACAGGGGGTCGAGGGTGGTCTGCCGGGCATTGGGATGACAACCCAACTCGAGATGAGGGCTTTTAGTGGGTGGAATAGTAGGGACCAATTGGAGGTTTACTTAGTAGCAATGCAAATATCATGGTACAACTATATAGACACTCAATCATTATGTTACTTTTTAATAGGACGTTTACAAACATATATTTTGATAAAAATAATTGAAAGGTGTGTCTCATTGTGGTAAGTGGTGAAATAAGTATAGCCAGTTACAATTGTAATGGCTTAGCAGACAATAAGAAAAGACGATCAGTATTTACCTGGCTAAAAGAGAAGGATTATAATATCTATTGTTTACAGGAAACCCATTCAACAGTTTTAGATGAAGTTTTGTGGAAAAAGAACTGGGGGGCGAAATATATTTCTCCCATGGGCAAAGAAATTCAAAAGGGGTGATGGTTTTAATTAACAGTAATTTTGATCCAAATGTGCAACTTGTCCAAACAGATCCTCAAGGTAGATGGATTATTTTAAATATGTTATTGGACAATAAACAGATATGGCTTATTAACCTATACGGTCCGAATAATGATGATCCAAGCTTCTTTGACAATATATATAAGAATGTATCAACTCTACAAGCAACACTAGAATCTATTATTATAGTGGGAGATTTTAATACGGTCTTAAATACCTCTATGGACCGGAAAGGAAATCACACTACAAACTATCACCCTCAGGCACTTAAGGAAATCAGGAATGTCATGGATATATTGGAATTAGTGGATATATGGAGACTTAAATACCCTGACCTAGTGAGATATACATGGCGGAGGCTTAATCAAGCTAGTCGCCTTGACTACTTTCTTATATCATTCTCTCTGGCACCAAAAGTTAAAAAGTGTTTGATAGGGGACAGAATGCGGTCAGACCATCACATAATTGGCATATATATTACTCTTACAGAATTTCCACGTGGGCGAGGATATTGGAAATTTAATCAAAGCCTACTAGATGATAAATTGTTTAGAACTACGACAGAAGAATTTATAACTGACTTTTTTAGACATAACATAGGTACAGCAGATCCCCATATTGTATGGGACACTTTTAAGTGTGCCTTTAGAGGCCATCCAATTCAGTACTCATCTATAAAACAAAAGCAATTTAGATCAAAAGAGTCCATATTAACAAAGGAAATTGAAGGACTAACAGTACAGTTAGATAACAATAAAAACGGTACCATAGAGGCACAGAATAAGTTAGAGGAAAAACAAAAAGAAATGGAGGAACTTATTCAAGAAAGATCCAGTGTAATATATTATAAAAATAAAGCGAACTGGATGGAATATGGGGAAAAATGCACCAAATTCTTTTTCAATCTTCAATATAGAAATGCTACCAAAAAAAACGTATTAAAACTTGTTACAAATGATGGAGTCACGCATGATTCACCAAATGATATTTTGAAAGAGGAAGTAAAGTACTTTAAGAATATGTTTTCGTTTCAGGCTCCTCCATCTCCACTAACTGAAACTAATTGTATGGATTTTTCCCTAATAATAATGTAAAATTAACATCTGTACAGAAAGACTCATGTGAAGGCCTAATTACAGAGGAGGAACTACTTGACGCAATTGGGGCCTTTAAGGATGGGAAAACTCCAGGGCTGGATGGCATACCAGTGGAAGTATACAATATTTTTTTTGATATACTCAAAGGACCATTATTAGCTTGTTTTAACCACTCCTATATAAATGATAGATTATCAGACACGCAACAAGAAGGTGTGATATCATTATTACTGAAACAGGACCCAAGTGGTATATATAAAGATCCAGTCCATTTAAAAAATTGGAGACCTCTTACACTTCAGTGTTGTGATGCAAAAATCCTAGCAAAATGCTTGGCGCATAGAATAAAAAAAGTTTTGTCAGATATTATTCATCCTAATCAGACAGGTTTTTTACATGGACGATACATTGGAGATAATATAAGGCAAGTACTGGAAACAATAGAACACTATGAAATATCGGGGACACCAGGCCTGGTTTTCATAGCTGATTTTGAAAAGGCTTTTGATAAAGTACGACTGGAGTTTATATATAAATGCCTAGAATATTTCAATTTTGGGGAATCTTAAAAAAAAATTAGATCAAACATTAATATTAAGGGATTAGAAATCCAGGGCCTAAAAACTAAGGTGTCATTGTACGCTGATGATTCATGTTTTCTTTTAAAACCACAACTAGAGTCTCTCCACGGCCTCTTAGAGGATCTAGATACATTTGCTATCCTCTCTGGATTAAAACCAAATTATGATAAATGTACCATATTACGTATTGGATCACTAAAAAATACACATTTTACATTGCCATGTAGTTTACCAATTAAATGGTCTGACGGAGATGTGGACATACTCGGTATACAAATCCCAAAAGAAAGAAATGATCTCACTCCAATAAATTTTTATAGAAAGTTAGCAAAAATAGATAAGATCTTGCTACCATGGAAAGGAAAATACCTGTCTATTTGTGGGAAAATCACCCTGATTAACTCTTTAATCATATCACAGTTTACCTATTTGCTTATGGTTTTGCCTACACCTAGTGACCTGCTTTTTAAATTATATGAACAAAAAATATTCCATTTTATTTGGAACGGCAAGCCAGATAAAATTAAAAGGGCCTATTTATATAACGAATATGAATTCGGAGGGCAGAAATTATTAAATATTAAAGCGTTAGACCTCTCACTAAAGGCATCAGTCATACAAAAGTTATACTTAAATCCAAACTGGTTCTCTAGTAAATTGATAAGAATGTCTCATCCTATGTTCAAGAAGGGCCTTTTTCCCTTTATTCAGATTACACCTGCTCACTTTCGGTTGTTTGAAAAGGAAATAATCTCCAAAATATCTTTATTTTTTAAACAAGCCTTAGAAAGTTGGTTGCAATTTCAGTTTAATCCACCTGAAAGGACGGAACAAATAGTACAACAAATATTGTGGTTAAATTCAAATATAGTAATTGATAAAAAAACTGTATTTATCGAAGAAATGTTTAAAAAAGGTATAATTTTTGTGAATGATATCATAAATAGGACTGGTGGAGTAATGTCACACATGCAGCTAACACAGACATATGGAAATGTCTGCTCTACCCAAAATTACAACCAATTAATTGCAGCATTACCACAAAAATGGAAGAGGCAAGTAGAAGGGGAAAAAAGTAAGGAACTTGTATGTCGGCCCTATATTAAAGAACATAAATGGTTAAAGAAAAGTGTGATAAATAAAAACATATACCAATTTAATTTAAGGACCAAAAAACTGACAGCTGTGCCATATAAATTGCAAAATAGTTGGGAAGAGATTTTTGATGTACCCATTCCATGGCACATGGTTTATGAATTGATACGCAAAACAACGCCGGATTCAAAACTTCGAATTTTTCAATTTAAATTACTGTACAAAATTCTTGCAACTAATAGAATGTTATATATATGGGGGATACAATCTTCCCAGCTCTGCAGATTCTGCTGTGAGGAGGCAGAGTCACTAGATCATTTATTTTGGTATTGTCCGTATGTAGCTCGTTTTTGGTCACAGGTCCAGGAATGGCTGAAGAATTGCAACATTTGCGTAGAACTAACGCTACAGATAGCAATACTGGGGGATTTGAAAAGCCATAGTCAATCAATCAATAATATAATAATTATTTTAGCAAAACTGTTTATTTTTAATTTACAATCCGTGGAAGCTATGAGAATAGGAAGATTCAAATCTTTTGTGAAGCATCACAGCACAGTTGAAAAATATATGGCAAATAAAAATCCGAAATGGATGATGTTGGAAGATAGATGGGAAGGGTTGAGTGGAGCTGAAGGGTGGAACTAATAACAAGATAAACAATGTAGGGCATACGGGATCTGTGAAATGTGTATAGGGCGGAGTTTTTGTGAAATAGCACAGTTACAAGTGGAAATCAAACTGGATGGACAACAGAAATAGAGGAAGGACTAAGAACAAACAAGAGAGAACTATTATAAAGTAGACTGTGTCTGTAAAATGTGTATAAGATGTATAAATTGAAGGTAAAAACAGAAATGTTTATCAGTTTACTCCAATTGGGGGATCGGTGGTAGGGTTTGCGGGGAATAATAATAAAGGCATATTCTTTAAAAAAGTATGTATGTCTATATAGGTATGTGTATGTATATATGTGTATATGTATGCATACGTGTATGGATATATATATTTACCCCAAAAAATATGGGGGAATGGAAATGATGCAGACGATTACATTGGAAGCAACATTCTTTCCGCAATATTAAGCTGAACCACCCCTAAAAAAAAAATAAAAAAAATTGAAAAGTAGGAAGCCTGTACATAATAAAAATATGACAAAAGATGCACCCTGTTTGCATTAAGGCTAAAGTAAAACTAAAGTAAAACTGCCAAAAATTTGGCAAATAATTAAACTTAAATTAAACTTAAATGTCCTGAATACAAAGCGTTATGTTTGGGGCAAATCCAGGGGAGCAAGTCAGAGGAAAGAGCAGTTCTGTTATGCATCACAATGGTCCAATATAATCCAATCATAATAAATGTATAACAAAAGCAAACCATTAGCTAGTGTCCAGTGATAGGCTATGCATTATGTGATTATGAGTGTGTTTGGGCACCAGAGAGTGACAATAGAGTACGTTTAATCGTATTTGCTAAAGGCTTTATTCAAACGCAGGCTTGACAGTTTGAATAGAGACCTTTAAAAGGAGGCCAATTGGCTACCCATCCTGACTAAAATAAAACAAGCCCATACAATCCAACTATTGAGCAAAAAAAAGCAGTAGCAGTACCTCGAGCCCCACAGTACAGTCCCTCTCTGTGGCGCAAGACTCTCTCTCTCTCTCTCAAAGTATACATATTTAAAAATAAAATAAATATATATATTTATACATAAATGGTGGGACCAACAGCAATAATAATAGTAGTAGTGGACATGGGATTACCATTAACAACAATATTAATCAGAACAACAATACATTAAAGCAATGGTAGTAGACCAGTGTCAACATGACTGAGAAGACACATGACCTGGTATGAAAGAAAAAACAAAACAAGATGGGAAATATTATCAACATTACTTTGCACTTTTCACTGGCTGTCCGGTTGTGGCAGGAGGACACATATTTGGCTGCCAAAACTGCACATTTGGACTTTTCACCCAATAAATATTTGATTTTATAGTTTCAAATTCTTTGTATTGAATTATAATTTTAGGAAAGAAATATTCTCTTAGGTCTGAGTATTTGTCACAGTGTAATAGGAAATGCAGCTCTGTCTCTACCTCTCCCCTGGAGCAGAGTGAGCACAGCCTGTCCTCTCTGGGCAGCCAGGTTTGTCTGTGACGACCGGTCTCTATAGTCAAACTGTGCTCCCTGAGTCTGTACCTAGTCAATGTTTTCCTCAGTTTTCTATTAGTCACAGTGGTCAGATTGTCCGCCACCATGTACTGTCTGTTTAGAGCCAAATAGCATTGAAGTTTACTTTGATTTTTTGTGGTGTCTTTCCAATAGGTGATATATTTTTCTTTTGTGATGATTTGGTTGGGCCAGAATTTCTGAGGGCTGTCCTGAGGCTCTATGGGGTTGGTTTGGGTTGGTGAACTGAGCCTCAGAACCAGCTGGCTGAGGGGACTCTTCTCTTGTTTCATCTCTTGACATTGTAGAGCTGTGTGATGGAATGTTTTGGGGTCACTTGTTTTTAGATGGTTGTAAAATTTGATGGCTCTTTTTTCTATTCGAATGAGGAGGGGGTATTGGCCCAATTCTGCCCTACATGCGTTATTTGGAGTTTTTCTTTGTACTTGCAATACAGTCTTGCAAAACTCTGCATGCAGTATTTCAATTGGATGTTTGTCCCATTTGGTAAATTCATTATTAGAGAGTGGACCCCATACTTCACTGCCATATAGAGCAATTGGTTCTATAACTGATTGAAACATTTTGAGCCAGATTCTAATTGGAATTTCGATGTTCCTTTTAATGGCATAGAATGCTCTTCTTGCTTTGTCTCTCAGCTCATACACAGCCATGTGAAAGCTACCTGTGTTGCTGATATTTAGTCCGAGATATGTGTCGTTTTTGGTGTGTTCTAATAGAACTGTGTCCAAATAGAATTTATATTTGTCATCCTTATTTCCGGACCTTTTTTGGAATATCATTATATTTGTTTATTTTAGGTTAACGGACAGAGCCCAGGTCTGATAGAACCTGTGAAGACGATCTAGGTGCTGCTGTAACCCCTCTTTAGTGGGAGACAGCAGCACCAGGTCATCTGCGTACAGCAGACACTTGATTTCAGTGTTGTGTAGGGTGATACCAGGTGCTGCTGATTCTTCTAATGTTTTTGCCAATTCATTAATGTAGATGTTAAATAGTGTTGGACTTATTGGGCAGCCCTGTTTCACTCCCCGCCCCTGAGAGAAGAAGTCTGTTTGCTTATGGCCAATTTTAACCGCACATTTGTTTTTAGTGTACATTGATTTAATAACATCATATGTTTTCCCTCCAATACCACTTTCTATTAGTTTATAAAAAAAAGACCTTCGTGCCAAATTGAATCAAATGCTTTCTTGAAATCTACAAAACACGAGTAGATTTTGCTTTTGTTTTGGTTAACTTGTTTATCAATTAGAGTGTGGAGGGTGTAAATGTGGTCTGTTGTACGATAATTTTTTAGAAATCCAATCTGGCTTCTGCTCAGGACGTTGTGTTCGTCAAGGAAATGATGTAGTCTGCTATTTATAATACTGCAGAGAATTTCCCCCAAGTTGCTGTTAACGCAAATTCCTCTGTAATTATTTGTGTCAAATTTGTCTCCATTTTTATAGATTGGTGTGATCAATCCCTGGTTCCAAATATCGGGGAAAATACCTGCAGTGAGGATAATGTTGAAGAGTTTGAGTATAGCCAATTTGAATTTGTGGTCTGTATATTTGATCATTTCATTTAAAATACCATCAGCACCACAGGCCTTTTTGGGTTGGAGAGTGCATAGTTTTTCCAATAATTATTCTTCTGTAATTGGGGTATCCACAGGATTCTGATAGTCTTTGACTGCTAATTCAAGGATTTGTAATTTTTCTTGTATATCTTTTTGTTCTATTGCTGTAGTCTCTCTCTCTCTCTGCCCTGCCCTCCCCTGCCCTCCCCAGCCCTGAGTGAGTGAAAGCTCTAGGTTAGGGTGGAGGGGCTGTGGAGATAAAAAGCCTTTTACACTGCTGCCACCAGTTCCTAACCTTGTACCAACCATCCTGATCTCACGAGCTTACATTCTCTTTTGCTACGCGGATAGTGAAACAGAATTTAAGCTTACGAGATCAGGACGGTTCGTACAAAGCTAAACTGTTCCCATGTTACCCTCTCATTACAAACATAGCAATGTGTAAAACTCAGACATAACCTATGGTGGAGAGGCACATCTGATAGCCTTGCTGAAACATAACATCATGACTGGTCCTTCACTTAGGTGCGATGACACACACACAACCTGACCAGTCACACACCTGGTACACCACCACAGGTCTCTCTCTGGGGTTGTTCCACCTCAAAAAGCACAAGAAAGAGGATTTCGCCACCCATCATCTCAGATTGATCTGAAATCGATTCTGTAGTTACTAACAGATACAATTAGCATTCCTGAATTATATATTTTTAAATAAAAAAATAAATAAAAACTTTTAACCCTTTTTCTCCCCAATTTCATGGTATCCAATTGGTAGTTACAGTCTTGTCCCATCGCTGCAACTCCCATACGGACTCGGGAGAGGCGAAGGTCGAGAGCCGTGCGTCCTCTAAAACACAACCCAACCAAGCTGCACTGCTTCTTGACACAATGCCCGCATAACCCAGAAGCCAGTCACACCATTGTCGGAGGAAACACCGTACACCTGGCGACCGTGTCAGCGTGCATGCGCCTGGCCCGCCACAGGAGTCGCTAGAGCGCGATGGGACAAGGACATCCCTGCAGGCCAAACCCTCCCTAACCCGGACGCCGCTAATTTGATCTCTGAGAAATTAAGCTAACTGATTGCATCCAAATTGGCCATTTTAATTGATAGAATTTAGATAATATTCAATAATAGTACCCAACATCCGATTTGGACCAAACGTCTTCCTAACAATCAGTAAGACATGAGGATTTTTTTTTTTTAAATGGTCAAAAGCCACCCATGGACCCCCACACCCCAATCCCACCCCAACAGCCAGTATACAGTATCAGTTCTCTATGTTTAACAAGTAGTATTTACCCCCTGATCAGAGAAATGTGTCAATGAAGTCGCTTGCATTATTTACCATAAAGTACTATACAGCCACACTCTTTTATCCATTTTGCTGGTCTCTTGTATTTATACAGAACAAAAATATAAACACAACATGTAAAGTATTGGTCCCATGTTTCATGAACTGAAATAAAAGATCCCAGAAATGTTCCATCTGCACAAAAAGCTTATTTCTCTAAATTGCTGTGTACAAACTTGCTTACATCCATGTTAGTGAGCATTTCTCCTTTGCCAAGATAATCCATTCACCTGAATCATAGGGGGCTTGTTTCAGCTCATTGTTCCTAGTTATTGATACTATGACTTGTCTATGCTAATAAGGTAATAATTCACTAGCTAGCTAACCAACAACTGTAACAATGTATTTGAGAGGCAAGTGCTAATTGTGCAAAATTCCTTATGTTTTCAATAAACATTTGGAGAATAAATATATTTTACATTTTGTCAACAATCTTTTGATTCTAAGCCAACCCCGTTTGTTTTGCCCCAAAGATGTAAAAAAAGATGTAAAAAAGATGTAAAGATGTAAAAAAAAATAAACATACCTAGATTCCTACATAGAGAAGTGATACTGTATACTGATTGTTGGGATGGGATTGGCGTGGGTTCTGGGGGGTCCGGGGGCAGCATTCTTTTTTCGGGGGGCTGATTCCTCATGTCTTACTCATTGGTAGGATAAAGTTTGGTGCAAATCGGATGATGGGTACTTAATGAATATGTTCTGAATCCTTTAAATACAATTTGGATGCAATCAATTAGCTTAATTCGCAGAGATAAAATTACATTTCAACAAAATAATCTTTCAGGAATGCCAATATTACCTGTTTCTAACTAGAGACACAATTTCAGAACTATCAGACGGTGGGTGTCATGGCTTGTTGAAATGACATGGAACGACTCTCTGGCACTCCATGACACACACTGCCCCTTCGGTCCCCTAACAGGAGCAGCCATAGCGTACCTGCAGCAGTAGCTAGTTACTTCTGCTTTCTGCTCTGCTCTGCCTGGCTGTGCTGTGTTCTAAGTGAATACATAAGCAGCATGTTGGTTAATATTTGCTCTCCCCTGATGGGTCTCTCCACAGGGGCCTCGCTCCACACTTACACACACTCACCAGCCCTCTAGCTCGCTCCACACTTACACACACTCACCAGCCCTCTAGCTCGCTCCACACTTACACACACTCACCAGCCCTCTAGCTCGCTGCCACACAGGCTATTTATACATGACAGTATGCATCTCTCCCTCACTCACAATATGTGAGTGCTTCCTCTTCAGATTTTTCTTTACATTTTCATCCTCTATGCTCGTGCGTCTCTCTCTCCCTCCTCCCTCTGAGTCCCACTCAATATATCCCCTCTCAGTTTCTCTATCCCTCTTTCTCTTAAAATCCAGATGGTTTAAACAAACACGGGTAGAGTGCAGACTAGCCCAGAATTCTCCAGAAGACTAAGAACTATGTGATTCAGAAATACATCTCAGGCCCATTTAGTCTGAGGAACTGACATAAAAGCAGAGACACAAAGAACACCAGAGGTTAGGCTGGGCTGCAGCTAAAAAGAGAAATTAACTTCCAAGCGGTGGGCCTCTGTGTGCTGCTGCGTCTCCTCTTTCACCAGGCACTAACACAGACTAGGCCTGAATCAGAAGCTGGGGGGGGTTAGTCTCAGGACTCCTCTAACAGAGTTTAAACTCCTCACTCATGATCCCTATGATGGGTAAAACACACGTGTTCCTCTGCTGTGGTTACCAGGGAGACTGTCAAACACACCGACTCAACAGGAAAGAGGGAGGTCAGGGGAAATGTGGCTCGGGGTGTGGGTGTCTCAGGTGTGTGTGTAGACATTGTCTGCCACACATTGGAAATACACATTTGGGATTACAGGATTGCGCATTGGTTAATGGATGCTCTGCGATACTACAGACACACTCATATTGACACATTCACTGACACGGCAACATCACTGCAACACGTCTCCTGTAATCTACATGGAGAGCGCTTGTCATCTTTCTTATTCATACAACACTAAAACACTGGCTGCTTCTAACCCAGTGGTCAGCAACCCTTTCTGAATCAACATCACTGAGTCAAAAAGCAAGCAGAGAACGACCGCTCAGATATTTTTTAAACGTGACTTAAAAAACGTAAGCTAATGAAATATTAACCAACTAAAAACAGTTCTGAAGCAATAAGGTTTGTGCAGTAAGCTATAGAGCCAATACGTTATTGTTAGACACATACTCATTCAAGGGTTTTTCTTTATTTTTCCTATTTTCCACATTGTAGAATAATAGTGAAGACATCACAACTATGAAATAACACATATGGAATCATGTAGTAACAAAAAAAGTGTTAAACAAATCAAAATATATTTTATATTGGAGATACTTCAAATAGTCACCCTTTGCCTTGATGACAGCTTTGCACACTCTTTTGACCGGTAGTATACAGTTGAAGTCGGAAGTTTACATACACCTTAGCCATTTAAACTCAGTTTTTCACAATTCCTGACATTTAATCCTAGTAAATATTCCCTGTCTTAGGTCAGTTAGGATCACCACTTTATTTTAAGAATGTGAAATGTCAGAATAATAGTAGAGAGAATGATTTATTTCAGCTTTTATTTCTTTCATCACATTCCCAGTGGTTCAGAAGTTTACATACACTCAATTATTATTTGGTAGCATTGCCTTTAAACTGTAAAACTGTAACTGTAACTTTAAACTGGGTCACACGTTTCGGGTAGCCTTCCACAAGCTTCCCACAATAAGTTGGGTGAATTTTGGCCCATTCCTCCTGACAGAGCTGGTGTAACTGAGTCAGGTTTCTAGGACTCCTTGCTCGCATACACTTTTTCAGTTCTGCCCACAAATTCTCTATAGGATTGAGATCAGGGCTTTGTGATGGCCACTCCAATACCTTGACTTTGCTGTCCTTAAGCCATTTTGCCACAACTTTGGAAGTATGCTTGGGGTCATTGTCCATTTGGAAGACCCATTTGCGACCAAGCTTTAACTTTCTGACTGATGTCTTGAGAAGTTGCTTCAATATATCCACATAATTTCCCTTCCTCATGATGACATCTATTTTGTGAAGTGCACCAGTCCCTCCTGCAGCAAAGCACCCCCACAACATGATGCTGCCACCCCTGTGCTTCACGGTTGGGATGGTGTTCTTCGGGTTGCAAGACTCCCCCTTTTTCCTCCAAACATAATGATGGTCATTATGGCCAAACAGTTCTATTTTTGTTTCATCAGACCAGAGTACATTTCTCCAAAAGGTACGATCTTTGTCCCCATGTGCAGTTGCAAACCGTAGTCTGGCTTTTTTTTTTAATGGGGGTTTTGGAGCAGTGGCTTCTTCCTTGTTGAGCGGCCTTTCAGGTTATGTCGATGAAGGACTCGTTTTACTGTGGATACAGATACTTTTGTACCTGTTTCCTCCAGCATCTTCACAAGGTCCTTTGCTGTTGTTCTGGGATTGATTTGCACTTTTCGCACCAAAGAACGTTCATCTCTAGGAGACAGAACGCGTCTCCTTCCTGAGCGGTATGACGTCTGCGTGGTCCCATGGTGTTTATACTTGCGTGCTATTGTTTGTACAGAGGAACATGGTACCTTCAGGCGTTTGGAAATTGCTCCCAAGGATGAACCAAACTTCTGGAGGTCTACATTTTTTTCTGAAGTCTTGGATGATTTCTATTGATTTTCCCATGATGTCAAACAAAGAGGCACTGAGTTTGAAGGTAGGCGTCGAAATGCATCCACAGGTACACCTCCAATTGACTCAAATTATGTCAATTAGCCTATCAGAAGCTTCTAAAGCCATGACATCATTTTCTGGAATTTTCCAAGCTGTTTAAAGGCACAGTCAACTTAGTGTATGTAAACTTCTGACCCACTGGAATTGTGATACAGTGAATTATAAGTGAAATAATCTGTCTGTAAACAATTGTTGGAAAAATTACTTGGGTCATGCACAAAGTAGATGTCCTAACCCACTTGCCATAACTATAGTTTGTTAACAATATATTTGTGGAGTGGTTGGAAAAACACTTTTAATGACTCCAACATAAGTGTATGTAAACTTCGACTTCAACTGCATATACATACACACACGCACACAAACACACATACATAAATACATATACACATCTTTAAAAATATATTTTTTCCTTTATTACTTTCTCACCCTACCACCCCTCCCCTAATTGGAGTAAAGTAGTGAACAACAACGCTTAGGCTTCTACTTCCAGCTTACACATACTATATACATTTCACGGGCAGTCTTTTTTTACAATAGTTATATATTGTTTGTTTTTACTCCTGTCCTTCCTCTAACCTCAAACATCTATTTCTTTCACAAAAGTTCTGAACCTATATAAGTTTTACAGACACAGTATGTTTTACATTAGTTATGTTGTTGTTATTAGTATTCCCAACATTCAGCACCATTCAACCCCTCCCATCTATCGCTTAACACCATCCATATTGGATTTCTATTTGTCATATATTTTTCAACTGTGCTGTGTTGTTTCAAAAACGTTCTGAACCTTTCTATTCTCATAATTTCTACAGATTGTAAACTAAAAATTTAAATTTTTGCTAAAAGCATTATTATATCATTGATCGATTGACTGTTACTTTTAAGATCACCCAGTAGTGCCATCTTCAGAGTTAGCTCCACGTAAATGTGGAATTTCTTTGCACATTTGTCGCACTTAAATGTTTCAGATCATCAAACAAATTTTAATGCTACACAAAGATAACCCAAGTAAACACAAAAAGCCGTTTTTAAGGGATAATTTTATTTATTAAGGGGAAAAAGCTATCCAAACCATCATGGCCCTATGTGAAAAAGTAATGTATTTAAATATATTTAAATTACAGGTTGTAATGCAACAAAATAGGAAAAATGCCAAGGGGGGTTAATACTTTTGCAAGGCACTGTGTAACATTATATTGGTTAGAAGAATTTTGCATAATAATTTAAATAGAAAAATTATATGTTTGGAATCCGGCGTCGTTTTGCGTATCAGTTCATAAACCATGTGCCATGGAATCAGTAAGTCGAAAATTTCTTCCCAGCTATTTTGCAATCTATATTTCACAGCTGTCAATTGTTTTGTCCTAGATGGTATAATTTTTTATTTATCACAATTTTCTTTAACCAATTATGGTCTTTAATGCACACAAGTTCCTTACTTTTTCCCCCTTCCACTTTCCTCTTCCGTTTTTGCGGTAATGCTGCAATTAGTTGGTTGTAATTTTGGGTAGAGCACTCATTTTCATATATTTTGTTTTAGCTGTATGTGTGACATAACTCCACTAGTCCTATTTATGATATCATTTACAAAGACTATACATTTGTTAAACTATTATTATTATTTTTTAAATCTATTAGTATATTTGAGTTTAACCACAATATTTGTAGTATTATTTCTTCTGGTTTTTTGGGGGGTGGATTAAAAATAGCAATATTTGGGAGATGATTTCCTTTTTAAATAACTGAAAGTGCAAGGTTGTAATCTGAATAAAGGGAAAAGGGCCATTCTTGAACATGGTGTGAGACATTCTTATTAATTTGCTAAAGAACCAGTTCGGATTTAAGTATAACTTTTGTATGACTGAAGCCTTTAGTGAGAGGTCTAATGATTCAAAATGTAATCATGTCTGCCCTCCGAATTCATATTCATTATATAAATAGGCCCGTTTAATTTTGTCTGGCTTGTCATTCCAAATAAAATTGAATATTTTTTTCTCATATAATTTAAATAACTAGGTGTACGCAAGACCATAAGCAAATAGGTAAACTGGGATATGACAGAGTTAATCAGGGTCATTTTTTCCACAGAGACAGGTATTTTCCTTTCCATGGTAGCAAGATCTTATCTATTTTCCTACATTTTTATAAAAATGTATTGGAGTGAGATCCTTTATTTATTTCGGGATATGTATACCGAGTATGTCCATATCACCATCAGACCATTTTATTTGTAAACTACACGGTAATGTAAAAGTTGAATTTTTCAATCATCCAATACGTAATATAGTACAGAGAGGTTAGAAAACGTACCTAGATCCTTGATGAGGCTGGGGAGGGATCCAAAGTGTGGATTTAAAAGAAACCATGAATCATCAGCGTACAATGACACCTTTATTTTTAAGTCCTGGATTTCTAACCCCTTGATATTATTGTCGATCTGATTTTAATAGCTAACATTTCAATGGCCATAATAAATAGATATGCCGATAGTGGACAACCTTGTTTTACTCCTCTTGACAGTTTAAAACTTTCTGAGAAGTAGCCATTATTTACTATTTTACACCTAGGGTTACTATACATGACTTTAACCCATTTTATAAGAGATTCTACAAAATTGAAATGTTCAAGACATTCATAAATATAACTCCAGTCGTACTTTATCAAAAGCCTTTTCAAAGTCAGCTATGAATAGCAGCCCTGGTTTCCCCGATTTTTCAGTGTTCTATTGTTTCCAGTACTTGTCTTATATCTCTAAAGTATCGTCCATGTAAAAAAAAATGTCTGATTAGAATGAATAATATCCAACAATACCTTTTTAATTCTATGCGCTATACATTTTGCTAGAACTTTTGCATCACAACACTGAAGTGTAAGGGCCCTCCATTTTTTTATGGACTGGATCTTTATATTTACCACTTGTATCCTGTTTCAGTAATAATGAAATCAGACCTTCTTGTTGCGTTTCCGATAATCTATCATTTACATAGGAGTGCTAATAATGGTCCTCTGAGTATATCAAAAAAAGGTTTGGTATACCTCAACTGCTATGCCATCCAGCCCAGGAGTTTTGCTACACTTAAAGGCTTTAATTGCATCAAGAACATGAGTCTTTCTGTATAGCTGTTAATTTTACATTATAAATAGAAACAAATCCATACAATTAACTTTGGTTAGAGGAGATGGAGGAGACTGAAATGAAAGCATGTGCTTAAAGTACTTTGCTTCCTCTTTCAAAATATAATTTAGTTAATCATGGGTGACTCCATCATTTGTAACAAGTTTCAGTACATTATTTTTGGTAGCATTTCTATGTTGAAGATGAAAAAATAATTTTGTGCATTTTTCCCCATATTCCATCCAGTTTGGATATTTAAGGCTCCATATATCCACTAGTTCCAATATATCCATGACATTTGTGATTTCCTTAAGAGCATGAGGTAAATAGTTTGTAGTGTGATTTCCTTTACAGTCCATTGAGGTATTTAAAACAGTATTATAATCTTCCACCATAACAATTGTCTTGTATTGCTTGTAGGGTTGATCATTTATTATATATACAGTGGGGAGATTTGATACACTGCCGATTTTGCAGGTTTTCCTACTTACAAAGCATGTAGAGGTCTGTAATTTTTATCATAGGTACACTTCAACTGTGAGAGACGGAATCTAAAACAAAAATCCAGAAAATCACATTGTATGATTTTTAAGTAATTAATTTGCATTTTATTGCATGACATAAGTATTTGATCACCTACCAACCAGTAAGAATTCCGGCTCTCACAGACCTGTTAGTTTTTCTTTAAGAAGCCCTCCTGTTCTCCACTCATTACCTGTATTAACTGCACCTGTTTGACCTTGTTACCTGTATAAAAGACACCCGTCCACACACTCAATCAAACAGACTCCAACCTCTCCACAATGGCCAAGACCAGAGAGCTGTGTAAGGACATCAGGGGTAAAATTGTAGACATGCACAAGGCTGGGATGGGCTACAGGACAATAGGCAAGCAGCTTGGTGAGAAGGCAACAACTGTTGGCGCAATTATTAGAAAATGGAAGAAGTTCAAGATGACGGTCCATCACCCTCGGTCTGGGGCTCCATGCAAGATCTCACCTCGTGGGGCATCAATGATCATGAGGAAGGTGAGGGGATCAGCCCAAAACTACACGGCAGGACCTGGTCAATGACCTGAAGAGAGATGGGACCACAGTCTCAAAGAAAACCATTAGTAACACACTACGCCGCCATGGATTAAAATCCTGCAGCGCACGCAAGGTCCCCCTGCTCAAGCCAGCGCATGTCCAGGCCCGTCTGAAGTTTGCCAATGACCATCTGGATGATCCAGAGGAGGAATGGGAGAAGGTCATATGGTCTGATGAGACAAAAATAGAGCTTTTTGGTCTAAACTCCACTCGCCGTGTTTGGAGGAAGAAGAAGGATGAGTACAACCCCAAGAACACCATCCCAACCGTGAAGCATGGAGGTGGAAACATCATTCTTTGGGGATGCTTTTCTGCAAAGAGGACAGGGCGACTGCACCGTATTGAGGGGAGGATGGATGGGGCCATGTATCGCGAGATCTTGGCCAACAACCTCCTTCTCTCAGTAAGAGCATTGAAGATGGGGCGTGGCTGGGTCTTCCAGCATGACAACGACCCGAAACACACAGCCAGGGCAACTAAGGAGTGGCTCCGTAAGAAGCATCTCAAGGTCCTGGAGTGGCCTAGCCAGTCTCCAGACCTGAACCCAATAGAAAATCTTTGGAGGGAGCTGAAAGTCCGTATTGCCCAGCGACAGCCCCGAAACCTGAAGGATCTGGAGAAGGTCTGTATGGAGGAGTGAGCCAAAATCCCTGCTGCAGTGTGTGCAAACCTGGTCAAGAACTACAGGAAACGTATGATCTCTGTAATTGCAAACAAAGGTTTCTGTACCAAATATTAAGTTCTGCTTTTCTGATGTATCAAATACTTATGTCATGCAATAAAATGCAAATTAATTACTTAAAAATCATACAATGTGATTTTCTGGATTTTTGTTTTAGATTCCATCTCTCACAGTTGAAGTGTACCTATGATAAAAATTACAGACCTCTACATGCTTTGTAAGTAGGAAAACCTGCAAAATCGGCAGTGTATCAAATACTTGTTCTCCCCACTGTATATATATATATATATTTATTTCCCCCCCCCAAAGAAACGTGGATCAACATTATTTGGTCCGTAAAGTTTGATGAGCCATATCTGTGTATGGTCCAATAACATATTTAATATCACCTACCTTGCGGATCTGTTTGGACAATTCGCACATTCCGATCAAAATGACTGTTAATATCATCACCCCTTTTGAGTTTCTTTGCCCATGGGAAAAGTGTATTTCATCCCCCCCCAGTCCTTTTTCCACACAACTTCATCTAAAATTGTTGAATGAGTTTCCTGTAAGACTACGGTTTGCAACTGCACATGGGGACAAAGATCGTACTTTTTGGAGAAACTTCTGACCCACTGGGAATGTGATGAAGGAAATAAAAGCTGAAATAAATCATTCTCTCTATTATTCTGACATTTCACATTCTTAAAATAAAGTGGTGATCCTAACGGACCTAAAACAGGGAATTTTTACAGGGATTAAATGTCAGGAATTGTGAAAAACTGAGTTTAAATGTATTTGGCTGAGATGTATGTAAACTTCTGACTTCAACTGTATGTGTATGGTGCGTATGTTATCATGTGAGTGTATGCATGTATCTGTGCCTATGTTTGTGTTGCTTCACAGTCCCCGCTGTTCCATAAGGAGTATTTTTATCTGTTTTTTTAAATCTGATTCTACTGCTTGCATCAGTTACCTGATGTGGAATAGAGCTCTGTGTATTACTGTGCGCCTCCCATAGTCTGTTCTGGACCTGGGGACTGTGAAGAGACCTCTGGTGGCATGACTAGAGCCTGTAGGACCCGCCTTGTTGAAAGTGCTGAGAAGGTAGAGCAGCACAATATTATGGACAGACTACTCCCCTTCTTAGCTACTGATATATCAATATGTTTTGACCATGACAGTTTACAATCCAGGGTTACGCCAAGCAGTTTAGTCACCTCAACTCGCTAAATTTCCTCATTATTACAAGATTGAGTTGAGGTTTAGGGCTTAGTGAATGATTTGTCCCAAATAAAAATATTTAGGACTAACTTATTCCTTGCCACCCATTCTGAAACTAACTGTACCTCTTTGTTAAGTGTTGCAGTAATTTCAGTCGCTGTAGTAGCTGACGTGCATAGTGTTGCATAGAGTCTTCCGCATACATAGACACACTGGCTTTACTCAAAGACATGATGTTAATAAAGATTTTAAAAAGGGACCTAGTCAGCTGCCCTGGGGAATTCCTGATTCTACCTGGATTATGTTGGAGAGGCTTCCATTTGGTATACTGATATTTTATTAGGATCCTCATTAGCTGTTGTAAAAACAGTAGTTACTCTTCTTGGGGTCCACACAAAACATGACATAATACAGAACATTAATAGACAACAGCTCAAGGGCAGAATGACATAAATATATTTTTTTCAAAAGGCACACGTAGCCTACATATCAATAAAAACACACAAATATCTAGCTCAAATAGAGGAGAGGCGTTGTGCTGTGAGGCTGTTTTTTGAAACCAGGTTTGCTGTTCAATTGAGCAATATGAGACGGAACGGAGTTGGCTCTATATAATGACTCTATATAATACCGTACACTTTATTGAATTTGTTCTGGATTTGGGGACTGTGAAAAGACCCCTGGTGGCATGTCTGGTGTGGTAAGTGTGTGTGTCAGAGCTGTGTGTAAGTTGACTATGCAAACAATTTGGGATTGTAAAGACATTCATGTTTCTTATAAAAAGAAGAAGTGATGCAGTCAGCCTCTCCTCAACTCTTAACCAAGAGAGACTGGCATGCATAGTACTTAAATCAGCCCTCGGATTACAATGTAAGACGTGCTGCTCTGTTCTGGGCCAGCTGGAGCTTAACTTCTTATGGCTACAGGGGCAGTATTGAGTAGCTTGGATGAAAGGTGCACAGAGGTACCCATATTAAACGGCCTGCTCCTTAGTCCCAGTTGCTAATATATGCATATTATTATTCATATTGGATAGAAAACACTCTGAAGTTTCTAAAACTGTTTGAATTATGTCTGTGAGTATAACAGAACTCATATGGCAGGCAAAAACCTGAGAAGTTCCACTTCCTGTTTGAATTGTTTCTGAGGTGTCAGATTTTCAACCATGCTCTCAATTGAAATGACAGCGAGATATAGATGAGTTTTCACTTCCTACGGCTTCCACTAGATGTCAATAGTCAACAGAACTTTGTCTGATGACTCTAATGTGAAGGGGGGCCGAAGGAGACAGGAATGAGTAATCACTTCCACGGGCTGATCACGCATTCACCATGCGCCTTCACATGAGTAGGACGTCCGTTCCATCGCTCTTCTGAAGTCAATTTAATTTTCCGGTTGGAACGTTATTCAAGATGTATGTTAACAACATTCTAAAGATTGATTCAGTACATCGTTTGACATGTTTCTACTGACTGTTACGGAACTTTTGGACATTTCGTCACGTTATAGTGGAGGCGCTTTCTGACTTTGGAATTGTTTACCGAAGGCGCGAACCAAAGTAGCTAATTGGACATAAATAACAGACATTATCGAACAAATCAAGCATTTATTGTGGACCTGGGATTCCTAGGACTGCATTCTGATGAAGTTCATCAAAGGTAAGGAAACATTTATCATGTATTTTCTGGTTTCTGTTGAGTCCAACATGGCGGCTAATTTGGCTATTGTTCTGAGCTCAGTCTCAGATTATTGCATGATTTGCTTTTTCCGTAAAGTTTTTTTTAAATCTGACACAGCGGTTGCATTAAGGAGAGGTACAGTGGGGCAAAAAAGTATTTAGTCAGCCACCAATTGTGCAAGTTCTCCCACTTAAAAAGATGAGAGAGGCCTGTAATTTTCATCATAGGTACACTTCAACTATGACAGACAAAATGAGAAAAGAAAATCCAGAAAATCACATTGTAGGATATTTAATGAATTTATTTGCAAATTATGGTGGAAAATAAGTATTTGGTCACCTACAAACAAGCAAGATTTCTGGCTCTCACAGACCTGTAACTTCTTCTTTAAGAGGCTCCTCTGTCCTCCACTCGTTACCTGTATTAATGGCACCTGTTTGAACTTGTTATCAGTATAAAAGACACCTGTCCACAACCTCAAACAGTCACACTCCAAACTCCACTATGGCCAAGACCAAAGAGCTGTCAAAGGACACCAGAAACAAAATTGTAGACCTGCAAGACTGAATCTGCAATAGGTAAGCAGCTTGGTTTGAAGAAATCAACTGTGGGAGCAATTATTAGGAAATGGGAGACATACAAGACCACTGATAATCTCCCTCGATCTGGGGCTCCACCCAAGATCTCACCCCGTGGGGTCAAAATGATCGCAAGAACGGTGAGCAAAAATCCCAGAACCACACGGGGGGACCTAGTGAATGACCTGCAGAGAGCTGGGACCAAAGTAACAAAGCCTACCATCAGTAACACACTACGCCGCCAGGGACTCAAATCCTGCAGTGCCAGACGTGTCCCCCTGCTTAAGCCAGTACATGTCCAGGCCCGTCTGAAGTTTGCTAGAGAGCATTTGGATGATCCAGAAGAAGATTGGGAGAATGTCATATGGTCAGATGAAACCAAAATAGAACTTTTTGGTAAAAACTCAACTTGTCGTGTTTGGAGGACAAAGAATGCTGAGTTGCATCCAAAGAGGGGACCAGAAAAGGGAACCAGGACGACTGATCCGTGTAAAGGACAGAATGAATGGGGCCATGTATCGTGAGATTTTGAGTGAAAACCTCCTTCCATCAGCAAGGGCATTGAAGATGAAACGTGCCTGGGTCTTTCAGCATGACAATGATCCCAAACACACCGCCCGGGCAACGAAGGAGTGGCTTCGTAAGAAGCATTTCAAGGTCCTGGAGTGGCCTAGCTAGTCTCCAGATCTCAACCCCATAGAAAATCTTTGGAGGGAGTTGAAAAGTCCGTGTTGCCCAGCAACAGCCCCAAAACATCACTGCTCTAGAGGAGATCTGCATCGAGGAATGGGCCAAAATACCAGCAACAGTGTGTGAAAACCTTGTGAAGACTTACAGAAAACGTTTGACCTCTGTCATTGCCAACAAAGGGTATATAACAAAGTAGAGATAAACTTTTGTTATTGACCAAATACTTATTTTCCACCATAATTTGCAAATAAATTCATAAAAAATCCTACAATGTGATTTTCTGGATTTTTTCCCCTCATTTTAGTTGAAGTGTACCTATGATGAAAATTACAGGCCTCTCTCATCTTTTTAAGTGGGAGAACTTGCACAATTGGTGGCTGACTAAATACTTTTTTGCCCCACTGTATGTCTATAATTCCACTGTATGTCTATAATTCCATGTGTATAACTTGTATTATCATCTACATTTATGATGAGTATTTCTGTTGAAACGATGTGGCTATGCACTATCACTGGATGTTTTTGGAACTAGTGAATCTAACGCGCCAATGTAAACTCAAATTTTTTGTTATAAATATGAACTTTATCAAACAAAACATGCATGTATTGTGTAACATGAAGTCCTATGAGTGTCATCTGATGAAGATAATCAAAGGTTAGTGATTAATTTTATCTCTATTTCTGCTTTTTCTGACTGCTATCTTTCGCTGGAAAAATGTCTGTGCTTATTGTGGTTTGATGGTGACCTAACATAATCGTTTGTAGTGCTTTCGCTGAAAAGCATATTTGAAATCGGACACTTGTGGGATTAACAACAAGAATACCTTTAAAATGATATAAGACACATGTATGTTTGAGGAATTTTAATTATGAGATTTCTGTTTTTTTAATTTGGCGCCCTGCACTTTATCTGGCTGCTGTCATATCGATCCCGGTAGCGGGATGCAGCCATAAGAAGTTAACTAGGTCTTTCCTTGCAGTACTCGACCATACAACTGGACAATAATCAAGATAAGACCAAACTTGAGCCTGCAGGACTTGCTTTCTGGAATGTGGTGCCAAAAAAGCAGATAATCTCTTTATTACAGACAGACCTCTCCACATCTTTACAACCATTGAATCTATATGTTTTGACCATGACAGTTTACAATAAGGTAATGACAAGTAATTTAGTCTCCTCAACTTGTTTAAGAGCCATACCATTCAATACCAGATTCAGCTGAGGTCAAATAAAATGCTCTTTGTTTTAGAAATGTTCAGGACCAGTTTATTACTGGCCACCAATTCCAAAAACAGACTGCAACTCTTTGTTAAGGGTTTCAGTGACTTAAATAGCTGTGGTTGCTGATGCGTATATGGTTGAATCATCAGCATACATGGACACATATGCTTTGTTTATTGCCAGTGGCAGGTCATTGGTAAAAATAGAAAAGCGTAGAGGGCCTAGAGAGCCGCCCTGCGGTACACCACACTTTACATGTTTGACATTAGAGAAGCTTCCATTCAAGAAAACCAGATACAGTGCCTTGCAAAAGTATTCCGCCCTGCGGTACACCACACTTTACATGTTTGACATTAGAGAAGCTTCCATTCAAGAAAATCAGATACAGTGCCTTGCAAAAGTATTCATCCCCCTTGGTTTTTTTCCTATTTTGTTGCATTACAACCTGTAATTTAAATGGATTTTAATTTGGATTTCATGTAATGGACATACACAACATATTCCAAATTGGTGAAGTGAAAAAAATTACTTGTTTAAAAAAAAATATATATATACAAAACTGAAAAGTGGTGCGTGCATGTGTATTCACCCCCTTTGCTATGAAGCCCCTAAATAAGATCTGGTGCAACCAATTACCTTCAGAAGTCACATAATTAGTTAAATAAAGTGTGCAATCTAAGTGTCACATGATCTCAGTATATGTACACCTGTTCTGAAAGGCCACAGAGTATGCAACACCATTAAGCAAGGTGCACCACCAAGCGGCACTTTGAAGACCAAGGAACTCTCCAAACCGGTCAGGGACAAAGTTGTGGAGAAGTACAGATCAGGGTTGAGTTATAAAAAAATATCTGAAACTTTGAACATCCCACGGAGCACCATTAAATACATTATTAAAAAATGTAAAGAATATGGCACCACAACAAACCTGCCAAGAGAGGGCCGCCCACCACAGTGAAGCATGGTGGTGGCATTATCATACTGTGGGGATGTTTTGTTATTTATTGGCAGGGACTGGGAAACTCGTCAGAATTAAAGGAATGATGGATGGCGCTAAACACAGGGAAATTCTTGAGGGAAACCTGTTTGTCTTCCAGAGATTTGAGAGTGGGACAGAGGTTGACCTTCCAGCAGGACAATGAACCAAAGCATACTGCTAAAGCAACACTTGAGTGGTTTAAGGGGAAACATTTAAATGTCTTGGAATGGCCTAGTCAAAACCCAGACCTAAATCCAATTGAGAATCTGTGGTAGGACTTAAAGATTGCTGTACACAAGCGGAACCCATCTAACTTGAAGGAGCTGGAGCAGTTTTGCCTTGAAAAATGGGCAAAAATCCCAGCGGTAGATGTGCCAAGCTTATAGAGACATACCCCAAGAGACTTAAAGCTGTAATTGCTGCAAAAGGTGGCTCTACAAAGTATTGACTTGGGGGGGGGGGGTGAATAGTAATGCACGCTCAGGTTTGTGTCTTATTTCTTGTTTGTTTCACAATAAAACATATTTTGCATCTTCAAAGTGGTAGGCATGTTGTGTAAATCAAATTATACAACCCCCCAAAAAATCTATTTTAATTCCAGGTTGTAAGGCAACAAAATATGAAAAATGCCAAGGGGGTGAATACTTTCGCAAGGCACTGTAGCTCTTGAATCCACGATATGGCAGAGGTTGAAAAGCCATAACACATAGAGGTCGACCGATTATGATTTTTCAACGCCGATACCGATACCGGTTATTGGAGGACCCCAAAAAAAGCCGATACAGATTAAATCGGCCGATTTTTTAAATGTATTTGTAATAATGACAATTACAACAATACTGAATGAACACTTATTTTAACTTAATATAATACATTAATAAAATCAATTTAGCCTCAAATAAATAATGAAACATGTTCAATTTGGTTTAAATAATGCAAAAACAAAGTGTTGGAGAAGAAAGTAAAAGTGCAATATGTGCCATGTAAGAAAGCTAACGTTTAAGTTCCTTGCTCAGAACATGAGAACATATGAAAGCTGGTGGTTCCTTTTAACATGAGTCTTCAATATTCCCAGGTAAGAAGTTTTAGGTTGTAGTTTTTATAGGAATTATAGGACTATTTCTCTCTATACGATTTGTATTTCATATACCTTTGACTATTGGATGTTCTTATAGGCACTTTAGTATTGCCAGTGTAACAGTATAGCTTCCATCCCTCTCCTCGCCGCTACCTGGGCAGCGTTACCCATGCAGAGCAAGGGGAACAACTACTCCAGGTCTCAGAGCGAGTGACGTTTGAAACGCTATTAGCGCGCACAACACTAACTAACTAGCCATTTCACATCGGTTACACCAGCCTAATCTCGGGAGTTGATAGGCTTGAAGTCATAAACAGCGCAATGCTTGAAGCACTGCGAAGAGCTGCTGGCAAAACACACGAAAGTGCTGTTTGAATGAATGCTTACGAGCCTGCTGGTGCCTACCATCGCTCAGTCAGACTGCTCTATCAAATCATAGACTTAATTATAACATAATAACACACAGAAATACGAGCCTTAGGTCATTAATATGGTCGAATCCGGAAACTATCATCTCGAAAACAAAACGTTTATTCTTTCAGTGAAATACGGAACCGTTCTGTATATTGTCTAAATATTCCTGTTACATTGCACAACCTTCAATGTTATGTCATAATTATGTAAAATTCTGGCAAATTAGTTCGCAATGAGCCAGGCGGCCCAAACTGTTGCATATACCCTGACTCTGCGTGCAATGAACGCAAGAGAAGTGACACAATTTCACCTGGTTAATATTGCCTGCTAACATGGATTTCTTTTAGCTAAATATGCAGGTTTAAAAATATATACTTCTGTGTATTGATTTTAAGAAAGGCATTGATGTTTATGGTTAGGTACACGTTGGAGCAACGACAGTCCTTTTTCGCGAATGCGCACTGCATCGATTATATGCAACGCAGGACACGCTAGATAAACTAGTTATATCATCAACTATGTGTAGTTATAACTAGTGATTATGATTGATTGATTGTTTTTTATAAGATAAGTTTAATGCTAGCTAGCAACTTACCTTGGCTTCTTACTGCATTCGCGTAACAGTTAGATCAGAGCGTTGGACTAGTTAACCGTAAGGTTGCAAGATTGAATCCCTGAGCTGACAAGGTAAAAATCTGTCGTTCTGCCCCTGAACAAGGCAGTTAACACACCGTTCCTAGGCCGTCATTGAACATAAGAATGTGTTCTTAACTGACTTGCCTAGTTCAATAAAGGTTAAATAAATAAAATTCATCACAAAACCGACTGAAATTGCCAACTACTTTAATGATTTTTTTATTGCCAAGATTAGCAAACTTAGGCATGACATGCCAGCAACAAACACTGACACCACACATCCAAGTATATCTGAACAAATCATGAAAGACAAGCATTGTAATTTTGAATTACGTAAAGTGAGTGTGGAAGAGGTGAAAAAATTATTGTTGTCTATCAACAATGACAAGCCATCGGGGTCTGACTACTTGGATGGAAAATTACTGAGGATAATAGCGGACGATATTGCCATATCTTCAATTTAAGCCTACTAGAAAGTGTGTGTCCTCAGGCCTGGAGGGAACTAAATGTCATTCCGCTACCTAAGAATAGTAAAGCCCCCTTTACTGGCTTAAAATGCCGACCAATCAGCCTGTTACCAACCCTTAGTAAAGTTTTGGGAAAAAATGTGTTTGACCAGATACAATGCTATTTTACAGTAAACAAATTGACAACAGACTTTCAGCACGCTTATAGGGAAGGAAATTCAACAAACACAGGACTTACATAAATGACTGATGGTTGGCTGAGGGAAATTGATGATAAAACGATTGTGGGGGCTGTTTTGTTAGACTTATATGCAGCTGATGACATTAGCGATTATTGTCTGCTGCTGGAAAAACGTATGTGTTATTAGAGGTCGACCGATTAATCAGAATGGCCGATTAATTGGGGCCGATTTCAAGTTTTCATAACAATCGGGGGGGAAAAATGTACACCTTTATTTAACCAGGTAGGCCAGTTGAGAACAAGTTCTCATTTACAACTGCGACCTGGCCAAGATAAAGCAAAGCAGTGCAACAAAAACAACAGTTACACATAAACAAACATACAGCCAATAACACAATAGAAAAATCTATGTACAGTGTGTGCAAATGTAGAAGAGAAGGGAGGTAAAGCAATAAATAGGCCTTAGAGGCGAAATAATTACAATTTAGTATTAACACTGGAGTGATAAATGTGCAGATGATGATGTGCAAGCAGAGATACTGGGGTGCAAAAGAGCAAGAGGATAAATAACAATATGGGGATGAGGTAGTTGGGTGTGCTATTTACAGATTGGCTGTGTACAGGTACAGTAATCGGTAAGCTGATCTGACAACTGATGCTTAAAGTTAGAGAGGGAGATATAAGACTCCAGCTTCAGTGATTTTTGCAATTCGTTCCAGTCATTGGCAGCAGAGAACTGGAAGGAAAGGCGGCCAAAGGAAGTGGTGGCTTTGGGGATGACCAGAGAAATATACCTGCTGGAGCGCGTGCTACGGGTGGGTGTTGCTATGGTGAGCAGTGAGCTGAGGTAAGGCGGGGCTTTACCTTGCAAAGACAAAGAGATGACCTGGAGCCAGTGGGTTTGGCGACAAATATGTAGTGAGGGCCAGCCAATGAGAGCATACAGGTCACAGTGGTGGGTAGTATATGGGACTTTAGTGACAAAACGGATGGCAATGTGATAGACTAAATCCAGTTTGCTGAGTAGAGTGTTGGAGGCTATTCTGTAAATGACATCGCCGAAGTCAAGGATCGGTAGGATAGTCAGTTTTTTATGAATGGGCAATCTGATTCAATGAATGGAGCTGAGTTTGCCTTTTATCCCAAAATGTAATTAAAGGTGCTCCAAAGCTTTTTACTATCATTATTTACAGTTGAAGTAGGAAATTTACATACACCTTAGCCAAATACATTTAAAATTCACAATTTAATCCTAGTAAAAATTCCCTGTCTTAGGATCACCACTTTATAATAGTAGAGAGAATTATATATTTCACCTTTTATTTCTTTCATCACATTCCCAGTGGGTCAGAAATGTACATACACTCAATTAGTATTTGGTAGCATTGCCTTTAAATTGGGTCAAAATTTAGGGTAGCCTTCCACAAGCTTCCCACAATAAGTTGGGTGAATTTTGGCCCATTCCTCCTGACAGAGCTGGTGTAACCGAGTCAGGTTTCAAGGCCTCCTTGCTCGCACACGCTTTTTCAGTTTTGCCTACAAATTTTCTATGGGATTGAGGTCAGGGCTTTGTGATGGCCACTCCAGTACCCTGACTTTGTTGTCCTTAAGACATTTTGCCACAACTTTGGAAGTATGCATGGGGTCATTGTCCATTTGGAAGACTCATTTGCAACCAAGCTTTAACTTCCTGACTGATGTCTTGAGATGTTGCTTCAATATATCCACATCATTTTCCTCCCTCATGATGCCATCTAGTTTGTGGAGTGCACCAGTCTCTCCTGCAGCGAAGGACCCCCACAACATGATGCTGCCACCCCCGTGCTTCAAGGTTGGGATGGTGTTCTTCAGCTTGCGTGCGTCCCCCTTTTTCTCCAAACATAACGATGGTCATTATGGCCAAACAGTTCTGTTTTTGTTTCATCAGACCAGAGGACATTTCTCCAAAAAGTACGATCTTTGTCCCCATGTGCAGTTGCAAACCGTAGTCTGGCTTTTTTATGGCGATTTTGGAGTGGTGGCTTCTTCCTTGCTGAGCGGCCTTTCAGGTTATGTCGATGAAGGACTCGTTTTACTGTGGATACAGATACTTTTGTACCTGTTTCCTCCAGCATCTTCACAAGGTCCTTTGCTGTTGTTCTGGGATTGATTTGCACTTTTCACACCAAAGTCATCTCTAGGAGATAGAAAGCGTCTCCTTCCTGAGCGGTATGACAGCTGCATGGTCCCATGGTGTATATACTTGCGTACTATTGTTTGTACATATGAACGTGGTACCTTCAGGCGTTTCGAAAGTGCTTCCAAGAATGAACCAGACTTGTGGAGGTCTACATTTTCTTTCTGAGGTCTTGGCTGATTTCTTTTGATTTTCCCATGATGTCAAGCAAAGAGGCACTGAGTTTGAAGGTAGGCATTGAAATACATCCACAGGTACACCTTCAATTGACTTAAATTATGTCAATTAGCCTATCAGAAGCTTCTAAAGCCATGACATTTTCTAGAATTTTCCAAGCTGTTTAAAGGCACAGTCAACTTAGTGTATGTAAACTTCTGACCCACTGTAATTGTGATACAGTGAATTATAAGTGAAATAATCTGTCAATTGTTGGAAAACTTACTTGTGTCATGCACAAAGTAGATGTCCTAACCGACTTGCCAAAGCTTTAGTGTGTTAACAATAAATTTGTGGAGTGGTTGAAAAATGAGTTTTAATGACTCCAACCTAAGTGTATGTAAACTTCCGACTTCAACTGTATGTCATTTATCTTTGTTTCATAGTGTAGTTTCTTCTTCTTTTAATTCAGTTTAGTCACATCATTTCTCAATTCGCAGTACGTTTGCCAATCGTTTGTGCAGCCAGACGTATTTGCCATTCCTTTTGCCTCATCCCTCTCAACCATACAATGTTTTAATTCCTCATCAATCATCGGATTTTAACAGTTTTTACAGTAATTTTCTTAATGGGTGCTTGCTTATTAGTAACTGGGATAAACAATTTCATAAATGTGTCAAGTGCAACGTCTGTTTGAGACTATTTTTTTTATTTTTTACAAGAACATAGGAATCACTACAAAATGTATTGTATGACCTCTTATCCACTATATTAGGCCAAGCCATTGGAACTTTGGTTCTCCTAGATATGCCTAGTATATTGTGATCACTGCAGCCAATGGATCTGGATACTGCTTTCAAGCTAATTTATGCAGCATTAGTAAAGATGTGATCAATACATGTTGATGATTTCATTCCTATGCTGTTTGTAACTGCCCTGGTAGGTTGACTGATAACCTGAATGAGGTTGCAGGCAGTTTGAAGCTTTTTCTTGAGTGGGCAGCTTGATGAAAGCCAGACAATATTTTAGGTCACCCAGAAAATATACCTCTCTGTTGATATCACGAACATCATCAAGCATTTCACACATCTTATCCAGATACTGACTGTTAGCGCTTGGTGGTCTATAGCAGCTTCCCACAAGATTGGGCTTTAGTTGAGGCAGATGAACCTGTAGCCATATTACTTCAACAGTGTTTAACATGAGATCCTCTCTAATCTTTACAGGAATGTGGTTCTGAATATAAACAGCAACACCACCACTGGCATTTCTGTCTCTTCTGTAAATGTTATAACCTTGTATTGCTACCACTGTCTCATCAAAGGTATTGTCTAACTGAGTTTGAGATATTATCATGTTATTTATGTTAGTGCAGGGTGAGCTGCACACAGTGGACTTCCTACTAGGGCACACGGCCTCAGTGCTAACAGCATAAATCTGGTTCATAGGCACATGATTGCTACATACAATAGCTGTAGGATCAGCAGAGGCATTCAGGGCAGTTAGAGGGACATACATTAAGTTACTTACATTGCGTCTACCAATGCCCCATGGTATAATGTACATTTGCTAAAGCATTATGATGACTCAGCGACACAATGGTAGGGATTAACTGAGCTGGGCTTGGGTCATCGATAAGTCATTGTGTCAACGCAGCCTTACAATGCTGTGAAAGGATCCAGGAACCCAAATTATTTGGGTGGATACCAACCCCCTTATAAAATGTGTTTTGTTTCCAAAAGGTATCAAAATTGTCAACAAAAGTTACAACCATTAAGCTGCAATAATCACATAGCCAGTTGTGAAGAGAAAGAATCCTGCTAAAGCGTTCAATGCCACGATTCAGAGAGGACCCAGGGCCAGATATGATGGGTCTTTTATTAGTGTCTAGCAGAGAGTCAATCAGCTCTTTGAAATCCAGTTTCAACTGTTCAGAGCTGCCCTTCATAATGTCATTAAATCCCACATTGACTACGATAGAATCGATGTCCATGTGCTGGCATAGTACATTTGGTAGCAGCTTAGTAATGCCATTTACTCGAGCTCTGAGATAGGACATTGTTTGTGCACCAGAAACAGTCACATTTATTATCATGGAGCTGCCCAAAATCACTGGCGAGAAGGATGAGGTAATCCACCCACTCCCACGCTTCACAGGATGGTGCAGGCCTCCGACAGTTGGAGAAGCCCCGCTCAATCCAGAGCAGGGACAGAAAGTTACCGACGTTGACTTCAAAATCGTAGGGGAAGGAGTAGGAGTAGTTACAGCGGCCGCAGACACAGGTACCCCCAGCGACGAAGGTGCAGGAAGATCAGGCTCCAGGGCGGAAAAACTATTCGTTGTTTGTATCAGCGCCGGGCCTTTCGTTGGGAGTGTAGAATGCTTTGCGGGAGGCCGCTGTCTTCGGCTTCCATGGCTCGTGACATGCGACCATCGTTGATTGCCATTCTCCTCTTGCTGTGCTCCTTCCACTCCGCTATCAGATGGTGGAGGAGAGGCAGGAGATTGCTCCCCTGGCGAAGGAACTCCGGGCAACACCGGCCACTCGGATAACGACAGGACGGAGATGCATCCAACAAGAGTGAACGCCGTCCAGCCACAGGCGTAGAAAAGGTAAACATTCCACTCTGCGTTTTCTCCAGTTTCTTACGTAGGCTGGCGACCTGCATGACCAAAATACCTCAAGCTTATAATCCTAGGCAAGCAAACAATTGCTGCATTGGAACTATGAGTGATCCAGTATGACCCGAAACAAAGCATAGTAGATACAGCTTCTACAGTGCTGGAACCGTTAATTTACTTCTCCAGACAAAGAGGGTTCCATAGGAACATTTATCTGGGACTAACTTCGTTAGCTTGATGACTAACGTTAGCAGCTTAGCTAGGTTAGCAGCTCTTTCAAGCAGACCTGTCAGTTAAGCGGGATTCCGGGACAAGAAATTGCGGTCCTAGCTGTTAAAAGCTAACCTCGTCGCGTAATCCATGCAAAAACAAGTTCGGAATTTGAAGCTCTCATTAAGTTTTTTGACGACCCAATGGTGGTAGGACTGATCACCAACAACTATGAGACATCCTATAGAAAGGAGGTCCTTGACCAGGCAGTGTGGTGCCAGGACAACAACTTTTCCTTCAACGTCAGCAAGACAAAGGAGCTGATCATGGACTACAGGAAATGGATGGCGGAGCACGTCCCCAACCACAGGCTGTAGTGGAGCGGGTCGAGAGCTTCAACTTCCTTAGTGTTCACATCACTAAGAAATGAACATGGTCCACGACAATGCCTCTTCCCCCTCAGGAGGCTGAAAAGATGTGGCATGTGCCCTTGTTCCTCAAAAAGTTCAATAGCTGCACCATTGAGAGCATCTTGACAGGCTGCATCACCGCCTGGTATAGCAACTGTTTGGCATCCGACCGCAAGGCACTACAGAGGGTAGTGTGTATAGCCCAGTACATCACTGGGGCCGAGCTCCCTGCCATCCAGGACCTCTATAACAGGCGGTGTCAGAGGAAGGATCTAAAAATTGTCAAAGACTCCAGCCACCAAGTCGTAAATTGTTCTCTCTTCTACCGCACGGCAAGCGGTAACAATGCACCAAGTCTGGAACCAACAGAACCCTGAACAACTTCTACCCCCAAGCCATAAGACTGCTAAATACTTAGTTAAATAATTAACCAATAGCTACCCGGACAATCTGCATTGACTCTTTTGACTCATCACATACGCTGCTGCTACTGTTTATTATCTATCTTGTTGCCTAGTCACTTTATCCCTAGCTATATGTACATATCTACCTCAATTACCTCATACCTCTACACATCACCTTGGTACTGATACCCCGTGTATAAAGCCAAGTTAATGTTACTTATTGTGGGTTTTTTCCTTGTGTTATTATTTTTCTACTATTTCTCTATAGTAAGCATTTCACTATTAGTCTACAACCTGTTGTTTACGAAGCTTGTAACAAATAAAATTGTATTTGATATGTTGCGGTTACTGCTTTTTATCTATCCTGTTGCCTAGTCACGTTACCCCTACCTTTACATTGAGTATACATAGAAAAACTGACCAGGTGAAGCCAGGTGAAAGCTATGATCCCTTATTGATGTCACTTGTTAAATCCACTTCAAGTCAGTGTAGAGGAAGGGGAGATGACAGGTTAAAGAAGGATTTTTAAGCCTTGAGACATGGATTGTATATGTGTGCCATTCAGAGGGTGATTGGGCAAGACAAAATATGTATGTGCTTTTGAATGGGTTATGGTAGTAGGTGCCAGGCTCACCGGTTTGTATCAGAAACTGCAACGCTGCTAGGTTTTTCATGCTCAACAGTTTCCCATCCAAAATGGTCCATCACCCAAAGGATATCCAGCCAACTTGACACAACTGTGGGAAGCATTGGAGTCAACATGGGTCAGCAACCCTGTGGAACGCTTGACACCTTGTAGAGCCCATGCCATGATGAATTGAGGCTGTTCTGAGAGCAAAAGGGGGGGTGCAACTCAATATTAGCAAAGTGTTCCTAATGTTTGGTATATCCAGTGTATGTACATATCTACCTAAATTACCTCGTACCCCTGCACATTGACTTGGTATTGCTACCCCTTGTATATAGTCAAGTTATCGTTACTCATTGTGTATTTATTCTTTGTGTTATTATCTTTCTATTATTTGTAAAAATTAAAATTAAAAATAAAATATTTGCATTGTTGGGAAGGGCCCATAAATAAGCATTTCAATATTAGTCTACACCGGTTTAGGAAGCATGTAACAAATAAAATGTCATTTGATTTGACCTGCCTCCTTAAGATGTAGTGGAGGTTACAGGTACTGCAGGTGGTTGTCCTACAAGAATGTCAAGGAGAGGACATTCAGAGAAACATACTAACAGAAGTGGATAGATTCACCCCAAGAGGCTCAGCAGATGCCCATATATACACCAACAAACAAACAAAAAACAACCAAGTTTTTAGTGCTCAGCTGCAATTATTTTGAAAATAAAGACAAATGGCATGGAAGAAATGGCTCCTGGGAACTAGTACTTGGATGCACAGCCTTTGGCCAAGACAAATGCTTCTTGTAGCCATCAATATAATTGCTGCAGCTTTCTACTGGCAATTTGGCCTACTTTTCAGTAGCAAACTGCTCTAATTATTCAAGGTTTTAGGGGTGCCCTCCAACAACTGCTGTTTTCAGATCTCGCAGTCCAGTGCGTCTTCTTGATCCATTCCAGTTTTTTCAGGTGTATTTAGGTTATTGTCCTGCTGGAAGACCAACAACCTTCAACAAAGCCCCAGTTTTTGGACACTGTGAACATTGCACTCCAAAAAACCTTGATAATCTGCTGATTTCATTATGTCTTCCACATTCAAGGCTCCCAGTACCAGGCAACTCAACAGCACACTCAACCAGACAAACAAACACTCACCCAAATACACACAAATGTACACACAGAGTAAATGAGTTACATGTTGACCAAACCGGCTCCGCTCGTGCGTCCACATGTTGATTTTGTCTATTTCCACCAGACGTGTTCATGACACGCAGGCTAACATACCAAAACCAACTACTGTATATTATTTGGGGACAGGTCAAAACACACAAACATTCCTGGACATTTAGTTAGCTTGCTGTTGCTAGCTAATTTGTATTTCTTTTTTGCTGGATCTTTGTAGATGGGAGAGGCAGGACTTGCAGCACTTCAAGCATCTAAAATTTAACCAAGTTCTATTTTTGCACCTGGCTATACAGACAGTTATTGATATGCGCGAGCAGTTAGGATAAAATGATTGAATCAAGGCCTCCCGGGTGGCGCAGTGGTCTAGGGCACTGCCTCGCAGCGCAAGCTGCGCCACCAGAGTCTCTGGGTTCGCGCCCAGGCTCTGTCGCAGCCGGCCGCGACCGGGAGGTCCGTGGGGCGACGCACAATTGGCCTAGCGTCGTCCGGGTTAGGGAGGGTTTGGCCGGTAGGGATATCCTTGTCTCATCGCGCTCCAGCGACTCCTGTGGCGGGCCGGGCGCAGTGCGCGCTAACCAAGGGGGCCAGGTGCACGGTGTTTCCTCCGATACATTGGTGCGGCTGGCTTCCGGGTTGGAGGCGCGCTGTGTTAAGAAGCAGTGCGGCTTGGTTGGGTTGTGCTTTGGAAGATGCATGGCTTTCGACCTTCGTCTCTCCCGAGCCCGTACGGGAGTTGTAGCGATGAGACAAGATAGTAATTACTAGCGATTGGATACCACGAAAATTGGGGAGAAAAGGGGGTATAAATTAAAAAATAAAAAAAATAAATGATTGAATCACGTGTACATTCATTTTCTAACATGCACGCAATGCGGTCGGTTTAGTCAGCATGTTAGTGTTCCTGTTTACACCCAGTGTAACTGATAGGAGTGAGTTACTCACTGGGAACCATTTTGTGCCTCGCAGAGGTGCTTCAACTGTAAGAATGTTCTCACAGTATCCCCGGGGAGAGTGGATAGCTCCTCCAGATGTCTGTGGCCATGAGGAGAGCAGGCTGGACCCCTAAAACACACATGCACAAAGGCTCCCTGTTAGGGGTTCACCCAGCTGCTCCTCACCCTTCTCCAGCAGACCCAGGCCAGGAGGAAGTCCTTGAAAGGATAATACACTTCCTGCCCATTTAAAGGCCATTGGCAGACCTTCTCTCACAGCTCAAGGCTAATAGAAAAACCATGCAACTTCCCCAAATCTGATTTAGTGCTTCCAACTCCTACTAAACATTGTGTTTGAGCTACAGACTTCTGGGTTATTGTATTTGTCTATTTCTTCTGTATACATGGATACCAACCATTAGCTTGTGCGATTAATAGGTGGTGAACTAGAGTGGTGTTTGTGAGACAAGGGCGGATCCCGAAATGAGATCTCACAAAAACGTCTGTTACCGATTTGAGCTACAAACTGTTATGACCCCACTATGAAAAGCTGAGACTCTCACGAACACGCAAATGACGCACACAAGCCACACAAGAGTCATTAGAAGGTAATGGGTTCTTCTACTTTGAAGATGATAGGAAATCCCAGGACATAGTATAATACTGTAATAAGCTCACATAGTTGCTGTCACAATCTCCAAACAGTTGTCACTGACTATTTTTTTTATTTAACTAGGCAAGTCATTCAAGAACAAATTCTTATTTACAATGACAGCCTACCCGGCCAAACCCTAACCCGGATGACGCTGGGCCAATTGTGCACCGCCCTATGGGACACCCAATCACGGCCGGTTGTGATACAGCCTGGAATCAAACCACGGTCTGTAGTGACGCCTCTAGCACTGAGATGCAGTACCTTAGACTGCTGCGCCACTCGGGAGCCCTGACCAGTTGGATATTCATTTCCCACTGAGCAAAACATTTTATAAGGTGGTGTAACCATGAGGTTAAAGGCTATACAATGGACATGTAATGAGAGATTGGAGTGAAGGTTTTAAAGGGATTTTGTTGACCGATTCATGTCCATCTGTGGAATCTTTAAGTGAAGAACATGCAAGAGCATCTCAGTTTGTTTCCCTTCACAAATATCTACCAAGAAGCATAACAGAATACTCCCTATGCTGTCAGTTTCTGTTGTTTTTAGATCATCATGGTACACTCTTAGAAGCCTCTTGGCTCTAGACTACAAAACACCCTGTGCTGTGCTGTCATATTGGTGTGTCAGATAACAGAGGAGAGTGAATGAGTGGGGGGGGGGGGGGGGGGGGGGGGTAACCAGTGAAACTGTGTGTTTAGTGTTCCCCAACACAGAATCAATATTACCTCACTGGTCACCCGACTGGGCAGAGTGTACACACACCAAACAGACGGCTGCTTCTCTATGGGTGCCTACGTCAAGCTCCTCAACAGTTACCAGGACACCACAGAACTCTACCTAAACCTAAACATAGAGACCTCAAAATAAGATATGGCACACAGCTACTGCTTTATAGATGGTGGTGCTTGTACAGCAGGTTTCTATAAAGAGTTCTCATTAGTATGTGTGGATGCTCTTTGTTCTGCAGCTTAAAGACGGTAGTAGGCCTTTTAGCACACTCTCATTACAAACATAGCAATGTGTAACACTCAGACATAACCTATGGTGGAGAGATGCATCTGATAGCCCTGCTTAAGCATAACACCATGACTGGTCCTTCACTTGGGTGTTCATGTTCCTAAATCCGGGGCCCACTCATCTTCCCCACCTCTCTCCCTCTTCACTGACAACTCCTCAGACTCATCATCCATAATCTCTGCTCTATTATTACTTATTCACTCCCTCAGTCACACGCCTCCTCTCTCCCTGGTCACTACTGCTGCTGCCTCTGACCCCACTTACCCCCCTGACCCCTCACCCCTGGAGGCTTCTCTCAGAGCTCTAAGGGAGGTGGGAAACATAAGCGAGCTACAGAGTACCAGAGGATGGTCAGCAGCATGCAGTCCAATGAGAAGGGGGAGACCGACTGTTTTAAAAAGCTGTGAATCCCTTTGTGTCAAAATTGACTATAAAGTGTAAATAGGATCATTTTGGTGGTAAAGTCAGTCCTCTCTAAAATGGAGTTTGGAACATCTGTACATCACACTGGGTAAAAAAAAGTTGGGTTTTGATTTGATGATGTCCATTTGCCCACTAACATGGGGTGAACTGCTGTAGTGATTGCTTTCTATCCAACAGCATAGTGAGACAGACCTTCCCAGCAGCTCCGACTGTTTACATAAGGCAATACGTTGCACGTTTCTTAACTTGAGAAATACTGCACTAAACACCTTAGTTAGATGTCAAATAGCGCAACTAGAACATCCTCGTCCAAAACATAAAAATTCATCAGATTTCTTGAATTATCTTAGATTTCTTCTGGGGATTTTGAGGAAGTGAAATAGGCTTCCGCGTCTACAGTGTCTCAGGGGGGACACAAATCATTAACCAAACGTGAAATCGATCAGGAAACACACCACGAAGATTGAAATCGTATTTTTCTAACGAACAACAGAAAAACACACGTGCTAATCGGCATGTTCAGTGGCTCTTTAAAAGGGCAATTACGCCACTTATCAACCTCATAATCTCCAGCACCAAACCAGTGTCTACATATGTGAAAACAGAGCATTTCTATAATCTGTGGTTAAAATGATAAGAAACATCCTTAAAAAATTATCCCCCTTGACATTACAGGGTAGGATTAAAAATACATTTTCAAAATCTGGAACGAGTTTCTAGCCAAAGGGAGGGTATTTGATGATGTCATCATTGTTTTTACTTTTTTATTAGATTTTTTTTTTTTTTTCAAATATGTTGACAGTACTATGCTGGAAATAACGAACAGGAGACTGAAAAGTGGTGGAGTTGGCCTTTCAGATCAAACAGAGACGAGCAAAGAGTGTAAAAAAAAGAAAAAAAGAATGAAGAATTCATGAGAATGTTCTGATCTGGGAGCAAAGAGTTCTAGTCAGGCTCAAACTCACACACACAGGGAAAAACATGTGAGCGCACACACACACACTCAGTCACACACACAATTGAGAAGTGTGTATACAAACATACAGACAGACATGCCCATATGCCCTGGAAGTAGAGTCAGGCCAGACTGTATGATAGCTTTCCTCACCATCTCTGTAATAACAATGAGCAGGTTTATTTTTAGGCCCCTGAGATTTCCCTCTACAATTAGAAAAGCAGGCCTCTAAGTTGAGAACATATTGCAGACATAATTGCACTAATACATTCACACAGCGAACATAGATGATACACACAAATATACAGGAAAAGATCAACAAAGGCAACTGCCCTGTTTTCCCAGCTCTGCTGGCCTCTTAACTCACACACCATAACACAGGCTTATTCATAGACAGCTACAGTCAGCAGGTCATTAACAGAGAAAGGGTGTTAACAATGACATTAATAATGAACCATTGTTCTCTATGGGCCACAGTAGTAATAATAACTTTATGTATATAGCGCTTTCCGATACAAGTAACAAAGTGCTTCACGTAATAAAATAAAAGTACAAAAAAAAAGACAGGAGGAAAGAGAATGAAAAAAAGATCGCTAATTAAAATCATACATTGAAATCATACATTAAAAGCATCTTTATAAAAGTATGTCTTCAGCAGGGATTAAAAAGAGGCACTGAATTTGCAAGCCTGGAAGACCATTCCAAAGTCTAGGGGCCCGGTCAATGTTCGTTTTCAACCTAGACTTTGGAATGGTCAACAGTGTCCTGACAGGGATCTCAGGCTTCGTCCTGGTATATAGGGAGACAAAATATCAGAGATATTTGATGGGGCTAAATTTAGCCTTAAACGTGATTAATACCACTTTAAAATGTTTTCTAAAAGTGACTGGTAGCCAGCTAAAATATGTGTGACATGGTAAAAATGTCTGGTGCCTGTTAAAATCAGAGCTGCAGCATTTTGAACTAACTGTAGACAATGGATTGATTTCTGACTGAGACATATACAAAACGTTACAGTCATCTAGACGTGAGGAAATGAAAGCATATATACAGTTTATATACCGCTGTATATATAAAGTGTGTGCAAAGCTGTCATCAAGGCAAAGGGTGGCTATTTGAAGAATCTGAAATATAAAATATATTTTGATTTGATTAACACTTTTTTGGTTACTACATGATTCATAGTTTTGATGTTGTCACTATTATTCTACAATGTAGAAAATAGTAAAAAATTAAGAAAAACCCTCAAATGAGTAGGAGTTCTAAAACTTTTGGTAGTGTATGTGGACACCCCTTCAAATGAGTGGATTTGGACATTTCTTACTTACTTACTTACTTTATTGTCCCCATGGGGAAATTTTGTTGCAGTGTCATGTACACATTTAAAGTGGCGTTAAATACAAAACAAGATTGACAATACAACTTTCAATAACAGTCACGCACCAATAAAAAAATAATAATAGTAAGAAATAAGAAATAAAAAAAATAAAACATTTAAAACATTTAAAACAAAGACTAGCCTGCTGGCCTTAAGGTCAATGGGAACATTTGCCCGAGCTATTTAAGAGGGATATCACACCTGGCACAAATGATTGTCTCGTTCTATTTTTCCTGCTGAGGGGTGCCCTATACCTGCGCCCAGAGGGGAGTAATTCAAAGTCCAGGTACAGGGGGTGACTTGGGTCTAAAATGATTTTGTGAGCCTTACGGAGGGCCCTGACCTTAAAGATCTCATCCAGGCCTGTCCGTTTGACTCCAAGTACCTTACTTGCTGTGGTAATAATCCTTCTCAGCATGTTTCTCTGACTGACAGTGGCATTGCCAAACCAACAAACAATACAAAAAGTTAAAATACTCTCAATAAAGGATTTGTAAAACAGAGTCAATATAGTACAGTCTATATTAAAAGAACCCAACTTTTTTAGAAAGTACAGTCTCTGTTGGCTCTTTTTGTAGATCTGGTCTGTACATTTACTCCACTGAAGCTTACTGTCCAAAAAGACACCCAGATATTTATATTCCTCTACAATTTCTATATTCTGGCCTCTGATAGATGTTGCAGAGGTAGGTGTTGTACGCTTCCTGAAGTCTATGCACATCTCCTTGGTCTTGTTAGTATTGAGGACCAAGTGTGATTCCTCACACCACTCGACAAAGTCATCTAGGACCGGGCCATGATGTTCCATTTCAGCCACACCCGTTGCTGACAGGTGTATAAAATTGAGCACACAGCCATGCAATCCCCATAAACACACATTGGCAGTAGAATGGCTTTACTGAAGAGCTCAATGACTTTCAACGTGGCACCGTCATAGGATGCCACCTTTCCAACAAGTCAGTTCGTCAAATTTCTGCCCAGCTAGAGCTGCATCGGTCAACTGTAAGTGCTGTTATTGTGAAGTGGAAACATCTAGGATCAATAATGGCTCAGCTGCGAAGTGGTAGGCCACACAAACTCACAGAACGTGACCGCCTAGTACTGAAGCGCATAACACGGAAAAATAGTCTGTCCAAGGTTGCAACACTCACTACTGAGTTCCATACTTCCTCTGGAAGCAACGTCAGCACAAGAACTGTTCGTCTGGAGCCTCATGAAATGGGTTTCCATGGCCGAGGAGCCACACACAAGCCTTAAGATCACCATGTGCAATGCCAAGCGTCAGCTAGAGTGGTGTAAAGCTCACCGCCATTGGACTCTGGAGCAGTGGAAACGCGTTCTCTGGAATGATTAATCACGCTTCACCATCTGGTAGTCCAACAGATGAATCTGGGTTTGGCGGATGCCAGGAGAACTCTACCTACCCCAATGCATAGTGCTAACTGTAAAGTTTGATGGTATGAGGCTGTTTTTCATGGTTCGGGCAAGGCCCTTTAGTTCCAATGAAGGGAAATCTTAACACTACAGCATACAATGACATTCAAAGTTGTGCTTCCAACTTTGTGGTGACAGTTTGGGGAAGGCCCTTTCCTGCTTCAGCATGACAATGCCCACATGCACAAAGCAAAGTCCTTATAGAAATAGTTTGTCGAGATCAGTGTGGAAAAACTTGACTGGCCTGCACAGAGCCCTGATTTCAACCCCATCAAACACCTTTGGGATGAATTGGAACGCCGACTGCGAGCCAGGCCTAATCGCCCAACATCAGTGCCTGACCTCACTAATGCTCTTGTTGCTGAAGAGAAGCAAGTCCCCGCAGCAATATTTCAACATCTAGTGGAAAGCCTTCCCAGATGAGTGGAGGATGTTATAGCAGCAAAGGGGGACCAACTCCATATTAATGCACATGATTTTGGAATGAGATGTTCGACAAGCAGGTGTCCACATAACTTTCAATTCAGGAAAACTTTCTTTACATTCAGCTCAAAGTTTAGGTCAGGGTCAATGAAGACACCAAGGTTTCTGGAAGAACTTTTTTGTCAGACATCCAATATTTGATGTCGGCAAAACACTTGTGAAGGGTAGCTACGCTAGCTTGGTCACTGGGTCTGATTGGTAAATAAAGCTGTGTGTCATCAGCATAGCAGTGAAACTGAATGTTATGATTGCGGATGATGTCAAGCACGTACAGAGAAAAAAGGATGGGGCCCAGAATTGACCCGAGGGACACCATAGTGAATAGGTGCTGGGGACTATACTGAGCCACCCATACTCACTGAGAAACGTCTGCCAGATAAATATGACCGGAACCAGTTGAAGGCAACACCAGAGATTCCCACCCACCTCTCCAGCCGATCAACAAGGATGTTATGATCAATACAGGGTTTTCGTTTGCCGGTAATAGCCGGCTTTTGTCCGTATTTTTTTTGTTGAAAAGCAGATAAATAAAATTGCCGCCGGCCAATTGTCCAGGAGAAGAAGAAAAAATCCCATTTTGAAATAATGTTTTTTTAGCCTATTGATGGAAATACCAGTCGAAGTAAATGCATTTGATTGGTCATGGTTATCATTCTACTCCATAGAATAATTCACATAATTTAGTAGAATTAAATTGGCGTGTGTGTAAATTACATTCATTAAGTATCTTATTTATCACAGTCAGAGCTCTAGATAGTGGCCCGAGTTGGATGACCCTTCAAAACGATTTTCCCAGTCAGAGCTAGTTTTTTGTTGAACACACTGAAGTCAGAGATTTCCAAGTTCCCAGTTGTTTTGAACGCGGCATCAAACGGCAAACGGAAGGCAGGCTTCATCAGCGCGTCGCACACCCCTTTTCAATGAGCTGGAGGTTCATGAAAACATGTACTTAATTGTCTGAAACCTGAACGTTTTAATACATATATTATGATGCATGTCTCTTTCCAAATTTCTAACTGATGTTTTCATCTCGGTCACATGAAACCGCTTGCATGGGCAGTGCCCTTTTGACAACGGTGTTTTACCGCTAATTGCATTATGGATGGAACATGTGCGTGTAGCCGACTGCCTTGTGCGCATTGCTGCGCTTCTAATGTGAAGAAATAATAGTTATCAACATTTTAAGCTAAACATTCTGTTGTATCAGACACATTGCTTTTGAACCTTTTTTATGTAGCCTAGGCTACATGAGTTTGGGATCTATCGTCCCACAACTGTTCCAGAGTCTGTTTGGAATAGGCAATGTTTTCTTGACAAGTTGATCAATAGAATAGGTAGCCTAAACGTTTCTACTATAGTAGATTGGCTGACGGAAAGTCAATGTGGACAGTTGTTCTAACATGTTCAAAGTGCACGTCAGAATTCGGTAAGAAGGACTGTGTAACGGTTGTTCTCCTCCTCTTCGTCCGAAGAGGAGGAGTAGGGATTGGACCAAAGCGCAGCGTTGTTATATGACATGATTAATATTTATTAAGGAAAAATTGAATACGGAAAACACTCGGAAAATACAAAACAACAAAACGAACGTAGACAGACCTGAACTAGAGAACTTACATATACACGAAGAACGCATGAACAGGTACAGACTACACAAACGAACAAACGAAACAGTCCCGTGTGGTGCACAGACACAAACACGGAAGACAACCACCCACAAACAAACAGTGTGAACAACCTACCTTAATATGGTTCTCAATCAGAGGAAACGTAAAACACCTGTCCCTGATTGAGAACCATATCAGGCTAAATGACAATGAACCTAAACATAGAAACACATAACATAGAATGCCCACCCCAACTCACGCCCTGACCAACTAAACACATACAAAAACAAGAGAAAACAGGTCAGGAACGTGACAGACTGCACATCATTGCATCCTCGACTTGCATGTTCTGTTCATATGAATTTAAAAAGAAAATGAGAGCTGCACACTCTAGGAGCTCAGATGCAATAATTGAATAACTAACGTTTATGACAAACACTGCGGGTCACTAGTTTGTATAGTTTCAAAGGACACACAGGTGTCTGTAATCATGGCCAAGTGTGGCTTGATTTCGTTGATTAATTTACAGATATAATTACAACATATAAAAAAGCATCAATGGATAACATACGATCAGAGATACAATTTGGCTACACAGGCCAAACAATTACAATGAATAGCAAAAATCACAATAATCACAGGAATGGCTTCAGATCAAAGTCTACGTTGAGACCGAGGGGAGCAACGGCCTTTAAATTAGAGATCCAGGCAGCACCTCGGTTTAACAATAAATTGTCAAGGTCACCCTCTAGGGACGGTGACGTGTTCAATGCCGACATAACGAAGGGACAAAATAGAGTGGTTTGTTTCCAAAAAGTGGGCCGCAACTGGGTACGTCGAGTTTTTGCACCTAATGGTGCTACGAAATTCCTACTTTTAATTCGCACTTCGTTATACCCACATCATTTTTACCACAAGGACAAGTTATTAAACAACTGCCTTAGTGGAGCCAGGGGCGGAGCCAGAGGGGTGTCCAGGGTGGCACTGGACACCCCTGACATCTGATTTGCCACCCCGGGTGCCACCCCAAAATTTTATTCGCTACTGGCAGTTTGACGCTGATTGACATCTCATTTCACCTCTTGTTGAAAGAAGCATTATTTTGACGTTCTGCGGCGCATTTTTCAAATCGATGACAAGAGAATATTAACGTTGGTTGGGAGATACAGAAGAACATACAGAATAAGAAGAGAGAATATTTCCACAGATCCACGGGGTCTTTTCGCAATAGCATCATATTTGAAGTAAGTTTTAAGGTTTAGCATCAGGTTTAGGTTTCCTGAACAACTTTCATGAAAGTTGAGTCGCTGTGTAAGTTAACGATAGACCTTTGGCTCCATCAACAGACAGTTAATACGATAAGAGAGATTGGTTCCCAATTTAGCTTAACATTATGTTTACATCTGTGTTAGTAATACACACATATAAAGTGCAGTGTCGTAAGTTACAGTATACGAATGCTTAACTAATGTGGGGTAACTAGCAGGCTACAGCTGTCAGTGTTCAGCAAGTAAACATTCAGCAATTTAAAATCCATTAACTCAGTTAGATTTTCATACTTGAACTCAAAACGAACAATTGTTATTATCAATCTGTTCACATTACTCAAAAGATTACCACAATTTGCAGATAGACTGTTTGCTATCGTAAAGGTGTAAGACATTATAGCTAGCTAAGTTACTTAGTGCAGAGTAGGGCTAGCCATGATCTAACTAGTAACTTAGGCTGGTAGTTGATTTTAAGGTACAGTTATGATAATGGGGATTTGTAATTAAGATTGAACTAAAATGTGGGTAATTGGATGCTTAGATGTAACCATAGACTGTCTTATTTTTGCATAGGGTCAATTAAACATGAAAAGAAAAGGGAGAGATATCAGACTTCTGTTCCAAAAGGACCCAATGGTAGGCCAGGCCTATACTTTAAACTACCCATTTTAGTTAGCAACTGTTAATATCTAATCTTGTGGATCCCTTAATTTATTTTTATTTCACCTTCATTTAACCAGGTAGGCAAGTTGAGAACAAGTTCTCATTTACAATTGCGACCTGGCCAAGATAAAGCAAAGCAGTTCGACACATACAACAACACAGAGTTACATATGGAGTAAAACAAACATACAGTCAATAATACAGTACAAAAATAAGTCTATATACAATGTGAGCAAATGAGGTGAGATAAGGGAGGTAAAGGCAAAAAAAAGGCCATGGTGGCAAAGTAAATAGAATATAGCAAGTAAAACACTGGAATGGTAGATTTGCAGTAGAAGAATATGCAAAGTAGAGATGAGCTGTGAGCTGCTCTGACAGCTGGTGCTTAAAGCTAGTGAGGGAGATAAGTGTTTCCAGTTTCAGAGATTTTTGTACTTCATTCCAGTCATTGGCAGCAGAGAACTGGAAGGAGGTTTTGGGGGTGACCAGACAGATATACCTGCTGGAGCGCATGCTACAGGTGGGTGCTGCTATGGTGACCAGCGAGCTGAGATAAGGGGGGACTTTACCTAGCAGGGCCTTGTAGATGACCTGGAGCCAGTGGGTTTGGCGACAAGTATGAAGCGAGGGCCAGTAAATTTCCATATAGATATGACACATTATTGAACGTGTATTTCAGACATTTCAAGATCCAGAGAAGAGGGTCCTGTACAGCCATGTTTGAAAACATTTCCCAGAACTCAGCATGGTACTAGGAAAAGGGCTTTCAACAGTTCCTGGTATAAGGACAATTCATGGCTTGAATATTCTGTAAGTCAAGATTCGATTTATTGTTTCGCCTGTAGGCATTTTTCTCTGCCCAATACATCTGAATCTGCCTTCACATCAGTCAGGTTTTTGTAACTGGAAAAAGGCGCTGTTTAAAGATTCTGGGTTTAGGCTCCATTCAAAGGCAGAGCATCATATCAATGCTATGTAGGCTTGGAATCAGCATAAAAGAGCTATTGACAGCAACTCATCAATGTTAGATGTCATAAATGAGGACCGGAAAAAGAAAGTGGAGGAAAACTGTACTTAAATTAAAACAATTGCAGATGTGCTCCTATTAACTGCCACTCAAAATATAGCGCAGAGGTCATCGAGAGTCTAATGACTCTCACAACAAGGGTCTTTTTTTTTTACAATCTTAGAAGAAATAGCAAAGCATGACCCTCTCATAGAGAAAAGGACGAATGCATGTGGCAATGCTAAGTACACAAGCCACCAAATCCAGATAAAGTTCTTGAGGGCTGAGCTGAGATGGTACAAAGTGAAATAATAAGAGAAGTAAAAGAAAGTGACGTTTTTTGTGTAATTGCAGATGAAACCAAAGATTTAAAGAAAAAAAAAAATGTCTTTAGTTGTGAGGTACTATTACAACTGGGCCATCCACAAAAGCTTTTTACAATTTCAGTCAGCTGAAAGCTTAGATGCAGCAGGTCTAACAAAAATGATAATTGATTGCCTTGAAAAACATGGTCTGGACTACAGAAATAATCTTGTGGGGCAAGGCTATGACGGTGCATCCGTCATGAGTGGAAAGCATTCTGGTGTGTCTGCACGGATTAAAAACAGTGCAAGATTTGCATTTTATGTGCACTGTAATGCACATGGTTTGAATTTTGTTCTTGTCGATGCTGTAAAATCAGTGCCTGAGGCAGTTAACGTTATAAAGCAGAAGCTTTATAACGTTATATTTTGGCTCGAAAGTTCATCTCAAGTGGCTTGCAGTTTAGAAAGAGCTCTATCCACAGCAGCAGCACAGGGAACTACAGAGACTTACGGATGTAAGGTAGGCATGCAAATACATTGCATGCCGTAACCTGAGGGACAGGCTTCCAACAGTTCTGAGAGTGCTACAGGATATCACACTTGAAAATAGATCAGTGGAGGCAAGGGGCCTTCTTTCTCAGATAGATTTACATTTCATAGGGCTTTTGGTTACCTTTTGTGAAGTGCTTGGTGATGCCAAATGTCTTTCTGACATGCTCCAATCAAGCTCTCTTGACCTAGCAAGGGCTGTGGATCTAGTAGGTGCCCTTACAGACACATTACAGGACTACAGAAGTGAGGGTTACTTTGGAGAACTATGGAAAGAGGTTGAAGAGATTGCAGAGCACTGCAAAATAAGTGTTCAAACAGTATGTAAAAGACAGCCTAAAACAAGCGTAAGATTTCACAACTCATTGATGATGAGCACTGTAGGACAGAAAAATAGTGACCAAAGTGATGGTGACAGCTCACAGCTGAGCTGCAGAGACGTTTTTCAAAGAAGAATTGCGAGATAATGCAAGGGGTCCAGTCTCTCAACCCAAAGAGTACAACATTCTTGAATGAGGAGCCTGTTTGCCTTTGCTCAGACCTTTGAGTCAGATTGAGGACCTCAAACATGAGGTTCATCAAACCAAGCGGCTTCTTGATAGGAGAGAGAAAAGTGGAAGGGACAGACCATCTACTCTCCTTGACTTTGTTGTGTTTCTAGAACCTTATAAAGAGGTCTTCCATGAGCTATTTCTACTTTGTAAGATTTCTGTTGTTACACCAGTCAGCAGTGCTTCTTACGAGAGAAGCTTCTCAGCTTTAAAACTGATTAAAACCCACCTTAGGACAACAATGGTTGATAACATGTTAAGTAACCTTGGAATTCTCAGTGTTGAGTCAAGGAGGCACACTCCCTCAACATGGATGAGTTTGTGAAACATTTTGCCAGTTCTCACCAGAACCACAGAATTATGCTGTTTTAAATCTACCTAGGATAATTTGGCACTTAGGTGGTCCCTCTGGTCATGATTAAAACCTGCACTGTGTACTAGTTACTATACTGACATTCTAAAATGATAAATCCAAAGGGTATCATGTCACACAGATTTAATTTGGTCTTGATTAGGCCAATTCCAAAACTTTTCTTTGCTATTAGTTAACATAATATATATGAGCATACATATGATACTGTAAGTTTATGATACTGTAAATATTGATGGGCACCAAAATTATTTTTAAAGTCCATTTCTGCTTGATACCTGGTATGTCAAATTGCAGTGTGTTTTTTTGTAAATTGACTTTATTGTAAATAAACTATGGAATTTATGTAATACACAACAAATGCTATCTTATCTCCTTGGTGCTTGATCTTTATTTTCTGAAAATATTTTGGATGTTCAACACTTATAGACCCAGATTATATATTCATGAAAACAGAGTGACCCAAGTCTCTCCAGTATGTGAGTACAGTGTCTGTCTGTCTGTCTGTCTGTCTGTCTGTCTGTCTGTCTGTCTGTCTGTCTGTCTGTCTGTCTGTCTGTCTGTCTGTGAGAGAGAGAGAGAGAGATGCCAGAGAGTGGGGACAGATGTTTTTAAGAGGAGAATGAATTTTAAAAACAATACTGAGATGGTCAGAGACACACACATCAATAGTTTCCAAGTTATCAAACCATAGGACAGCACGAGATCAAGAGGATGGCTTTTGTTGTGCGTAGGTCCCTGTGGCGTGTAGCACAAAGTTAAAGGGTTCTAATAGGTTAAGAAATGCCCCAGATAGCTCATTATTTGGGCAACACACATGAATGTTTAGAATAATAACCCTGTCATAATTAGGCGCAACCAAAGATAGCAGGTAAGAGAATTCTGCAATGAACAAACTATTAGGTTTAGGAGGGCGGTACACTAAAATATAAGACTCTCAAATGAGGACATTTTGCAACATGACACAGGGCTACATATATACTTGTCTATGAATGATGGCTACTCCCCCACCACGGCCAGGATTTCTGTCGATAGAAGAGGCTGGAGGGATAGATTCATTTAGACCAGGTATTCCCAAACTAGGATACGCGCAATGTCGTCGGAGGTACGCCAAATAAAAATGTGATTCACTTTTTTTTTTTTTTATATATATAAAATAAATAAAAAAATCTTCACATTTTCAAACAGTACATTTATATTTTCCCAACGGGGCTATACATTTGGGTGAGTTTTTTTTCTCACCTGAGTAGCCTCGTTTCACTGCCAAAAATAAAATGAAACCATCTAGTGTTCAGTGAAATAACAACACAATGTCAAATACTGGTAGCCTAATAACTAAATAGCTAACATCCAATCACATTAACCATTACTCTCGTGGGAAACCTTCACTCTTGCGCAGTTATAAAAAAAAACATGACAATTTGAAAAATAAGCCACGGGAGTTTTTTGAGCGAGAATAAAGATGACTTTTGAGTAGTAAGACATGTACAAAACCAAAAGATACCATTAATAAGAAGGGGCTAGAAGCATCTTATATTGTGAGCTACTGAGTAGATAGGACAGGCAAGCCCCATACTATTGTGGAGGACTTAATTCTTCCTGCTGCCGCAGATATGGCTAGGACAATGCTGGGGGTAAAGGCCCAAAAAACTACACAGACAATGCCTTCATCAAACAACACTGTTTCATGACGCATCAGTGACATGGCAGGAGATGTTTTGAAGCAATTACTGCTTTGCATCCAAGCCAGTGAATTATATGCGTTACAGCTGGATGAGTCAACAGACGTGGCGGGCCTGGCACAGCTCCTGGTATATGTCCGGTACGTTAATGAGGGGTTAATTAAGGAAGACATCCTCTTCTGCAAACCACTGGAAATCAGGACAACAGGAGAGGATATTTTTTAAGTACTGGACAGCTTTGTGACATCAAATTTTGGTGGTCGAGATATGTTGGGATCTGTACTGATGGCGCAAAATCCATGACAGGAAGACATAGTGGAGTGGTAACGTGCATGCAAGCAGTTGCTCCCGACGCCACTTGGGTACACTGCAGCATCCACCGAGAGGCTCTTGCTGCCAAGGGAATGCCTGACAGCTTGAAAGACATTTTGGACACTACAGTGAAAATGGTTAACTTAGTTAAAGCAATGCCCCTGAACTCTTGTGTATTTTCTGGCTTTATGCAATGATATGGGCAGCGACCATGTAACGCTTTTACAACATACAGAAGTTCGCTGGTTATCAAGGGGCAAAGTATTGACACGTTTTAAAAAAAATTGAGAGATGAGTTTAAAGTGTTCTTTACTGACCATAATTTTCACTTGTCTGACCGCTTGCATGATGACGAGTTTCTCCCACGACTGGCCTATCTAGGTGATGTCTTTTCTCGCCTGAATGATCTGAATCTAGGATTACAGGGACTCTCCGCAACTATATTCAATGTGCGGGATAAAATTGAAGCTATGATTAAGAAGTTGGAGCTCTTCTCTGTCTGCATTAACAAGGACAACACACAGGTTTTTCCATCATTGTATGATTTTTTGTGTGCAAATGAACTCAAGCTTACGGACAATGTCAAATGTGGTATAGCGAAGCACCTGAGTGAGTTGGATGCGCAATTACTTTCCTGAAACAGATGACACAAACAACTGGATTCGTTATCCCTTTCATGCCCTGCCTCCAGTCCACTTACCGATATCTGAACAAGAGAGCCTCATCGAAATTGCAACAAGCGGTTCTGTGAAAATTGTATTTAATCAGAAGCCACTGTCAGATTTCTGGATTGGGCTGCGCTAAGAGTATCCTGCCTTGGCAAATTGCGTTGTTAAGACACTGATGCCCTTTGCAACCACGTACCTATGTGAGAGTGGATTCTCGGCCCTCACTAGCATGACAACGAAATACAGGAGCAGACTGTGTGTGGAAAATGATTGAAGACTGAGACTCTCTCCAATACAACCCAACATTTGCAGAGTTATGTGCATCCTTTCAAGCACACCCTTCTCATTAACCTGTGGTGAGTTATTCACAATTTTTGATGAACAAATAAGGTTTTATATGTAAGATGGTTAAATAAAGAGCAAAATCATTGATTATTATATTATTATTTATACCCTGGTCCTATAAGAGCTCTTTGTCACTTCCTACGAGCCGGGTTGTGACAAAAACTCACATTCATTCTTATGTTTAATAAATGTATTGTATAGTGTGTGTGTGTGGCAGGCTTACAATGATGGCAAAAAAACAACATTTGAGAGTTCGCTGATCCTGGTGCTAGAGGGGGTACGCAGCTGGAGGTTGAACGTTTGAAGGGGTACAGGACTATAACAAGTTTGGGAACCACTAATTTAGAGAACTAAAATCCTTGGTTTAAGCCAAGTTTCAGTAAGTATGAAAATATCAACTGTAAAATCAAATAACAAAATCATTGCATATGAATGACATATTTTGAGATCTTACATTCAATCTTGACATGGATTGCTGCCGGATTGACAGAGGTATTCAGGGGTTAGAGGAACATAAATGAGGTTACTTAGATTAACCGTACTACGGGGGATAACATGCTTTCCATGTCCTCTGTGTCACGTTGGTAAAAATTATTCGGGACACAGGCGCAGGAATGCGTACTAGTTTTTTTTATTGTACCCAAATTACGGCGTGCCGTGTAAAGGCACGGGGATGAAGACCAAACAAGCACGTACACAAAACACAGGTTTGAGACCCAACAAAAGAGCGAGGAGTACCTTGAATAACTAACACACGCGCACAATGATTAACACACGGGATGAGACCAGTAATCATCTGCGCGATCCACAATGGCACGAAAGCCAAAACACACAGCACAGGTACTCACACGCACATTGTAACAATAAATGGACAGCACCATGGTGATGTATACAAATACTAATCAGTGGGAATAGGGGACAGGTGTGCGTGATGAAAGTTCTGGAGGGATCCGTAACACTCTGGTGCTAATTATGACAGGGAGGACCGGAGAACTAACAGACCAAGGCCGTCAGTCTCTAAAACAGTTCGCAACGTTGCTGGAAATAATCCTGGAACCCCTGCGGTTAGGGTGAATCCAGTCTCTTTTAAAAGAGTGCTGGCTGCTCCCAAAGCAAGTCAAAATTGTCAAAGAAAGTAGCCCAGAAGCTGAACTGGTACAATCACCCGTTCCCTCATTGAGAACACAACAATAATACATCTGGTGAACGAATCAAGATGAGCTGACATATAGTAGGGAAAGAGAGAGCTGTGTTGAGACAGATGATGTGCTGCTCTCTGGTCCATTCCAAGCCCCCAGCCCAGACTCCCAGACTGACAATCACAGAGCCTCTATCTGACCCTGCCAGCAGGAAACAAACACTCCCAAGATAAGCCCTATCTTCACAAGCAGACCAGACTATATATGTGTGTGTATACAAGACTACAGTAGGTGCAGTAGTCTTACTGTTGTGATACAGTAGCGATGATGATGTGTGCGTAGTCGTGCACAAATGTGTGTGTGTGTTGTTTGTATGCCCTAATGTGTTCAGACTCAATGTTACCCGGCGTTGAGTGGTGAGGTAACACCACGGAGACAGAGAGCAATCAATCAACCAATCATTAGAATTCCCAACAAGCGGCTCTAAATCTCTGCGGCATTCTAATCGATAGCACTTAGCCTGCACCCCCAGTATTACGCAATGCCACTGTGGTCCACTGCTCTGGCAGACTATCGCCCTGCCACACACACACAGGACTACCCACAGAGCATGACAGCAGGTCAATCAAATCTATCAACACAATTGCTCTCAATTAGATCAGGGATTGATGAAAAGTTGGCTGGTGTTTTTAGGTGTGAGTGCAGAACTATGACGCCTTATGCAACAACAGAGGGTTTTTATATGGCTCAATACAGTAACCTTGATAGTGGCTCCCTGGAAGAGATCTATAAAAGGAGGAATGATAGCAAATTGAGAGTGAGAAAGAGTGTGTGAGAAAAAGACAGATGGAGGGAGACGGGGAGTGAATGGGAAAGCAGACGAGTGGTTTTCTGTTTGCTGTAAGGGCAGTCAGCAGGGCCAAATTGGGGTGCAGTGGCTACTAGCTAGGTGAAGTAGGAGCTCAGACAGACAGATAGACAGAGCTGAACAGACACACTGAGCTGAACAGTATGGCACAGAGGCACATGTTCCTTTAAGAGGCTGCACTCAATGGAGATCACATGCCTGGGGCCTGTCCTGCTGACTCAGGCCTTCCACTACACTGCTAACCTCAAATCACACAGGAGGGAGAGAGAGAGGGAGAGAGAAAGAGAGAGGAAGGCTTAACTCAAATCACACAGGAGGGAGAGAGAGAGGGAGAGAGAAAGAGAGAGGAAGGCTTAACTCAAATCACACAGGACACAGGAGACAGAGACATAGAGTGAGAGAGAGTGCAAGAGAGGATGGGGTGCAGACAGGAAGGTAGAGGGAGAGCCGAAGATGGAGTAAATAATGAAGGGACAAAAGGCGGGAAAATGCAACAACACAGTCCGTAGTCAACACTTCTCTGCCTCTGGTTTCAGGCGGGAAACTAGTGGTTGTAACATGGGATAGAGAGAGCCCCATGGGACCTGCGTAACAACATAGCACCCGCCACCATTATGTAACAAACGTTATCTCAACATCCTGAGAGTGTTAGGAGATGATAAAAAACAACAACAAAGTTGGTCCTGTCCCTGCAGCAGGCTGTGATGTGATGTGGTTCAAAGGCGAGGTAATTAACTTAATGGGTCTGGTCTACAGGGATGATGAGGGAGGGCTTCTGACTGACTGATGGCTCCTTCCTGTTGTCGTACTGTAGGTAAGCCCTCCCTCTCCCCTCATCTACAACAGGAAATGGCTCTGGACACACTGTACATTCTGTAAGGCAAAGATCACTACCTGTCTGGATACAAGCCACCGCCTCAGAGGAAAGACGTGTTCGGCAATTAAACACCATGGAAACGGAGGGAAGTAATGTCATGCAGGGGAGCGGGATAGAGGAGAAGAGAGCAGCTGGAGCTGTCATAGCAAGACAATGATACACACAATTACAGTACACACACACACAAATATGTCACACACGGTACACTGAGTGTACAAAACATTAGGAACACCTTCCTAATACTGAGTTGCACCCCGCCCCGTTTGCCAAACACAACAGCCTTAATTGGTCAGGGCATGGACTCTACAAGGTGTCAAAAGCGTTCCACAGGGATGCTGGCCCATGTTGACTCCAATGCTTCCTACAGTTGTGTCTAGTTGGTTGGATGTCCTTTAGGTGGTGGACCATTCTTGATACACAAAGGAAGGAAACTGTTGAGCGTGAAACACCCAGCAGTGTTGCAATTCACACTCAAACCGGTGTGCCTGGCACCTACTACCATACCCTGTTCAAAGGCACAAATCGTTTGTCTTGCCCATTCACCCTCTGAATGGCACACATACACAATCCATGTCTCAATTGTCTCAAAGCTTAAAAATCTTCCTTTAACCTGTCTCCTCCCCTTCATCTACACTGATTGAAGTGGAGTTAACAAGAGACATCAATAAGGGATCATAACTTTCACCTGGCTTCCCCTGGTCAGTCTATGTCATGGAAACAGCAGGTGTTCCTAATGTTTTGTAGAGTGTATATGCACAAACACAACACACACTGATATTAGAGCAGTGTGAAAGGCGAGTCGTAATCCCATTCCCTGGTTTCTCAGTAGCAGAGAGAGTGGATGACAGGATCAAAGGCTTGCTGTAGGAGCTGTCAGAAATCAATGGAGAGAAACCTGGGAGGATTACCCTCATGTCCTACACACATGCACAAGCCTTTTACAGCCTATTCAAACATGTCTGTGAAAACACAATTGGCACCACTGCCATTTGCGCACGCACACACACACATGCACTACAAATTAGTGATAGGAAGTTGAGTGATGGGAAAATGGAAATGTGACTGGGTTCACTACCTATTTAAAAAGGAATGCTGGTGAAAGTAGAAGAAGCAGTATTTCACATTATACTGTAACTTAAGCAGTGGCAATACTTCTGTTCCTATACATCTAAGTGATATTTAACTTCTATACTAGTCAGATACTTAGAGAAGGACAGGTGATGTAAGGTAGTGACTGTGGAGGGGGGTGGGGGGTGTACCTGGGTCCAGGGGCGAGGGAGGAGTGCTCTGGTCTGCTGGGTATAGTCCGCACATCTGGTGTCTCCTCCTTGGACTTCAGAAAGCACTTGGCCTCCTTGGAGTCAGCATCTACCTCTTTGGTTACTCTGAAGACAGTAACAGGCAGACACTTAAACCCAGGACTGTATTAGTGGCCTCAGTCTAATGAGCATAAGTAGAGATCAAATTACATAACACTGTACATTTCTCAAGAAAAGGACACACAAGGACACACACACTGATAAACACACAACAAGCCTCGGGTTGCTTTGGCACTTAAACAAATTGCCAACCTCTCTAATTCTCTCTCACACACATACACATAAAAACATAACCCCAGTGAAAAAATAGATACTTTTTTTAAAACCAAAAACCGACATGGCTGATTTTTCATTAACCCCTTAGGTTGGTCACTGTTTACAAGCCAATAAAACCTACAAATATGTTTTCTGCTTTTGGTTGAGTCCCTCCCTGGTAGTAGGTTTGGCCGGGGTAGGCCGTCATGTGAATACGAATGTGTTCTTCACTGACTTGCCTAGTTAAAAAAAAAAATTAAATAGAAAATTGTACAAGAATCCTCTCCCACACATGTGCACTTACACACGTACACACACATGAATCAACACTTTGTAATAATGAGAGGACAATCCTTTCCCTCCATCTCCTGCCAAGTGGACATTTTTTATGCATTTTTTATGCCTCTGCCTCTCGCTCTTCTGTTTCTTCTCCCTTTCCTCCTTAAACCCTGCAATCGTTTCTAGCTTTCCCTCTACACAACCAGGCTCTACTGGATCATAGTCTTCTAAATTCCTCAAAAGAAACACTGCACCCCATCAGATATAATAGACAGTCCTCTCTTCTCCAATAGGACATAATGACAGGGATAGGAAGAGACCAGTCCAACATTAAGGTCAACCAGTACATCCTCTGGGAATACATTCTTTAAGATTGCATCCATTAGGGTGATAATGATAATCATATGTTGCAATGATTTCAGGCTTTCATAGAAAATAAGCAACGTCCTTTAATGTGTTTCATATTACATAGATAATACTAATGGTGAGACCCTGACTAATCTAAAACCACTTTCCCAGGACAATTATTTGGCCTGTAAACTGACATGTGTTGTTGTAACTCAGAAATGTAATTGCTCCAGTATGCTGTGGAATGCAGACACTTTCTCAGGATCATTATGTGAAGGGTTCAAATGTAAGGTTGCACTGCCACCTGGTGGTCAAAGAATGTACTACTACCGGTATGTGCACAGTGCACCAGTGGTCTAAACTTACCGAACCTCTTCCCCAGCAAAGTCAAACACCTTAGTGATGGTGACTTTAGAGGGCTCTTTAGGTTTAAGCTCTAAATGATGACGTTCTGATGGGGCCGCAGTGGACTTCTTCGGTCTGTCTGTGGGTGCAGCCTGGTGAAGATTGAAAAACAAAAACAGATGTTAGACATTATAGTGTTCCAAAGAGTAAAAACTTGACTCCAATGCAAACAACGTACACAACCAGCAAGCTGTAACAGGAACCCAGGTTCCAACTATCATATGCCTGGATGTCTCTATGGGCAAGATGTCTGTAGATTTGGTACAATACCTGCTGTTTAGTAGTCGACTGTGGTGATGGAATAGATGGCTTGGATTTGGGACCAACATCACTCAGAAAACTGGCCCACAAATCATCAGCTTTCTTCTTCTTTTTCTCTTCGTCCACCTCCTTCTTGGGCCTGGAATCAGAAAACTCTCCCTCCTCTCCCTCCTGCTCCTGCTCCTCCACTCTGCCATCCTGCTCTGTCTCCTCTAACTTCAGTCCTCCTTTCTTTCTTTTCCTATGAGGATCGACAAAGAGCGTGGTAGGAAAATAATGTAAAAAGATGGTCATCAACTGATTCCAGCAGACTAGCATGGAAATTCCAATAAAAACTGAGCAAAACGAAGCAATCAATGCACAAAGCACTCTCAACACTGGGGCCCCACAAGGGTGCGTGCTCAGCCCCACCTGTACCCCCTGTTCACCCACGACTGCGTGGCCATGCATGCCTCCAACTCAATCATCAAGTTTGCAGACGACACAACAGTAGTGGGCTTGATTACCAACAACGACGAGACAGCCTACAGGGAGGAGGTGAGGGCACTCGGAGTGTGGTGTCAGGAAAATAACCTCTCACTCAATGTCAACAAAACAAAGGAGATGATCGTGGACTTCAGGAAACAGCAGAGGGAGCACCCGCCTATCCACATTGAAGGGACAGCAGTGGAAAAGGTGGAAAGTTAAGTTCCTCGGCGTACACATCACGGACAAAATGAAATGGTCCACTCACACAGACAGTGTGGTGAAGAAGGCACAACAGCGCCTCTTCAACCTCAGGAGGCTGAAGAAATTTGGCTTGTCACCCAAAACCCTGACAAACTTTTAGAGATGCACAATCGAGAGCATCCTGTCAGGCTGTACCACTGCCTGGTACGGTAACTGCACCGCCCTCAACCGCAAGGCTCTCCAGAGGGTGGTGCTGTCTGCACAACGCATCACCAGGGGCAAACTACCTGCCCTCCATGACACCTACAGCAGTCGATGTCACAGGAAGGCCAAAAAGATCATCGAGGACATCAACCACCCGAGCCACTGCTTGTTCACACCGCTACCATCCAGAAGGCGAGGTCAGTACAGGTGCATCAAAGCTGGGACCGAGAGACTGAAAAACAGCTTCTATCTCAAGGCCATCTGACTGCTAAACAGCAATCACTAACTCAGAGAGGCTGCTGCCTACATTAAGACCCAATCACTGGCCACTTTAATAAATGGAGCACTAGTCACTTTATACAATGCTCTCTAAATAATGCCACTTTAATAATGTTTACAGATCTTACATTACTCATATCACATGTATATACTGTATGTTATACCATCTATTGCACCTTGCCTATGCCGCTCGGCCATCGCTCATCCATATACTTACATGTACATATTCTCATTCACCCCTTTAGATTTGTGTGTATTAGGTAGTTGTTGGGGAATTGTTAGATTACTTGTTAGATATTACTGCACTGTCAGAACTAGAAGCCCAAGCATTTCGCTACACTCACATTAACATCTGCTAACCATGTGTATGTGACAAATAAAATTTGATTTGACACCATTGGTCTAAAAACGAAGCCAAATACAAAAGTGTTGAATCACTCACCTCATGCCAATGTCTTGGCATTTCTTCTTTTTCTTCTTGGTGACATTATCTGACTGTTGGCTACTATGGTCAACCCCTTCCAGACCATCTTCTTTCACACATTGATTCATGTCATCTTCACTGAGGTTGTCATCTGTCAACCACACAACAATCATGGTAAGACTTGAATTGAATGACAAATACAGTAGCTAATTATCATCAAGCAACATACATGAAGAATATGACACATACAATGGAAATATTGCATAACTACTGTATAAGGTTATGATTCTCTGTCATGTGTGTAACGTTAATAAAATATCTGCTCAACTAGCATTGCATTTCTATCTGTTTGTGGAAGTAACCTTACCAGATGGGACATAGTCTTGATCTGCATTTGAAGAATAGCCATCGGAATCATAATCTGAGTAATTCATAATTTCCCCTCCAGAAAGAGCCTACACTTTCTGCCAATAGTAAACACAGCAGTAAATGTATGGATAACTGGCTAGCTAGCAAATTACAAAGCACCGGATATCTGACGAACCCTGTCTGTAGCTATCACGCGGTTACAAAATAACCGATAAAGTTATTAAATATTTCTAGCTGTATAGTTTATTATAGCTACAATTACAATAACAAACAAATACACAACTATCTACAATATGAAAACGTATGGCTTTGTTGACTAGCTACAGAAAGGAGCGCGGATGTATATTTATCCTTGTGTAATTCTATGGTAGCTGCTTATCTGACTTCCCGATTTACTACGGCAAGTCCACAGGATCAATCGATCGTTAGGAAAGACGCGTTATCGCTTATTTTTTGTTGGAGAATGAATACCGTATTCATAATCGATTGCATTATTATATATTTATATGTTAATATGGTTTGGAAATTGTATTCAACAATTTATCAAAATTGTGAAATCCTTTTTGTGACCACGCCTCTGATGAGTCTGGTACGGCGTGACGCCAAATCAAGTTGTGTTGACATCAAGCTAACGGCTAATAACAGGAGATCAACCAACCCTTGTCGACTTGCTAGCTAGATCCAACATTAATGTTCTGATGGTGTTATTCGGATATTCGTGGTCTCGCACACATGCTCGTGGTGTTCTGTGCATTAGACATGCAGAACGGATATAACGAGATTGGGTTTGTGCAGCAAATTCTTAGCTTGAATTTGGTCCCTAGGAAAAATGGCACCAATCGAGGCAACGACACATCGCTTAGCGACTTCTCAGGTGAGATTCATTCCACAGCCCCTCTGTTCTACATTAGCCAGTTGAACAACATTATTATAAACTTTGTAACGTACATTTTTCGTTAACTATTATCCAGGTAACCGATTTAACGTAGCTAGTAATACTACTTAGTGAGCTACCACATTCATATAGACGCTAAACCTAAACTAAGGCGTCGTAACGTTTGGGTCCTTACGTTAGTCCATTATTATTGAGCTACTTAGCTAGCTAGATAGCTACTAGTTAGATAAGTTAACATGGCTACTACTGTAGCTAGCTATTGTGAATGCTAAACAAGTAGCTAACTAGTTAACTTTAGCTGGCTAGCTAATCAAGTGCTAGCTAGCCAGCTGGCAATAACAACAAATATTATTGTGCAAAACGGACAACTTTAAATTACCCATAACGTTAGGTAATCCATTAGAGTAGCCATCAATTGTCTTTTTTGAGAGAAAGCATTGTTATATATATATATATATATATATATATATATATACACACATACCCACACACACACTCTAATGGATTACCTAACGTTATGTATATATTACCAAACGTTTTATATATATATATATATTAATGTGTGTGAGAGATGTTATATATATGTGTAATCGTTAGCAGCTTGGATTATTTTGCAGGGTGATTAAGGGGTCAGTTTAACATAATAGGTACTGGGTAGGGTAGTATTTAATTCAGAAGACATGTCAGGCAACAGGCATGTGTAATGTCTGTAAACTCTGCTAAACCTAGCAAGGCTATATGTTACTGCTTAGTTCCTTTTGTTTCAGAGATGTGGTATGGAGTCTTCTTGTGGGCTGCTGTCTCTTCACTGGTGTTCCACCTACCTGCTGCTCTCCTGGCCCTCGCCACCCTGCGACAACACAAAATAGCCCGCTTCATGCCCATTGCCATCATACTGATGAGTATCGTGGGCCCTGTGTGTGGTGGTGTCCTTACCAGTGAGTTACTCACGTCATGTTCTGATAAGCCATCAACATAATCCATTATTGTACACGTAGACATAAACTACTCATTGAGTCAGTGTTCAAATTATTTTATACTTTTCAAAAACCCAAAATGTCTTTGTGCATGTAGGTGCCGCCATTGCTGGGGTGTACAAAGCAGCAGGGAAGAGGATGATCTCCTTGGAGGCATTGGTGTTTGGAGTGGGCCAGTCCTTCTGTGTCCTCATTATCTCCTTTTTAAGAGTCCTAGCTACACTCTAGCACTGGGACACAGGAACTCAAAGAGGGGGAGGGGGGAGGGGGGGGGGGGGGAACATGCAATCAGCAGGACGGCATATGCAAGAAAGCTGTTCCTTCAGAGGCCTTATTTTCTATATCTGTTACCGGATGACTTTGTTTGATACATGATTATTTGCCAAAGTGGTATATTTCAGGGCTGGCCAGGGGCTCTCTGTTTTTCTATGTGTGTTATTTTTCATTCAGATTGTTGTGTGTTGCTGTTGCACTATACTCAGAACAAGCCTTCTCATTGTGTGTGTTATAGATGTATCATACACATAGCTGAGAATGAAACATTCCAGCATGCAGGAAATTTGTGCTCTACAATTTGAATGAGTACACTCCATTTACTGTCTCAATAGTTCCACAACCTGGTAAAGACTACAAGTCTGATGTGCATGCCTTCAGACAAACACTAAAGGAGAGCATTGTCTGCTCTGTTCCACCACAGACCAATCAGCTTAAATACAATGTCTTGACTGAGGTGTGATGTATTCACAATGAGGCACAGTGCTCGATGATATTGAAGTATAAATATCTAAGTCAGACATAGCTACAACTTTAAGCTTTGTTATTTCCACGTGTATATTTTTCTCTCTCTCTCTTCATATCCCAACTTGGGGTGTGTCTAATTATAATTAAAAAATATATATATTTAAGTCCATTCCAGCTTCTTCTGTAAGCAGAGGCAATAGAGAGAAGTGGAGACAATGAAGAGAATGAAAGTTGCAAGTTCCCAATCTCTTTGTATATTGCTGAGCAAACCATAGGGAATAATGTTGACTAATCTCATATTTATTTTATTTTCCTTAAATATAATTTTTTCAATATTGTTGGTGTATTTTTAGATAGTTGATTCGTGGGTTATATCAGTGTATATACAAAATACTTTTTCTGAGAGGACTCTTTACACATAAGTTGCAGACTGTTCTAAGTTCTCTGGTGGCGTCAGTGTGCTTATATAATTTAATCTCTTTTGAGAACCTTCGCAGCATTGCTCAGTTTTTGCTAATGTTCTATTGGCCTTAATGATGGTAAAGGTGTACAGTATGTAGGAATAGTGTAATATATTGTTACTTTGGCATTGATTATGCTAAACTAATAAGAGGCGACCTCACTCTAAACCATGAATGTGAATCAGATTTCCTTAAAATTCCTTGTGGAATTTCTTCAATCTTTTTACCAAAGAGAACCTAAAACAAATGCACACCTGATTTTAGTTTTAACTGATAGCCCCCTTGTCCCAAAATCCTACTTTAATTAAGGGCTCTATTCAATCTGTATCGCTGAAGCATTACAGATTTCGGGGTGTAAAGGTAATTTCCGATTGAGCCGACATATGCAGTGTTTACTGTGAATGCAGTCTCTGCTAATGCTGAAACGCTGCCTTTAAATTTGATTTGTGCTGTAATGCTGAACTTCCGTGATACAGATTGAATAGAGCCCTAAAGGTTTCGGTATTGTGTCCAGACTTATAAATCATGAGCCGTGTGTAAAAACAAGGTAAAAGTCCAACTCAGCGAGAAAAAAGTCCCAATCCACCATAGAAAAGCACAGCTTTGCAGATGTCTCTATTCTAAGCCAAGAGTAGCAGACTAGTGAAATCAAGCATTACAGTCCAACAAAAAGCTTTTTATGTTTTGTTATTCAGCATGGCTACATGCATATTGTTCAAAACTATCAGCAGTGTAGTGGTCATTAGTGCAGTAACAAAACCACATCCTTTTCAAAACACTAGTGTGATGGACTGGTTATAGGAACAAATGAGGATGGTTGGCCATCACACTATTTGGTAGTGGTTCATTATTGTAATGTAGACAGATTTGTGGTGATTAAAGTTTCTTAGCAGCAGGCTAGAGCTGTTCTTCTGTCTGGTAGTGATATCATGAGGGGTGACATGTTGAAAGCCATGCTCTGCTTATCTGGGCCTTGAACACCTCAATTCCACAGAATGTTTATTTTTCTAAAGTTCTTTAACTTTCCTTATTGTAGCATGACTGCACACTACCTACTGTTTGTTATATAGCTAGTTGGTTTGTCTTGCTTTAAATAAATGAATGCTCTTTATTGCCCATGTGATTTTAATCTATGGATTGATTTTGGTTTTACAAGACAAGGTTGATTTTATTACATTAAATTAAAGTGCCAATTGTTAATATTTTCATGTAATAAAATATTTCAGGTTATTATTTGAGTGGTGTATTGATTTCAACTCATTTTGACTACTGCATTACACCTTGGTAGTGTGTATAGACCTCCCCACAGATGGATTATTTATCTCCTGCTCCATCTCTGCCTCTCCATACACACACACAGATGGCACTCCTGTGCTTTTACTACCTCCACCAGCCAAGTCCCAGTAGCAGCACGGCTCGGTGGCGGTCGGATGGAGTAATGTGGTGTTACCAGGGAGAAACTACACACAGATCACTCATGATGAGGGGGCAACTCTGTCTAGGCTGTACTCCATGTATTCCTGGCAGGCACCATGAGACAGCCTGGTGCTTTATGATCATCATGAAACATCCACATCACTGAGAAGTGAGATAATATCGGTCTTCCTGGCTATTTCATGTTTTCAAAGCACTTCACAGGCGAAACACTGCTGTTTATTAGAATAATGATTAAATCAAGGTTTTGTCAATACTTTTTGTGTAGTATTTTGTAGCTTCGTACATCAAGTGATGGTTGTTAATATAAAAAACAGTCATGTTGCTCTAGTTCCCCCTACCAACGGTTGTGTTGCTCTAGTTCCCCCTACCAACAATCGTGTTGCTCTAGTTCCCCCTACCAACGGTCGTGTTGCTCTAGTTCCCCCTACCAACAGTCGTGTTGCTCTAGTTCCCCCTACCAACAGTCATGTTGCTCTAGTTCCCCCTACCAACAGTCATGTTGCTCTAGTTCCCTCTACCAACAGTCATGTTGCTCTAGTTCCCCCTACCAGCAGTCATGTTGCTATAGTTCCCCCTACCAACAATCATGTTGCTCTAGTTCCCCCTACCAACAGTCATGTTGCTCTAGTTCCCCCTACAAACAGTCATGTTGCTCTAGTTCCCCCTACCAACAGTCATGTTGCTCTAGTTCCCCCTACCAACAGTCATGCTGCTCTAGTTCCCCCTACAAACAGTCATGTTGCTCTAGTTCCCCCTACCAACAGTCATGTTGCTCTAGTTCCCCCTACCAACAGTCATGTTGCTCTAGTTCCCCCTACCAACAGTCATGTTGCTCTAGTTCCCCCTACCAACAGTCATGTTGCTCTAGTTCCCCCTACCAACAGTCATGTTGCTCTAGTTCCCCCTACCAACAGTCATGTTGCTCTAGTTCCCCCTACCAACAGTCATGTTGCTCTAGTTCCCCCTACCAACAGTCATGTTGCTCTAGTTCCCCCTACCAGCAGTCATGTTGCTCTAGTTCCCCCCACCAGCAGTCAAGTTGCTCTAGTTCCCCCTACCAACAGTCATGTTGCTCTAGTTCCCCCTACCAACAGTCATGTTGCTCTAGTTCCCCCTACCAGCAGTCATGTTGCTCTAGTTACCCCTACCAGCAGTCATGTTGTTCTAGTTCCCCCTACCAACAGTCATGTTGGTCTAGTTCCCCTACCAACAGTCATGTTGCTCTAGTTCCCCCTACAAACAGTCATGTTGCTCTAGTTCCCCCTACCAACAGTCATGTTGCTCTAGTTCCCCCTACCAACAGTCATGTTGCTCTAGTTCCCCCTACAAACAGTCATGTTGTTCTAGTTCCCCCTACCAACAGTCGTGTTGCTCTAGTTCCCCCTACCAACAGTCATGTTGCTCTAGTTCCCCCTACCAGCAGTCATGTTGCTCTAGTTCCCCCCACCAGCAGTCAAGTTGCTCTAGTTCCCCCTACCAACAGTCATGTTGCTCTAGTTCCCCCTACCAACAGTCATGTTGCTCTAGTTCCCCCTACCAGCAGTCATGTTGCTCTAGTTCCCCCTACCAGCAGTCATGTTGTTCTAGTTCCCCCTACCAACAGTCATGTTGGTCTAGTTCCCCCTACCAACAGTCATGTTGCTCTAGTTCCCCCTACAAACAGTCATGTTGC